>NC_138768.1:473641853-473979353 GCF_965119305.1 Pelophylax lessonae | reverse complement strand
GGGGCTAATATTCATATGGGTTTTTTGTTCGGCTGAGTGGAGTGTCATGTAGCTGCCTTTGTGTTCGGGAATGAAATGTCCTAAACGACTGTAACGCCTTTCATACCCGGGGTGTCGTTACAGTATACTTGTGTAAAACTCTGGCAAAACGCTTTAAACAATACCAAAACATACTATATCAACTTTTAGAGATTTGAGACCAATAAATACCGTTTCTGGTGATACACATACATCTATGTACACATCTATCTCTATGCCCTAGGTTAACACACAGTGGTGATGACCTCAACATGGGGTTTGCATTGTGTCAATTGGCCCTTAAACACCCACCTCAAAGTATCTTAACCACATGTGGAGGCTTAGACACATCACCCTGGGCAGTGTTTGGGCGGGGGGGAGGGCATGTTTTTTTCAGGGATGGTGAAGCCCACTTTCCAAGGTGTCACCAAGATCCTGCCCCCCCCCGCACCAAAACAAAAGTGGACTAACTACTTTAGTTATCTGTTACTTAACACAATCCATACTCATTCACAGGAGGGAGGGGAATTCAAAATAGGGAGGGCCAATGATCTGGGAACACACTTGTTAAAGGAGGCATTCCTACTTCCCAAAGTCTCCTGGCCACAGAGCTGACCAAAACCTTTAGGTGGCTTCTATGGAAGAAGGCCCATGTCCCTATCAAGATATAGACAAGCTGCTTTAGGGTAGTGATGACAGGTCGTTTCTAGATTTGGAGGTAGGGGGGGAACCCATGACATTGCCTGAGCCAACCTTTTTGCATATTGATTCCTTTAAAAGCTAGACAAGCAACAAAGGCCACCATCTGCATTGTTGGTGTCATGGTGTTTGAGGGATGTTGTTTTCTTTTTGGATTTTCTACTCTACAGCCAAAAGTCACTCTTTACTAGGGATGGCCTTGCGGGTCGCCCGGCGGTCGGTTCGCTGCCCGCCAATTTTGGGAACACATGGTTGGCTCTTAACCACATGTGGAGGCTTAGACACATCACCCTGGGCAGTGTTTGGGGGGGGGGCATGTTTTTTTCAGGGATGGTGAAGCCCACTTTCCAAGGTGTCACCAAGATCCTGCCCCCCCCCCCCACCAAAACAAAAGTGGACTAACTACTTTAGTTATCTGTTACTTAACACAATCCATACTCATTCACAGGAGGGAGGGGAATTCAAAATAGGGAGGGCCAATGATCTGGGAACACACTTGTTAACCACTTGCCGACTGCGCACAGTATATTTACTGCGGCAGTCAGCCCCGGCCAGGCAGAGTGACGTAGATCTACGTCGCTAGCCTCTCACCGGGTTTTGAGCCAATAGCGGGCGAGCGCGCGCCCGCCTCGTTCACATCGGGTCCGCCGGTCACACTACGATCGTCGGTAGAGCGGGAGAAAGGCGGGCGACTTATGTAAACAAGCCACCTGTCATTCTCCCCTGTGTAAAAATGGAGATCAGACGGTTCTACTATGTAGAACCGTTGATCTCTGTTTTTACAATAGGAGACCTGTCCCACTACAGTTAGAATCACGCCCCTAGGACACACTTAACCCCTCCCTCTCCAATAAAGTTAACCCCTTCCCTGCCAGTGTCATTTTTACAGTAACAGTGCATATATATAGCACTGATTACTGCAGTAATGTCACTGGTAGCCCCAAAAGTGTCAAAAATGTCAGTCAAGGGTCCGATCTGTCCACCGCAATGTCGCAGTACCGCAGAAAAATCGCAGATCGCCGCCATTACTCGTTAAAAAAAACACCAAAAATCTATCCCTTTGTTAGTAAACGCGATAACTTTTGCGCAAACCAATCAAAATACGCTTTTTGCGATTTTTTTACCAAACATATGTAGCATAAAACAAATTGGCCGAAAATTTTAAAAAATTTTGATTTTTACATTTTATTTTGGGGGAATTTCATATAAAAAAAAAAGTGAAAAATATTGTTATTTTTGCAAAATTTACGCTCTTTTTTTGTTTATAGCGCATGATCAAAAAATCGCACAGGTGATCAAATACCACCAAAAGAAAGCTCTGTTTGTGGTAAAAAAAGGACATGAAATTCGTTAGGTACAGCGTCGCATGACCGCGCAATAGTCTGTTAAAGTCACACAGTAAAAAAATCGCAAAAAAAACCCAGGTCAGGAAGGGGTAAAATCTTCCGGGGCTTAAGTGGTTAAAGGAGGCATTCCGACTTCCCAAAGTCTCCTGGCCACAGAGCTGACCAAAGCCTTTAGGTGGCTTCTATGGAAGAAGGCCCATGTCCCTATCAAGATATAGACAAGCTGCTTTAGGGTAGTGATGACAGGTCGTTTCTAGATTTGGGGGTAGGGGGGGAATCCATGACATTGCCTGAGCCAACCTTTTTGCATACTGATTTCCTTAAAAGCTAGACAAGCAACAAAGGCCACCATCTGCATTGTTGGTGTCATGGTGTTTGAGGGATGTTGTTTTCTTTTTGGCTTTTCTACTCTACAGCCAAAAGTCACTCTTTACTAGGGATGGCCTTGCGGCTCGCCCGGCGGTCGGTTCGCTGCAAATTTTGCTGCCCGCCAATTTTGGGAACACATGGCGTTGCTTGCGGCGGCCATATTAGTTTACATTGGTGAGAACTTTGACCCATGACACAGCCGTCAGCCAATTGAAACATTTCGGCACATGGACATGCCCCCTACTTTATAAATAGACGAGAGCTGGCGGCCATTTCACATTCTGCTTTTTGTCAGCGTAGGGAGAGGTTGGCGAGTGCATCAGGGACAGATTGCCAGTGACACAAATAGCTCTGTTAAGATCCATAAAAGTCCTTTTAAGGGCTGGTATTTGGTATAGGTCTACAGTCCCTTTTCAGTGTAGGGACAGGTATGCCGTGTGCACCAGGGACAGATCGTCAGTGAAACAAATCGCTCTGTTAAGGTCCACAAAAGTCATTTTAAAGCGGTTGTAAACCCTATAAAAAAAAAATAAAAACCTGCAAGACAAAGGCATAATGAGCTAGTATGCATCGCATACTAGCCCATTATGTGTAACTTACCTTAAAACGAAGCCCCGACACAGACCCCCGGACATCGCTGCGGGCGCTGCCATGATCCCTCGTCGTCTCTTCCGGGTTCGGCTTCCGGCGCGCTGATTGGCCGGAAGAGACGGCTCCGGCGCGATGATTGCGCCGCTCGCGCGAGCAGCTGCATGCACTGTAAATATCTCCTAAACCGTGCCGGTTTAGGAGATATTATTTGTACCTACAGGTAAGCCTTATTATAGGCTTACCTGTAGGTAAAAGTGTCAAAACGCACTATACTACCGCTTTAAGGGCTGCTATTTGGTACAGGCGTGCAGTGCACTATATAGGGGTGTAATCCACGTATTATATACTTTGTAATATAGGAAGCATATTATAGTGGATTTGTATTGTGCACTGTGCATTATTGTGACTGGTGTGGTGAACGTTGCTGCAGCAATACTACAAACAGTGACAAAAGCACTTTTAATGTATTATAACGGGTGTGATAGACCAGTGGCCCCCCAATACCACATATTGAAATGGGGTGTTATCCGAGTATACTTTTATAAGTGTATTTGTGTCCTGCAACAATATTGCCTCTTTTGCTGTGTTAACTCTGATACACACACTGCCAAACTCACTGGCCAATTTTTTGAACAACTGGTGTGATAGACCAGTGGCCCCCACAATACCACACATTGAAGTGGGGTGTTATTTAACAGTATACTTTTCTAAGAGTGTATTTTAGTCCTGCAAGAATTTGGCCTCTTTTGCTGTGTTAACTGTGCTAGACACAGTAACAACAGTTACTGGCCAATTATTTGTAGAACTGGTGTGATAAAACTGTGGCCCCCCCAATACCACAGATTGAAGTGGGGTGTTATCTGAGTATACTTTTATAAGTGTATTTGTGTCCTGCAACAATATTGCCTCTTTTGCTGCGTTAACTCTGATACACACAGTGCCAAACTCCCTGGCCAATTTTTTGAACAACTGGTGTGATAAACCAGTGGCCCCCCAATACCACATATTGAAGTGGGGTGTTATCTGAGTATACTTTTATAAGTGTATTTGTGTCCTGCAACAATATTGCCTCTTTTGCTGTGTTAACTCTGCTACACACAGTGCCAAACTCACTGGCCAATTTTGTGAATAACTGTTGTGATAGACCAGTGGCTCCCCAATACCACATATTGAAGTGGGGTGTTATTTAACCACTTTACCACCGGAGGATTTTCCTGCTTTACGTCCAGGCCACTTGGCACTGCGCAAATTTAACTGACAATTGCGCAGTCATGCAACCCTGTACCCAAACGAAATTTACGTCCTTTTTTTCCCCCACAGAGCTTCCTTTTGGTGGTATCTGATCACCTCTGCGCTTTTCATTTTTTTGCGATATTAATAAAAAAAAAGAGCGAAAATTTTGCGAAAAAAATCAACATTTTCTACTTTGACAGTTAAAAAAAATCCAATTAAATTTTTGTCATATATTTAGGCCAAAATGTATTTAGCTACATGTCTTTGACAAAAAAATCCTCAATGAGCATATTTTTAACCGCTTTAAGACTGGAAGATTTTACCCCATTCCTGACCAAGCTATATTTTGCAATTCGGCACTGCGTTACTTTAACGGACAATTGCGCGGTCAAGCGATGCTGTACCCAAATTAAATTTATGTCCTTTTTTCCCCCACAAATAGAGCTTTCTTTTGATGGTATTTGATCACCTGTGTGATTTTTAATTTTTGAAAAAAAGAGCGACAATTTTGAAAAAATGAAACAATATTTTTTACATTCTGATATATAACATTCCCAAAAAAAAAAAAAATTTAAAAATCAAAATTTTTCACATTTTAGGCCGATTTGTTTTCTGCTACATATTTTTGTTGAAAAAAATCATAATAAGCGTATTTTGATTGGTTTGCGCAAAAGTTATCGCGTTTACTAACTACGGGAAAGATTTCTCATTTTTATTGTTTATTTTTTTTACTAGTAATGGCGGCGATCTGTGATTTTTTTTGCGGGACTGCAACATTGCGGCGGACAGATCGGACCCCTAACTGACATTTTTGGAGGTACCAGTGACATTACTACAGTAATCAGTGCTATACATATGCACTGTTACTGTAATTATGGCACTGGCAGGGAAGGGGTTAACTTTATTGGTGATCAAGGGGTTAAATGTATGCCTCATGCTTACTGACGTGTGTGGGGAGAGGGGATTGTGTGACAGACACAGATCGCAGGTTCAGCTATGCCGAATCCTGTAATCTGTGACTGTCTGTCACAGAGGAGATCCACCCGCTTTGTTTACACAAGTGGGCGGATTTCCTCACTCGATCCCCGACAATCGGGGAAGTGCGGCGGTAATCACCGCCTCTCCTCCCCTAGCCCGACTGCCGCTGTGTCTGAATACAGCGGGAGCGAGCCTCCGGCGGCGTGAGAGGGGGCGTTGTCCAGCGGCGTAAGTCTACGTCGCTGGACGATAACAAGCCACTTTGCCGTAGTACCAGCTCAGTGAGAGGTCGGCAAGTGGTTAACAGTATACTTTTCTAAGAGTGTATTTTAGTCCAGCAAAAATGTGGCCTCTTTTGCTGCGTTAACTGTGCTACACACAGTAACAACAGTTACTGGCCAATTATTTGTAGAACTGGTGTGATAAACATGTGGCCCCCCAATACCACAGATTGAAGCAGGTTGTTATATACCTTGTTTGTTTCAGACAGCGATTCTCTAGAGACTTTTGTCATAGGGTAATTTAAAAAATGACAGGCAGAGGAAGAGGCAGGCCCTTATGCAGGGGTGGTAGGGCAGGAGCAGTAGGCCGGAGCCAAAGTGTGAAGTTTCAGAAGGTGCGTTCAATTACCTCAAAGGACGCACCAGACTTGGTTGAGTGGCTCACTCAGCCTTCCTCTTCTGCACCCTCCTCCTCCTCTCTATCTGCACCCTCTTTACTCTCTGCCGTGTGCACCCCCAAGACACAACCACCATATACCCTCCACTTGAGTCACTGGAATTATTTTCTGATCTTTCACAAGACATTTGCGATGCGCAACAGCCGCCACTCAGCAATCTGACGACAGTACCCAGATCAGCCCAAGGAAGTTGGTCCCCGCTGTTGCTGCCTACTCCAAGATCAATGTTAGTGGTGGGGAAGGTGACGTGGATGATGACGTGTCTATGGACGTCATGTGGGTGGCCACAAGACAGGAAGGGGAGTTCAGAGGGAGAGACGGACCAGCAGATAAGGAGGAGAGGCAGGCGGAACTTGCATTGCACAAGAGGTACAAAGCAGACTGCAAATGTATCAGGAGCGAGCCATCAACCATGTACAGTCAATTCTGGCACTCCCAGGACGCCGGCACATGGCTCCGCAGTGTGGGCTTTTTTTAATGTGTCCGGTGCTGACAACCGTGTTGCCATCTGCAGCATTTGCAGTCAACGCATAAGTCGCGGTAAGCCCACCCATCACCGAGCCCAGTGGGAGCAACACCGTCAGAACCTACAAAGCCACACTCCAGGCTCTCACCGTCCAGCCTCTTCTCCCCTCTCCTCCCAATTGTCCTCCACTCCACCTTCCATGATGCCGTTGTCACGTTGTTCTGGAAAAAGGCAGACTTCCGTGGCACAAATGTTGGAGCGGAAAAAAATGATGACGTCAGATAACCCACTTGCCCAATGTTTGACTGCTGGCTTGTCAGGACTGATAGCCCGCCAACTACTGCCATATAAACTGGTGGACTCAGAGGCCTTTTGTAAATTTGTGGCCATTGGAACACCACAATGGAAGGTCCCAAGCAGGAAATATTTCTCGCAGAAGGGCATTCCAGAGCTGTATGGCCATGTTCAGCAGCAAGTGAATATATCTCTGGCACACAGTGTTGGTGCCAAGATACATCTGACCACAGACACATGGTCTAGCAAACACGGCAGGGAAGGTATATCACTTTTACTGCCCACTGGGTGAACCTTCTGACGGCCGTCAAGCATGTAACCCGTGGCACCCGTGTGGATTTGGATGCACTGCCACGGATTGCATGCAGGCCTGCCTCTTCTCCTTCTCGGCTGACTCCTCCTTTTCCGCTGCTACCGTCTCTTCCGCTGCACCGCCCAAGATCCCCAGAACCTATTAGACATGCCAGGTGAGACATTGCCATGCTGTGCTGCGTCTGTTGTGCCTGGAAGCCAAGAGCCACACTGGTCCTGCACTCGTTTCAGCTTTGCGTTCATAGGCAGATCAGTGGCTGACACCGCTCAATTTGACAGTTGGTAAAGTGGTGTGCAACAACGGTGCCAATATGCTGAGCGCACTGAAACAGGGCAAAATAACACACGTGCCATGCATGGCACACGTCCTGAACTTGGTTGTGCAGCGATTCTTTGCCAAATACCCTGGGGTCCAGGACATCTTGCGGCAGGCCAGGAAAATCTCGGACCATTTCAGATCTTACACAGCCATGGCTCGCCTTGCTGACATTCAGCGGCGACACAACCTGCCCGTCAGGCGTCTTATTTGTGACTGCCCAACGCGATGGAACTGAACATTGCAGATGCTTGATAGGCTGCTCCAGCAGAAACGTGCAGTTAACGACTACCTGTACTAACTCTGCAGCAGGACAGGTTCTGGGGAACTTGGGTTTTTTCACCTCGCCAGTGACTGCTCATGCGTGACACATGCAGAATTCTGCAGCCATTCGTGAGATCACCAAACTGGTCAGTCACGGCCAGGGCGCCATCAGTGACATCGTACCTTACACCTTCTTTCTGGAGCGTGCTTTGCGTCATGTCATTGATCAAGCCGTCAAGGAGCAGGAAGATGAGGAAGTTGCAGAGATGTATAGTAACTAAGTAGAACTACTTCACTACTGTACTTAAGTACTGAAAGGCAGTATCTGTACTTTCCAGGAGAATTTTTTTCTCCTACTTCCACTTTTACTTCACTACATTTTTTCGATGATTTCAATACGTCTACTCCGATATTTTTTTTTTTTGCGCTGCATAGTTACTCGTTACAATTATAAAAATTACCACTGCCAGAACAGTAGATGGCAGGTTTCATGAAGTTCAAAAAAATGTGTATAATGTCATGAGTAAATCAGTGCATACGAAAATAAATGCTACTGTATGTATAAATAAAATGGTCTACATATCTGCTGTTAAGGGGAAAGAGAACCTCCCCCAACCAAGGAGAGTCACAAGCATACATAGACCTTTTTTCTGGTAAGAGGCTGATTTTTCTTTTTTCACTGGAAGTTGAGAGCACAGGATTTTCAGTTTTGTTTCACTGGAAGAGTCTATTTGGATATTATTTTGCACTTACATTCATCCGCCGGGTAAGGAGGAAATCCACAAGGTGGTGGGAGTCTGCACCTATTATTTGGAATAGGTCCTGTTTGATTCCTGCACCTTTGAAAATATATTCATATTGTTTTGTCACATATATATGGTATTATATATACATGGACTTTTTATTGACTTGGATTTCATACATTTTTCCTTTATTTCATTATTGGAATATATTGTTGTATATCACATTGGTTTATATATGATTTTGCACACCAGTAAGCTGTGGAGAAAAAAAAAAAACATGCAGGGAAGAGAAGGAGGGATGTTTTAAAGGGGAAGGTAGGTACATATCTGTTTTGTTTACAAAAAGTTACAGCTAAAGGAATTGTGATTGTCCTTTAGGTTAATCATTTGAAATAATAAAAAACAATATGATGTTCAAACTTTTGACTTCTTTAATAACTACATAACACAGTACTTGTACTTTTACTTTCAGCACTTGAGTAGCAAATTTTTTTAAATACTACTGGTACTTTTACTTTCAGTACTTGAGTAGCAAAAAAACTACTTGCAATACTTAAGTACAAAAAATGTTGAATACTTTAGTATTTTGTTCGAGCACTTGTACTTTTACTCAACTATGGGTTTTGAGTACTTTATACAAGTGTGGGAAGTTGCAATGTTGGATGAATTCCCAGGGGTGCTACTCCATCTGAGACAAGTCAACAACAGGAGTCTGAAGAGGAGTCAGGATAGTGCCGGGGCGGATGAGGAGGAGCAAGAAGAGCATGCTTTAAACCTTTCTGGGATCCCTGGTGTTATCCGTGGATGGAGGGATGAGAACAAAGATGACATTATCCTGGATGATGAGCTGGAGCCAGGCCACTACACCGCTTCTAGTTTAGTGCGAATGGGGGGCCTTCATGCTCCAGTGTTTTAAGGAGGACCCCCGTATAAAAAGCATAAACGGCAAGGACCAGTACTGGGTGGCAACATACATAGATCCTCGAACAAACAAAAAAAAAATGGCGGAAATGTTACCAGCATCACAGAGGGCGGTCAGAATGCAGCACTTCCAGGCCTTGCTGCGAGAAATGCTGCATTCTGCTTTTTCGTGCACAGGCAGAGGAATTTCCAGTCACAGAGACACAGTTGCAGGTAGCAATCCAACAGCGCCTGCAAGAAGAGGGCGGGGTTTGAAGATGTCTTGGTCACTTCAGATTTGAGATCCTTCTTTCAGCCGATCCATCGACAGCTGTTTTCCAGATCCAGCATCAGGGAACGCCTAGACCAGGGGGTCTTCAAACTATGGCCCTCCAGTTGTTCAGAAACTACAATTCCAATGATGCCTAGCCATGTCTGTGAATGTCAGAGTTTTACAATGCCTCATGGGATGTGTAGTTCTGCAACAGCTGGAGGGCCGTAGTTGGAGGATCCCTGGCCTAGACCAACAGGTGTCCGTCTACATCAGGTTAACAGCCGATGTGGACGCTCTGAGGAGTAATGAACGCCTGGACCACTGGGTGGGCACGCTTAACCTCTGGCCAGAGGTTGCACAATTTGCAATGGAACTGTTGGCTTGCCCCCCCCGTCCAGTGTCCTGTCCGAAAGGACGTTCAGCTCAGCAGGGGGGGGGGGGGATCGTGACCGATAAGCACACATTTATAAAAATGAATGAGGCATGGATCTCTGAGGAATTCAACACGTGACCAGTAGACCATGTTTCATTGAAATTCCTCTTGACAGGCCAAAAATATCCGCCAGACCACCATCCACCCACAACAATTCCTGGTCCTTGTCTTCGCTAAATACAGCGGCATAAAAGGCATTTCATGTCCATTGAATGCCTAATTTTTGGGACCTTTCATGGCCGACAATTTTTTCTGTTAATGCCTAATGACCCTTCAGCCACAGAATACTACATTCTTAGCCGTCAGGTAAACCCATGTGGGCTAATTTTTGGGGCCTATACTGGCCAACACTTACTTCTTTATTCTGTGAATGCCTAATGTACCTCCAGCCACAGAATAAAACGTTCTTAGCTGTCACATGTGGGCTAATTTTTGGGGCCTGTACTGGCTGACACTTCTTTATCCTGTGAATGCCTAATTTTTCAGACTGGAATTGAAAATCAATGGGTCTGTAAACATTCCGCCAAATTGTGGAATGGATGCGGATCCATTTTACAGATGTGTGAATGGACCCTATATGTATTTACCGGCTGCTGTCAGTTCTGGCTAATTTATGAAAAAAAAAAATATATTTTTAGGGCAACTTTTCCAATTGCAATACTTCTGTTATGACATTGTCTAGGTGGTGGGACTATTTGTGCACAGCTAGCAAGTCTTTTGTGGCTGCAAGTATGACCTAAAGGTTTTTTAAAGTTCGCTTTCCATTAAAGTCAATGGGGCCCGGCGCAAACTTGCAGTTTGTGGACATTTAAGAAAATTTGCGGCTGACGTTCGCGGACCGCCCCGGCCGATGTTTGTCCATCACTACTCTTTACACATTGGAATCTTAACATGTGTGACAAAACATCGCATAGGTAAAGGAGAACATGTCATTTTCTAAACAGAATAAGGCAAACACAGACATTATTTGAAAAGCAAATTATGCCTTGACAGTTTTGACGTAACACCTCTTGACACAGGCTAACAAGGCGACTAAGGTGTTTTGCCTGTGCCACCCTTCCTTTTCAAACATCCACATATTAATGACACTGTGGCACATTCGTGTGTTTAGGAAAGTCCCTTGCTGCAGGATCTGAAATCCATTTGTTCCTGAACAGGTCTAATAGCCTTGTTTTTTGGTGTTTCTCAACTCCAATCCATAGGAGACATGAACAGGCCAGGTTTGTCAAGTAACTCATGTACATCACAGGTGAATTATTTAGCTGATCAGTGATTGCAGTGATAGACACGTGCTCAGCTATCTTATGATCCTGAAACTCAGAAATACATGTAGACAACAAGAGCTTGCAGTGTCAACCTGCACTATAAAACACTCAACTACCCCCCCCCCCCCCCCCGCTAGCTAACCAAGAGACATCCCAAATGCCTAAGGGAAATATTTAACACACACAACTTACCTTGCTAATAAATGCCACTTGCTCTGCAGTGTATAGGGAGGGAGCCATGGTTCTCCGGATTGCGAGAGGAACTGTACAACTTCCGGAAACGAGTGCACTTTCTAAAATGTAGTTTCCGGTTACGAACATGAGCTTGCGTATACACTGGTTGCGAACGTGAGTTTGATCAAGCGGCAAAATGGCTATCATTCAAAATACACAATGCATGTCCAAGATACAGATGTACATTACACCGAACGCATCTAACAGACACCATTACATAGAAAAAAAAAAAAAAACATTTGGGTAGACCATAAATAAATTTTATTGAACACATAAGGAATTAGTTTAGCAGACATGTTGAAAATGGTTTATTCAAAGCACAGTGCAAAGCTAAAACTATTCAGATATGCCATTTTTTTATTACAATATACAAGCCTCAAGCCGTAATAGGTTGAGAGAGTTTAGCAATAAAAGACCTTACAAGTACAGCAATAGAAAATAACTAAAACATACATGAACAATGAGCCAGTAACATTAATATACATGTACAGATTGTCAATACAAAACAATTTAAAAAAAAAAAAAAACCCTTTACAGAGGGTCAAGTATTCATTCCCCCAAAAACAGCCCTGGGGTATGTGTCATTAGACATAACAGCAAATGCAGCAAAACTACCCCCCCAAAACAAAACCCCAAAAATAAAATGCAAAAATATCCCCACAAAAAGATTTGACCTTTTCCCAGGCCAAGACATCCATGATCTCTCAGAGCTTTTTATAAAATAGCTCAGACAACACACCCAGTAAAGGGAACGCCCAGCAGACCAATTAACTCTGTGTCCTGGGCCAAAAGCAACACAAGTGCAACATTATTCCTGAAAGTCGTTTTCCAAAAAGGAAAAATCTGTCTTTTTTTCACGTAGAAAGACAGACGACATTTACATTGTTGATAGGCTAGGTTCTAATCAAACCTATCAACAATGTAAACCTGAGGGTTGGAAGCCCGATCCCCTAACCACTGTGCCTGTGCCACTTGTATCTTACTAGATTTCTGGCTGTATTAGCTAGGTGTATTGACTTTTTGAATTAGAGTGGGATGTGAAAGATGGGATCAATTGCAAAGGTTAGTAGCATGCGTGGTTTATCTACAAACTACCGAAAATGGCAAAGTGTGCGAGCATGCACAGTAGATAGGAAATTATATATATATATATATATATATATATACATACACACACACACACACACACACACACATAAATAGAGATATAGATATATACATTTTTGGGAGGCATTTTTTTTGGTTTCAGGTTGTGGTTTAAATGAAGAGTTCGGTGATGCAAATGCATATGACCAAGCAAACTCATGCACATCACTCATACAATTGGAAATGTCCTGACTGACAAAGAGCACAGTGATTAGCGAGTGTGCATTCTAGCCCTTCATTTGTTCGAATCCCTAAACTGCTCTCACCTCTCTCTGTGTGCAACAATTCGAGGTCTACACCCCACAAAATGTTACCCAAAAAAAAAAAAAAAAAAAAAAAAAAAAAAAAAAAAACTTTTGAAATTGTTTACCTATGCATTTGCATCCCCAAACTCTTCATGTAACCACCCCCCCAAAAAACAAATTATATACCCACACACACATATTATATATATATATATATATATATATATATATATATATATATATATATATATATATATATACATATACATATACATACATACATACATACATACATACACACACACACACACACACACATTTCTATTTTGACAAAATGTTCCAAATAATAAAGTTAAGGGGTACAGCTGCACTGCAAAATGTGAGAAAATGCAAAGGGTTGGGCATATGTATGTGATCCCCAGAACTTTAGATTTTAAACTACATTTAGATTTTAAACTACAAATATATGTATCTATCTACATCGATATGGATTTCTATATATGTATGGTGGAAATAAGATAGTTCTCAAATTGGGGGGGGGGGTGTTCATATTGCTTGCTATACATTATTTACACAATTAAGATTTGTTGCCAACCATAAATAATACATTTCTTAAATATAGAAGCTATATAGAACATTGTTCCTGGCAAAAATGCTTGAGCAGGAAACCCCCATAAATCTGGGGAATATGATGGTGTTTACTAATTGAGCAATTGCTAGGAGTATGAACTGTGTGCAGTGACAACATGCAACTTTTCCATTTTCGCCAGTGATCGCCGGTTTCCACAGGCGAAAACGCAAATTTGACATACAAAGCGGGCTAACGTTTTGAAAAACGTTATATTTTAGGTCAAAGTTAGAGTTGAGCATGCGCACATGTGCCTGCTCCCACCTTTGGACTTCAGGAGCTATTTTTGTCATTTACACTTTTGAAGAAATCTTTTAATATTTTACTTTTTGACACAGTTTAAAAGCCATTGATCTCCAAATGATATACCACATCTTTCACAATCATTTGGGCTTAAAAAATGTTTTTGAACCAAACAGTCATGCTTTTAGCTGGACTGTTTTTAACTCTCGCCCTGAAGTTATTGGATCTTAGTGAATTTCACATTAAGTGTTAGTTACCTCCAGGAGGCATAGTAAATTCTGAAAAATGTTAAAATTTGCAATAGCGCCAAAATCCCGGCGAAGGCGAAATGGCGGTATAGTGAATTAGGCCCATAGTTACATAGTAGTTGAGGTTGAATAAATACAATAGTCCATCCAGTTCAACCTGTGTAGGTGTGTGTGGCAGTAATCATTTCTCATACCCCTTAATGTTCCGATCCTTGAGATGTATGTCCAAGAGTCTTTTGAAAGTAGCTATACTTTCCACAGAAACTACCACACTACCTCTTGTGGTAGAGAATTCCACAATCTTGTAGCCCTAACAGTAAGTCTCCATTCACACTGGTACGACTCATCAGGTGACTTGGTCAGCCTGACAAGTCACGCACCGTCGCGTCCCATAGTGTAGTACAGGACCGGTTCTAATAGGAGCGACACAAGTCGCTCAGACTTCGAAAAAGGGTCCTGTACTACTTTGGGGCGACCTGTATAGACATTCATTTTATGAAGTCCGTGCAAGTCGCGCTGCACGCGATTTCACAGGTCGCCCGAAGTCGGATCCGACAGTGTGAATGGAGACTAAAGAACCCCCTGCGTTGCCTGAGGTTAACTTCTCCTCTAAATCGCATTGCATGTCCTCATGCAATCCTTGCGACTGAATAGTTTTTTCTCTATGCCAAGATCACCGTTGAGATATTTGTAAATTGCCATCATGTCCCCGCTCAGGCGTCTCTTCTCCAGGGAGAATAAATCAAGCACTTGTAAACACTCTTCATAATTAAGGTCCTCCAATCCCCTAATTAGTTTAGTTAAGGTCCTCCAATCCCCTAATTAGTTTAGTTGCCCTTCTCTGGACTCTCTCCAGCTCCAACACATCCCTCCTGAGGACTGGCGACCAGAACTGGACAGAATACTCCAGATGCGGTCGGACCAGAGTTTTATAAAGTGGTAGGATTATAGTTTTACCTCTGGAATACATCTTTTTATGCATGCTAATATTCTGCTAGCTTTGGCAGCTGCAGCTTGACATTGCATGCTATTGCCAAGTCTATCCTCTACTAAGACTCCCAGATCTTTCTCCATTTTTGATCCCCCCCCCCCCCCCAAAGTGTATTGTGCTTTTAGGTTTTTAGTCCCCAAGTGCAAAACCTTACACTTCTCCACATTAAACCTCATTTGCCATGTAGTTGCCCACTCTTGTTCAGGTCATTCTATAAGATTGTTCAGGTCATTCTATAAGATATCTGCCTCATGTTGTGAAGTTATTGCCCTGCCCAATTTTGGGCCATCTGCAAAAACTGATGTTGAGCTACTGATCCCGTCCTCAATGCTGTTTATGAATAAATTGAACAAGGTTGGTCCCAGGACTAAGCCTTGGGGGACCCCACTTACCACCCCAGACCAGTCTTAGTATTCGCCATTTATTACCACCCTTTGGACACGCCCTTTTAACCAGTTCCGTATCCAAGAGCAAACCTTGTGGTCGATGCCTGCAGACCATATTTTATAAATTAAGCGCTTGTGGGGAACTGCATCAAATGCCTTAGGGGGAGACCAGTGGAGGTGTACCTGGATTTTGCCATCTAGCTCACCTCCTCGTAGAAGGTTAACATATTGGTTTGGCAAGAAAGCCCATTTGTAAACCTGTGCTGATGTTGTCTTTAGCAAACTCTTGGATATAGTCCCTTATCCCCTCCAGAAGTTTACATACTATTGATATCAGGCTGACCGGCCTATATTTTCCCAGGACATGCCTCTGCCCTTTTTTGAATATCGGTATCACGTTAGCTTTCCTACAGTCACCTGGTACATTTCCGGTCATAATACTGTCAGCAAAGATGGAACAGTGGTCTAGATATAGTTTTTACTAAGTTCTCGGAGTACTCTCAGATGTACGCCATCCGGGCCTGCTGATTTATTTGTGTCAATTTTATCCAGCCTTTCCTTGATTTTACCCTCTGTTAACCTTAGCGGCAAGTCCTGTGAAGTACTGCTAACCATACAGTCATGGTCAGTGTACCCCTCCTTTTTCTGTGTAAAGACTGAGGAGAAAAAAGCATTAAGCATGGTTGCCTTTTCAGTGTCCTCTGTAACCATTCGTTCATCATCGTTAATTACATGCTTTGCCCCAGTTTTTTTTGCTGTTGATATATTTAAAGAATTTTAGAGTTCTTTTTACTATCCTCTGCTATTTGTCTCTTGAAGTTGATTTTAGCCATTTTGATTTCGTATTTATTTTTATTTACTTCCTTGTATTGCTGGAAAGCCGATACTGTACCCTGTGATTTATATTTCTTGAAGGCCATTTTTTTCTCCCTAATAAGTTTTTTTACATTACATTACGGTTTAGCCAGCCAGGTTTGGCTTTGTCTCTTCTAAATTTATTTCCCATAGGAATGCACTGCAAGATGCATTTGTTTAATATGTTCCTAAAGCATTCCCATTTTTCCTCCATGGTCAGTGGTCCCAGTTTACCTTCTCCATCATTGAGCACAATTTGGAAAAGTTTGCGCCCTTCTGAAGTTTAGGGTTCTTATGTTCCCCTCTTGCCTTGTTATTTACGCTAAATGTGATCATCCTGTGATCACTAGAGCCCAGGTTGTCCTGGACTCCTACCTCTGAGATTAGGTCTGGGTCATTAGTGATTAATAGATCCAGCACTGAATTTTCTCTAGGAGAATCCACCAACTGAGACATGTAGTTGTCCTGTAAGGTTTCCATGAAGAGCCGGGCCTTCTGTGAGTGTAGTTCCCTCTTCCCAGTCAATGTCAGGATAATTGAAGTCCCCTAATATGACGACTGATCCCAGCTTTGCCACTTTTCCCAACAGGGATATAAATTCCAACTCTACTTCCTCCCTTTGTTTGGGAAGCCTATATCAAACCCCCACAATTACTTTCCATTTTACATCTTCCCTACGGAGTTCTACCCACACGGATTCTAACTCCGTGCTCATTCCTTCCATAATATCACTCCTCTCTATCACCCTTACACTATTCTTGACATGGAGACATACCCCTCCCCTCTTTTTCCTACCTGTCCATGTGAGGGGTCGAACCAAGTTTCTGTTATTCCCACAAGGTCTATGTCCTCCTCATGTACTAACATTTTCCAACTCATCCATTTTATTAGCTAGGCTCCTGGCATTCGCATATACCCCTCTTAGTTTCGTGGAAGTTGATAGTAAGTGGTGCTCATTTTTATTCCTGTTTGGTCTGAGGTTTGCCCGCACAGACCCCCCAATTGACATTACGGATCTACTGCCACTGCTGACCCTAATAATACCTTCTGTCCTTTGCTCCCTCCCTCCTGACTTCTTCTGAGCCCTCCCCCCATCTCCAAGTTTAAAAGCCCCTCCAACTTGGTGGCCATCTTTCTCCCAAAAGAGCTGTACCGTCCTCATTAAAGTGCAGCCCGTCCTTACTAATGAGCCGGTAGCCGACTGAGAAGTCAACCCAGTTCTCCAGGATCCCAAAGCCCTCCTTCCTACACCAGTTCCTCAGCCACTTGTTAAGTTCCCTAATCTCCTTCTGCCTCTCTTGTGTGGCTCCAGGTACAGGCAGTATTTCAGAAAAAACAAACTTGGGATGTCCTATTCCTCAATCTATTCCCTAAGTCCCTGAAAACATTCTTTAGGATCCTCCACCTTCCTCTTACTTGGTCGTTGGTGCCCACATGCACCATGACCGCCGGGTCCTCCCCAGCCCCGCCCAATAATCTGTCTACCCGATCCCCGATGTGCTGAACTCTAGCGCCAGGTAAACATACTGTTCGGCTACCACGATCGTTTTGACAGATTGCCCTCTCTGTCCTCTTGATAATTGAGACCCCCACTACCACGATAATTGAGACCCCCACTACCACAACCTGTCTAACCTTTCCTGAGTCTTGGCCTCCCACCTTCCTGGAGCCGCCGCTCCCCTGGCAGCTGATATCCCCATCATCATGCAACTTGGCAAATTTGTTGGGGTGTACCAACTCAGGAAGGGTATAGGGAAGAGCGCCAGGGAGGCCAGTCCTAACAGTCACCCAACTGCCTACCTCTGATGCCTGCGACTCCTCCCTCCTCTATGCTGGCCCCTGCCAGCACCTGACGGGTAATGTGGAAGCTCCGTTCCAAGTTGTTGATGCTACGCAGTGTTGCCACTGCGTTTTCTAGATCCAGGATCTGACAAGTCGCTCACATCTTGCACAGCAGTATTCGCCCTCGATTGGTTCATCAAGGAACGCATGCAGCAAGAAGTGCACTGAGTGGCATCCCCAATCCTGTCGGTCATTATTACCCTCTACTCTATGGGGATAATTAGAAATGACCTGCTATTCCTTACCTACACTACCTCTATCTCTCCTGGTACTAACCCTAGGGTACTCACCGGTCGCCAAGGTACTCACCAGCCCTCCCAAGATACTCCCTGACAGACGGTTACTCCCAGTCGCACGCTACTCGTCGCAAGAATGCCGCGCGCTACTCAGTCACAAGTTACTCCCCCTGCAAACCTAATCCAGCTCACCACTCACAGTCTTATAATTTTACTAGTATCTAATAGTGCTTAGTCACTTTACTGTCACAGGTCACAGTCTCAGTTCACAGTTAGTCGCAGGTCACAGTCAGGTAGTTAACCCCCTCCCCCCCCCCAATCAGTGCCCTACTCACGTCTATCCACCGGTCCCTGAGGTCCCCTGCACCCGGCTTCCGCGCACGTGTCACCCGCGGCTCCTCCTCCTCACACACAGCTCCCTCGCTGCTTGCAGCTACTGCTGCTCCACTCCCCCCACACACACTGCTTCCGGGAACGCTCTCTCCTCCTGCAAGGATGTGACTTGGGTGCTAAAGTCACATCCACATTCAGGATTAATAAAACAAAAAAAAAATAGAAAAAAAAAAAAGGCAACAATAATCCTAACTTAACAGTATAGGTTTACCTCACTTTAAGGTGCTTCACTAATACAAAGCCAGTTCACCCTGAGAGAGCATGTGGCTGGGGATTCTGCTGCCCTCCCATTTCTTGGCACCCAAGGGTGGCTGATGCCAGCCAGCATGGTCTGGAGATGGGGTTTCTGCCCTTAGGTAAGAATGGGGTTCCCGTCCCCAGGGGAGAATAGGATACCTGTCCCTAAGGGAGATTGGGTCCCGGTCCCTAATAATCCCTTACACAGGTATGCAGAAGCAGAGATTGGCGAGTATCACAGGGCAGGATGGGGTGGCAACTGCTAAAAACGGAATTTTTGTAAAATCTTACCTGTAAAAATTCCCTTCTCTGAGTCCTCCGACAGTCGCCGCCTCCTCTAAGTCATCACTGTTGGGTATTGACTTCCCATCCGCAGGAGTAGCTAGAAATATAGACTTAGTCCAAAGACAAAAGGCATTAGCATATACACACCCATGGGGGCTGTCCCATCTGGTCAATACCCCCCCGGCATCACCACTCCCAACTCAGTTTGGTAGCATAGCAGTAGGTAATAAGAACCCCAAAAAAGGGGCGGCGACTGTCGGAGGACTCAGAGAAAGGAATTTTACAGGTAAGATTTTACAAAAATTCAGTTTTCTCTTAAGTCCTCCGACAGTCGCCGCCTCCTCTAAGTCATCACTGTTGGGATGTCCCATGCAGTATAGACATGAGGGGTGGGAGACGCAACCGTAGAAAAGGCAACGCAGTACCCACATCAGAGAAAGGAATCTTACATGCACTGTAAGAGAACCAACAGAAAACAACAATGCTCAACCGGAGCAACAGCCCAGGAAAGCAAATGCCAAAAGCCAGGGACCCAGAAAAAAAACACAAGGGTCCATCATGGCACTGCTGCACTGAGAACCTTGCAGCCAAAAAAAGCATCAGCTAATGCCAGAACGTCTACTTTGTAGAATTTTGAAAAAGTGTGCACCGACGACCAAGTCGCAGCCTTGCACACCTGGGCCACGAGGCCCGATGCCAATAGGCCCAGGACGCACTCACAGATCTGGTGGAGTGCGCCTTAACAGGGAAAGGCGGAACCCGTTCCTTCAAGGCGTAAGCCTGTTCAATGGTCTGTCTGATCCATTTGGCAATAGTTGCTGCAGATGCAGCCATGCCCTTCCGAGGTCACTCAGGAAGGACAGAGGGAATCAGTCTTCTGAAAGGACTCAGTAGACAGGTAAACCCTGATCGCCCTGACAACATCCAAGGAATGCAGAGCAACCTCCTTAGGATGCTTAGGCTTCGTACAAAGCGAAGGCAGGACAATGTCCTCATTAATGTGGAACTCAGAGACCACCTTAGGAAGAAAGGAGGGAGGCGGATGCAAAACCACCTTATCCCGGTGAATCACCAAGTACGGAGAACGGCCAGATAACGCTGCCAGTTCCGACACCCTGCGAGCCGAAGTGATCGCCACTAAACAGGCAACCTTCTTAGACAGCAGAGGCAACGATATTTCCCGAATGTTCTCAAAGGGAGCACGCTGTAAGACGGACAGAACCAAGTTCAAGTCCCATGGAGGTAAGGGCTCCTTCCTGGGAGGAGCCAAATGTCGCACACCTTGAATGAAGGTGTGAACCAGGGAATGAGATGCCACAGGGCGTTGAAAAAGGTACGGTAAATAGATTTTACCAGAGGTCTTTCTAGCCTTGACAAGGGTAGGGATGACCTCCGAAGAGAGACCCCTGTCCCTCAGGACCTCGGTCTGAACAGCCAGGCCGTTAAAGCCAGCGACCGTAAAGCAGGATGGAAGATCGGACCCTGAGACAGGAGATCTTCCTGCAGAGGCAGACGCCACGGAGGCGCTACTGCCGGGTGACCAACGTCGGCGTACTAGGACCGGCGTGGCCAGTCCGGAGCCACCAGAATCACCAGGTGCGGTTCCGAGACCAATCTGCGGAGGAACCGGGATAGCAGCTGAATCGGAGGAAAGGCATACAGACGATACTGATGCCAAGGGGCTACCAACGCATCCGAGGCGTCCGCCAACAGATCACGCGTTCTTGCCACGAACCTTTCCACCTTTTCATTTAGCCGGGATGCGAACAGGTCCACGCTCGGGGATCCCCACTTCGCACACAGCATTTGAAAGACCTCCGGGTGTAGGGACCATTCCCCCTGGTCCAGGGTCTGGCGACTCAGATAGTCGGCCTGCCAATTCTCCACACCCGGAATGTGAACTGCCGAGATCGCCGGGACGTGAGCCTCAGCCCAAGACAGAATGTCGGTCACCTCCCAGGCCGCCCGAGCACTCATGGTGCCCCCTTGGTGGTTGATGTAAGCCACCGCGTTAGCATTGTCTGTCTGTACCCGGACAGGACAGCCCCGAAGACGGCCCGACCACTGGAAGAGACAGTTTTATCGCTCGCAGTTCCAGCACATCCGGAGGGAGGATTCGTCCTCCGACCAAGTGCCCTGGGCAGACAGGTTGCCCAGAACACCACCCCAGCCCGACAGGCTGGCATCCGTGGTAATCACCGTCCACACCAACGGACGGAAGGACTTGCCTTCCGCCACCGACGGGGACTGGAGCCACCACAGAAGAGCCAATCTGGTCTGCTCTCCTCAAGGAGACACACAGATCCAGGGACTGAGGCAGTCTGTTCCACTTGGCCAGGATCTCCGCTTGGAGAGCCCGCGTGTGAAACTGAGCCAAGGGTATCGCCTCGAAGGCCGATACCATCAACCCCAGGCCCCGCATACAGGTCCTGAGTGACGATGACGGGCAGTCCCTGAGGGACCTGATCTCGTCCCGCAAAGTCCGGAGCTTGTCCTCCGGCAAGAACACCTTTGCCTGAGCAGAGTCCAGAATCATTCCCAGATAGGGAAGATGAAGCGATGGAGACGTCGATTTTTGAACGTTGATGGAGCATCTGCACCGTGGTGGACAGATCGCGCACTAGGTCCTGGCTGGCACGTGATCTCCGAAGTAGATCTTCCAGGTAACCCAAAACCGTAATGCCCCGAGCCCTCAGTAAGCCCAGAACCGGCGCCAACACTTTGGTAAACACCCTTGGTGCCGAAGCGAGACCGAAAGGTAACGCCACAAACTGGTAGTGGTCCTCTGCGATAGCAAACCGAAGGTACCGCTGATGACCCCCGAAAATGGGGATGTGCAGGTACGCATCTTTCAGATCCATCGAGGCCAGGAATTCCCCTGGACGCAAGGAGGCCACCACCGAACGGAGAGATTCCATACGTAACTTCCAAACACGCACAAAGCGGTTCAGCACTTTCAGGTCCAGAATAGGACGCACTTTGCCCTCCTTTCTGGGCACAGTGAACAGATTTGAATAAAACCCCCGAAACCTGTCCAGATGAGGCATCGGGACAAGCACTCCCTGAGCAAGCAGGTCCCGCCCCGCTTGATGCAAGTCCTGCAGACACCCCGGAAGCAGATGAAGATTGGAGGGAAAGAATCTGGCCGCCGGCTGGGAAAGGAATTCGATCTTGTATCCCGATCGAACAATTTCCAGAACCCACCTGTCTGATATCCGCAGCAGCCAAGGTTGGAGGAAAACGCGCAAACATCCCCCACCCCTGAAAACAGGTGAGGGCGCCCCTTCAGGCAGAGGCGGATTGACCCACCGCGCCAGCATTGCCGGACTTCTGCTTAACCGCCCAGGGCTTCTTCTGACTGCCCTGGGCCTTGAAGGGCTTGCCCTTGGAATGGTTCCGAAAGGCACGAAAGGACCCCTGATTGGATCTAGGCGCAGAACCCAGTTTGCCTCGAAAAGACTTGTTTTTCGGGTTCTGGGGCAGCATAGTGCTCTTGCCCCCCGTGACGCCTTTCACCAGGGTGTCCAACGCCTCGCCAAAAAGGCGAGAGCCAGCATAGGAAAAATCAGCAACTGTTTTCCGTGAGGACTGGTCAGCCGACCAGCTCTTCAGCCATATCAGTCGCCGGTTAAGCACCGCGACACCAGAGAGGCGAGTCACTAAGGGGGCCTCATTCAAGGCTGCATCACACAAATACATGTCTCCTTGGTGGATCTGATCCACCATTTCCAGCCAGGCAGGCGGAACACCATCAGACACGAGATTGTTCCTAAGCATCTTAGTCCAATAAGCCACCGCCTGAGCCACCAGAACGGACGCGAAAACGGGTTTGAGCAAAGAACCCGCCACCGTATAGGAATGGCGAGCTAGAGACTCCAAGCGCCGGTCCGTGGGATCCCGGAAAACCGGGGTATCCTCAGTAGGAACCAAGGTAGCCTTGTTTAACACGGCCACAGTGTGATCCACCTGTGGAGGCACACACCATCGCGATTCCGTAGCCGGCGCAAAAGGATAAAGCAATTTGAACCGACTAGGTACCAGGAATGGACGTTTCAACGTGCGCCACATTTCATTAACAGTGTAATGAAACTCAGCTGGGCAGGGAAAAACCTGCACCGACTTGCGGGTCCTGTGCGTCCCAAAGGAGGACACAACGCCCGGAGGACAGGGCTCATCCTCTAAATGTAAAGTTTCCTTAAACAATTAACTCATCCATGGTCGCCCGTACTTCAGGTGACTCTGGGGAGGAGGTATCAACCCCTTCCATCTCTGCCTCCCCCTCAGACCCCGGGGGGGGGGGTCCAAGGATGAGCGGGACCCTGAAAAGGGCACGCTCGCAGCAGCAGCCATATCCCCATCTGAATCAGAAGAGAGACACAATCTGGGCCTCTTTGCAGCACGTTCAGACATCAGCATTTCAATATTAGACACCAAAGTCGCCACCACAGCAGCCAAATTGGGTCGCAGCGGGGCCACAGGAGAACTGGGGACCCCCACTGAAGCTGGGGGGAACTTGCTTTCCTGAGAATCCATTGCTCAAGTTATCAGAAACAAACAGTGCAATAAAATGTGTACTGTCCCTTTTAAAATCGCTGCGGCATGCGCAGCCCACCGCTACAGCTACAGTGACAAAAAGACCCCAACAGGAGAAGAGAAACTGAGCCAGAAGCGATAATGCAGAGGAAAATTGAGAGCAATAACCTGCAGAGCCCACAGAGTGTTGCTACCAATGTCCTGCTGCTGATGGAAAGGAAGTGCTGCTGAAGTGGGCTGGACTACAGACTGCCAGCCTCGGGGAAAATGGCTGCCCCATAGGAATGCATTGGAGGCTACGCCAAAATGGCTGCCGAACATGCGGTCGGACCGATCATTCCACCTCCCACAAAATGGCGGCGGATGGCGCCAAAATAGCATGCAGCATCGCCCCAGAGGAGCTACACATGCCTGCCCATAGCCAAGATGGCGGACCGCGCAAACATACACCGCTGCGGTCGCCACACAAGCAAATGTCTGCACCCCCAACAATGCACCGAAGTGACACAGGGAAAGGGACCCCCAGACAACATACAGTATCTGCACAAGCAATCCCCGCAGGGATCGCACAGGGAGTCACACAGGCACAGACATGGGGAACACACAGCAACACAGACTGCCACCTCAGACAGAGGCCCCACACAGAAGTACTTACCTGTACCAGATGGCGTGGGAAGCCTCTATGCACAGAAAACCGCTGTCCTCACCTGACAGGGAGTGCCGTGAGCCAGGGACATGATACTGCAGCACCGCAGATGTGTCCTGTGAGGTAGCCACCTCACGGCTGCATCCCTGCAGCGAACAGGGATGGGTTGTTCCTAATGCCAGGGCGAACCATAGCTGAACGCTCGATGGTGGGCTGGGGGGTCCATCTGACCCTTTTGCCCTGGAGAACCAGGGCGGCCAGTCCGAATCCCAGCACCGCATGATCCATCTTCATCCGAAGAGAAGACTAACACTAGAAGCTGACAAAATAAACAGCTAGTAAAGTAAGAGAAAAAAAACTGACATTTTCAAAGAAAATCAAATAAAAGATTACGAAGGCTGAGACTGAAGCCCCAGCACAAGGTAAGCCTGACTACTCCTGACGCTAGGCAGATTAAAACTGAGTTGGGAGTGGTGATGCAGGGGGGTATTGACCAGATGGGACAGCCCCCATGGGTGTGTATATGCTAATGCCTTTTGTCTTTGGACTAAGTCTATATGCCTAGCTACTCCTGCGGATGGGAAGTCAATACCCAACAGTGATGACTTAGAGGAGGCGGCGACTGTCGGAGGACGTAAGAGAAATTAAACTTTTCACATGGACAGGCTGGTGATTGGTTGCTAGGATCCAGAGATGTATAGTAAGAGATGTATGGTAACTAAGAAGAACTACTTCACTACTGTACTTAAGTACTAAAAGGCGGTATCTGTACTTTACTAGAGTATAATTTTTTTTTCTCCTACTTCACTTTTACCTCACTACATATTTTCGATGAGTTTAATACTTCGATATTTTTTTTAATGTGCCGCATAGTTACTCATTGCACCTTAGCACTGGCACTGCACTGGTGAAAAAAGCCGTATATATTTAGTTATTTCTCATAAGAACTTGTCAGAACATGCTTCCACCTGTCATTCACACTAGTGCTCATTTGCTCAAGTGATCAGGCAGCAGGCACCACCAAAACTTATTCTGTCAGTCTCACTCTCCTTAGTAACACTGGTTTAAAAAAGCTGTATAGTGTATACAGTGGGGATCGAAAGTTTGGGCACCCCAGGTAAAAATTTGTATTAATGTGCATAAAGAAGCCAAGGAAAGATGGAAAAATCTACAAAAGGCATCAAATTACAGATTAGATATGCTTATATGTCAACAAAAGTTAGATTTTATTTCTATCATTGACACTTTCAAAAATTACAGAAAACAAAAAAAATGGCGTCTGCAAAAGTTTGGGCACCCTGCAGAATTTATAGCATGCACTGCCCCCTTTGCAAGGCTGAGACCTGCCAGTGTCATGGATTGTTCTCAATCATTGTCTGGGAAAACCAGGTGTTGTCAATCTCAAAGGTTTTAAATGCCCGGACTCATCTGACCTTACCCCAACAATCAGCACCATGGGATCTTCTAAGCAGTTGTCTAGAAAACTTAAACTGAAAATAGTTGACGCTCACAAAGCTGGAGAAGGTTATAAGAAGATAGCAAAGCGTTTTCAGATGTCAATATCCTCTGTTCGGAATGCAATTAAGAAATGGCAGTCATCAGGAACAGTGGAAGTTAAAGCAAGATCTGGAAGACCAAGAAAAATATCAGACAGAACAGCTCGCAGGATTGTGAGAAAAACAATTCAAAACCCACGTTTGACTGCACGATCCCTTCCAGAAAGATCTGGCAGACACTGGAGTTGTGGAACACTATTCCACTATAAAGAGATACTTGTACAAAATATGGTCTTCATGGAAGAGTCATCAGAAGAAAACCTCTTCTACGTCCTCACCACAAAAATCAGCGTTTGAACTTTGCAAATGAACATGTAGACAAGCCTGATGCATTTTGGAAACAAGTTCTGTGGACCGATGAGGTTAAAATTTAACTTTTTGGCCGGAATGAGCAAAGGTACGTTTGGAGAAGAAGGGGCACAGAATTTAATGAAAAGAACCTCTGTCTAACTGTTAACCATAGGGGTGGATCAATCATACTTTGGGGTTGCATTGCAGCCAGTGGCACAGGGAACATCTCACGAGTAGAAGGAAAAATGGATTCAATAAAATCTCAGCAAATTTTGGATGGTAACTTGATGCCATCTTTGAAAAAGCTGAAGTTAAAGAGGATGGCTTCTACAAATGGATAATGATGCTAAACACACCTCAAAATCCACTGGGGATTACATAAAGAGGCATAAACTGAAGGTTTTGCCATGGCCTTCACAATCTCCTGACCTCAACA
The DNA here is from genome assembly GCF_965119305.1 of Pelophylax lessonae. NCBI lineage: Eukaryota > Metazoa > Chordata > Amphibia > Anura > Ranidae > Pelophylax > Pelophylax lessonae. The sequence continues at coordinate 473,952,742 of NC_138768.1, read as the reverse complement.
TAATTGAAAATCTATGGATAGACCTTAAAAGAGCAGTGCGTGACAGACAGCCCAGAAATCTCAAAAGAACTGGAAGACTTTTGTAAGGAAGAATGGGCAAAGATACCTCAAACAAGAATTGAAAGACTCTTGGCGTTTACAAGCTGTCATACTTGCCAAAGGGGGTAGTACAAGATATTAACTCTGCAGGGTGCCCAAACTTTTGCAGATGCCATTTCTTTTTGTTTTCCGTTATTTTGAAAGTGTAAATGATGGAAATAAAATCCAACTTTTGTTGACATATTAAGAATGTCTAATCTGTAATTTGATGCCTTTTGGAAATGTTTTCATCTTTCCTTGGCTTCTTTATGCACATTAATACAAATTTTTACCTGGGGTGCCCAAACTTTCGATCCCCACTGTAATTATTATATATATATTTCATCATTGAGCGAATCAAGCGATTAAGAAGACTGCGCGTGCTCCCGTTCTGCCTTTTGATCAGCTAAAAAGATGGACGAACCAAAAACACCACCTTCCACCCCTTCAACTTCAAGTGATCGTCGTGGCTGTGAGAGTGAGGAAGGAGACCACCCCTGGCCCTACTTCGAGTCCATGTTCTCCTATGTCGGAATGAAAGATAATTCATATAGAATGAAGTGCTTACTCTGCCGCCCGAAAGGTTGTGAAATAATGGCCTTCAAAAATTCACTGTTGATTTTGAAGAAACATATCAGGGTAAGTTACAAATATCAAAATCACACCAGCTTGAGCTATCAGTAAGCCCTTTTGCTAACTAGCGACATGCTGCGGTGTTAACGTTAACTAGCTGGCTATCATAATTCATAAAGGCTATCAGGTAACGCGTTGAATGGTGTTTTTGACCCATCACTAATGTCAACTTTCTCTTATTTTATGACATAGCCTACTGTTGCCAAAAATAAATCGTAGAGCATGTCTCCTTTGGTGCTGCTTAATCACACACTCATTTTTATAGTGTAGTAGTGTTTTATAGGTTAATGCTGGTAGTATAGATTGACACCGACCTAAGTAATGCAGGAGTTTTTCTACATTGAAATGTTTTTGGCGGCCGCCAAAGCCCATTTTTTTTTTTTTTTTAAGTAAGAGTGGGTTAGTAAGATTTAATCTTAGTGTACTACAGTATTTTCAGGTTATTTATATGAGAATGTGTAGAAAAATTACCTAAAAAAAAATATTTAGCCTAATTTAGACTGGAGGGAGGTGAAAACAGAAAAAAAAGTGCAAAGCAAGTTGTTAGCTAGCTGTCAATTTTATTCAATTGTATATGGTAGAAAATTAGACTATTAGTCAAAATAAACTTTTTGGTAATGAAATCAAAGTGCTGACAACAAACAAAGCATCTCAACTTGTCTGCATGCATCTCAAGTGGTCTTCGCGCACTCCTGTTTTTCATGATACATGGTTGGTTGTTGTATCAAGTTAGGCCTACAGGGTTTTGAAAGTAATTGCAGAGAAGTACTAAAGCAGAATCCATGAAGGATCTTTGGTTATGGGGTTTCTTGCTTAAGTTTTTTATATAGATTTATGGTGGATAACTGACTTTAATTGAATTAATTTTGCTTTTTATGAATATGGTCACAGAGGGTTATACACTCGCCTATAATGTTGCTCAGTCACGTTATAATTCTGTGAAGGTAAAACTATATATTTTTTGGTCTCTTTTCAGAGCAAGCATGAATGCCACTTGAGTAGATACGAGGAACTCACATCTGCAAAGCGAAAGAAAACCGATTCCCTCCCCTTCCATCAAGCAGGCCACATTAATGGGTAGCTAGAACACGATGCCTCAGAGACAAACACTGACTGCTGGTCAGCCAGGCAGCGTAGTTTCATTGGGGTCACAGCTCACTGGCTGGACCTGGAAAGTTTAAAAAGGTGCTCAGTGGCCCTGGCCTGTAAAAGATTAAGAGGCTCTCACACTTTCGACCTTCTGGCAAATGCACTTAAAGTGGAGTTCCACCCTTTTTTGGAACTTTAGATCTATGTAATCCCCTTTAAAATGGCTTTTACCAATGGAAACTTTTTTTTTTTTTTTTTTTTTTGCTAGTAAATACCTTAATTTCTGCTTTATTCCTCCTCTCCTCACTTCCGATACAACTCAATGAAAGGAGGCGGGGCAGAGAATGGCCTGAATACATTGCATACAATACAACTCAATGAGAGGAGGCGGGGCAGGCACGGCTCAGTACAGCTCAGCTCCTGCGAGATTTCTGGAATGGAATACATCCCAGCACACACTGCGAATCGGCGAATGATGTAATCGCCGATCGGACCCGGAAGTGAGGAGAGGAGGAATAAAGCAGAAATTAAGGTATTTACTAGCCCAAAAAAAAAAAAAAAGTTTCCATTGGTAAAAGCCGTTTCAAAGGGGATTACATAGATCTATGTATTCCAACCTATTAAAAAAATGGGTGGAACTCCGCTTTAATGATATCCATGCTGAGTATGACATTCGGGGGAAGAAAGTCAGAACAACCACAGACAATGGCTCCAACTTCATTAAAGCCTTCAAAGTCTTCGGTGAAGATGTAAATGCTGGTGCTCTAGTTCAGGAGGAAGAGGAGGAGGAAGAAGCAAAGATGAAGAGGAGGTAGAGTTTGTCGATGTATCTTCACTTTTGGACGAGGATGATGGTTTCGAGTTCCAGCTCCCGAAGCACCAGCGTTGTGCATGCCACATTCTTAACCTAATAGCCACTGCCGATGCCAGCAAGGCAGTGTCCAATGACGCGTACAAGAAATTATACTACTCAACATTTGCCAAGTGCAATGCACTTTGGAATAAGTGTTCAAGATCCTCAACAGCAGCTAAAATTGTGGAAGAGGCTTGCTCCCTCCAGCTTGTGCAACCAAATGCAACAAGGTGGAATTCTGTGTTCATGGCTGTGGAGAGACTGCTCAGGATAGTGAAATAAAAGGGAGAGGCAACAAAGCGTTTTCTGCACAGATTTGAAGGTTCCAATGTAAGTTTAAAAAGGTTTCATATGGTACTCTGTTCAAACTCAATTCTGGTCCATATTGTCTACTTGTACAACATTGAATGAACAACATTGAACGATGTACCAATTCATTGCATGATAATCATCCACATGATCCACATCCAATCATGTAGCAATGCTGTTTTTTGTCTCTTCTTGTTTATATGTTCTTGTTTTCTTCACAGGTTTAATCCAGCTGAACTTGCATTCCTGTCAGAGTATTCTGCTGTCATGACTCCAGTCGCCCAAGCAACTAACATTTTGCAAGCTGAAACCAATGTCCAGATGGGGTGGCTGCTTCCAACCGTCAAGCTCCTGAAAATCAAGCTGAACAGGATCAAGCTGCCGCTGAAGTACGGCAAGCCGCTTGTGGATGCCTTGCAGGTGGACATTCAGAATCGCTTTGGCCCTATGATGGAAGACCCAGAGCTGGTGGCCGCTGCTATTCTGCTTCCAAAATTCAGGACAAATTGGACACTGGAAGATGAGACCATCAAAATAGGTAAGAAATATAGTGTATGGGTGCATTATTTGTGTATTTTACCAATTTGCAATCACGAAGTCACACATACAGTACCGCTCAAATATTGGGGATTACTTTTAATTTTTTTTTTTTTTTTTTTATATGGAAACACACATAAGCTTGTCCTGCATAGAAGATATTGCAAACATACCTATAAACAGCGCATTATGATGTTAGAGTGAGAAATTATGTGGCATGGGAGACTTCCTCTTTAGCATAGTAGTATGGCATTGGCAGCCAAGACTTCCTGTCTAAGGTCTGCCAGGCTGTAAATGCTGCAAAAGGCTATTTGTTTAAGGGAATTATTTGAAGTATAAAGTTGTTATTTCCATTAAAATCATTTACTGACAATGTCATCATGGCAAATCTGTGGTTACTGTCATGATGGGTTGAAACTATTATTGTTTATAAGTTCCACCATAATTATATATAAAAAAAACTTAAGCAAGAAACCCCATAACCAAAGATCCTTCATGTATTCTGCTTTAGTACTTCTCTCTCAGCACTTACAAAACCCTGTAGGCCTAACTTGATACAACCAACCATGCATCATGAGAAACAAGAGTGCGCGAAGACCACTTAGATGCAGACAAGTTGAGAAGCTTTGTTGTCAGCACTTTGATTTCATTACCAAAAAGTTTATTTTGACTAATAATTTTATTCAATTGTATATGGTAGAAAATTAGACTAACAGCTAGCTAACACTCTTATATTTCAGGAATGGACTATCAACTAACAAAGCATTGAAGACCCCTCGTTGCAGTCCAGTGAGGTCAACAGGTCCAGCTCATCTGATGACTTATTTTCTGGCATACAGGGTTCGAAGGCACAAAACAGTGCCAAACGACTAGATGCGTACTTGTCATGTACAGCAGATAACATTGACATGCTCAAGTCTTTTCCAGCTGTGTGCAAGTTGTCTGTTAAGTTAAACACACCCCTTCCAGCATCAGCAGCCTGCGAGAGGCTTTTTAGTATCGCAGGATTAGTCTTTAGCCCTAGAAGAGCGAGACTGAATATTTCCAATTTTGAAAACGATCTAATTTTGAGGATAAACCAAAGATTTAACTTTAATATATATATGACTGCTTTATGCATACCAGTTTAAAAAGGGAATAAGCTGTGGAGAAAAAGAAAGCACAAGCAGGGAGGGATGCTTCAAGGGGAAGGGGAATCTTTGATCGGTTTTTGTTTAAGCTCAATGTTTTTAGGTGCTCCAATCACTTTTGTTTTTACATAAGAAATACTTGAATGTGGCCTACTGCCGACTGCAGCGGGAACTGTCTCTGCTTGACCTGACTGACCCTTGGCGATTGATGCACTCAGGTGAGCGGGATTATACCTACTACTCTCCGACCCACAATGTCTACACCCGAATAGATCGCATTTTACTCCCTCAAAGTGATCTCCCCTTGGTTATCTCCTCGCATATCGATTAATTTTCTATATCAGACCACGCTCCTGTCCACGTAGTTATTGCATGGGAATCTGGACATGTAAAACCATGTACTTGGAGGCTCAATGAGTCATTACTCCAGTTCCCGGAAGTCAGGGTGGAGATAGAGTCTGCGATTTCTAATTATTTTAAAGATAATATGGATGACTCACTATCCCCATCTGTAATCTGGGAGGCGCATAAATGCATAATTCGTGGGGTCCTTACGCGAATAGGAGCTCGACGTAAAAGGGAACAGGAAAGTAGATTGACAGCCCTCTTCTCACGGATAGAATCTCTTAGTAAACACCACAAGCAATCCCTAGCTGCGGAAAAACTTGTCCCCTTAACTCAAGCCAGAGAAGAATTAAATCGCCTCCCGTTTCAGAAGACGATTAGGAGGTATGGCATGGGCTAGGAGACACTACTATGAGTTTTCAAATAAACCAGGTGCGATGCTTGCACAGGCTTTAAGGGGCCTGATAAAGAGAACACATATCTCATATACAAACACCTAGTGGACGAGAGGTTCATACCTCGTCTGCTATTTCGGATGAGTTCTATTTATATGATCATTCTCTTTATAACATAACCCCTGAGAGAATAACTTCCCCTAGCGAGGAGAGGGAATTATCAGAGATCTACCTCCGAGAATCAGGAATGCCCACCCTTACAGCGGAGCAGGCATCTACCTTGGAAGGGGCAATTACTATTGAGGAATTAACATCTGCCCTCTCACAATCTAAACCCAATAAGGCCCTTGGACCAGATGGGTTTTCTTTGCCATACTACCAGCAATTTCTGGCATATTTAGGTAAACCCCTCCTTGAGCATTTTAATAAAATGTAGGAGAGGGTGCCATGTTTCCTATTGACTCTGAGGGCTTGTATAGCCCTTATTCATAAAGAGGGGAAGACCCTCAGCTCTGCGGCAGTTATAGGCCTATTTCCCTTTTAAATTGTGATACCAAATTGTTTGCAAAGATCCTTGCGAATCGTCTAGTGCTACACATCCCCCACCTGGTGCACTTCGACCAGGTGGGGTTTGTGCCGCATCGCGAGGCAAGAGATAACACTATAAGGGCTATTGATCTGGTACACAAAGCACGGGTTTCACATACTCCGATGGTATTATCTACGGACGCGGAGAAGGCTTTTGACAAGGTGGCCTGGAGCTTTATTCGAGCCACCCTGTCATATATAGGCCTGGGACCATGGATGCAGCAATGCCCTATACTCTAGAGTCTAGACCATTGGCAGCAGTACGAGTAAATGAATGGTGCTCAGATTACTTTCCAATCTCGAATGGCACCCGGCAGGGATGCCCACTATCACCTCTTATATTTTAATGTTGGAACCCTTTTTGTACTAAATACATCGAACTAGCGATATTTTAGGCATTCGGGTTGCTAGCGATCAGCACAAGGTGGCCGCTTTCGCGTGTTCACCAACCCGATAAAACTTCCAAAAATCTTAGCTGCTATTAACAAATATGGCATCCTCTCCAATTACAAGATTAATCTCACGAAATCGGCAGTACTCAATGTATTGACATCATTTCAGGAGGAACATGCTTTACGAGTCTCATTCCCATTTCATTGGGCTGAGGGGTCGTTGGCTTACCTGGGGATCCAGATTACAGATGATTTATTTAGGAAGAATCATATCCCTATGTTGGGGATTGTGAAGAGAGACCTTCATATATGGCAATCATTAACCCTGACATGCACAGATTACTGTATTTATTGCAGGCATTACCGATTGCTGTCCTATGTCTTATTTTTCAACAGATCCAGAAAATATTTTGCGCTTTTATATGGGCCTCCAGAGCTCCTAGGATCAGGCTTCAAGTCCTGTCCCTTCCAAAATCAAAGTGGGAGTAGGCCTTCCGGACATGCTCCGATATTACGGCGCCTCACACCTCGTCCGTGTCTTGGACTGGTATTGTAATTTGGCCTCTAAGCGATGGGTGGGTCTGCAGATAGGTGCAGCTGGCCAGTTGACCCCCCCTGCCCCTTGGTCCTCTTTTTCGCCTATGGACCCCATCACACCCTACGATCAGTGCCACTCTACGAGAATCGGAGAGTCCAACAACATCCAAAAGATAGCTCCTGCGCCTTCCCCTCTATCTCTATACTTGGCAACCCGGATTTCCCCCTGGGATGTACAAGTACTAAGATACGGGGACTAAATAAAAAAAAAAAAATCAAAGTAAACTGTTAACAAGTGAAATCCTGTAAATCACAAATATAAAATCAAACTCAAAACTGTGCCCACAGAGTGATGTGAACATATAAAGTCCAAATGGTAACAGTCCTTAGAGGATAGGAATTGATAGAATTGCTGTGAAGCAAGAAGCCAATGCCTGCTGTCACCACAGTGCTCCAGCCAGTAAACCATGCATATGAGCTTACCAGATCAAAGTATGGAAAGAGCCTAAATGTAGCCATCTCCTCAAAGCACGACTTCTCCTGAGAAACCACTTTCCTCAATGAGCCCAAACGTAGATGGCAAAGATAGCACTGCGATGTTACAAACACTAATAACTAGTGTGGTCTCCGATAACACCATATAAAGAAATAATGGGCTCCATAGTGTTATACCATTAAAAAAAAAAAAAAAAAATGTATTAAATAAAATTCCACTCACATGCTCAAGGAATGAAATCTCTTAAAATCAGATGTATAGAAGCCGTCCGGCTCTCGTATAGCCCATCCTTCCGGGTAGCGTAGTGACGTCAGCACGCCGGACCCTACGCGCTCGTCAGATTACTTCTACTGGGGACTGGCTGCATGCAAGGTAAATATCTCCTAAACGGTACATGTTTAGGAGATATTTACAGTACCTATAGGTAAGCCTTATCATAGGCTTACCTATAGGTAAAAGTGTCAGAGGAGGGTTTACTTCCTCTTTAAGCTAGATATTAACCATGGGTCTCCCAAAAGATGGCTGTATCACCAGATGACGGTATATTCAACGAAGATGGCTAGATCTTTCAATCAGGTATTCATATATGGAAGAAAGCCAAACACAGACAGTGTAATACCGCTTACAATTAAAATTTTAACCACTTCAATACAGTGCACTTTCACCCCCTTTGCTGCCCAGGCCAATTTTCAGCTTTCAGCGCTGTCACACTGACAATTGTGCAGTCATGCTACACTGTACCCATATGATTTTTTTCCAATTTTTTTCACACAAATAGAGCTTTCTTTTGGTTGTATTGATCACCGCTAGGTTTTTTTTTTATTTATTTCTTACAAAAGAAAAAAAGAAAATTTGGAAAAAAAAGTTTTTTTTCTGTGAGTAAATTTTGAAAATAAGTAATTTTTCTCCTTCACTGATGTGCACTGATGAGGAGGTACCAGAGGCATAACTATAACCTTCAGGGTCGCCCCCGGGGGGCCCTAAACATGAAGGGCCCCCGGGGGGCGACCCAGCCCCGTGCGTCACCCCTGTACACCTGGATAGGAGGGGCGGCATATAGAGGAACTCCTGCAGCAGAGGGGATTGGATCCTCTATATGCTGCCCCACCTATCCAGGTGTACAGGGGTGAGGCATGGACCCACTGGAGCATTGGGTTGGAATGAGTCGCAGCGGTGGTGGTGATGGCATCAGCTGCAGTGGTGAGGAGGGGGGGGTGTTAGCAGCGGTGGTGAGAAGGGTGGTAGCAGTGGGGTGGCGGCAGCAGCAGCAGTGAGGGGGGGGGGGGGTGTGGCAGCGGTGGTGGTGGGGGGGGGGGGTGTGGCAGCGGTGGTGGTGAGGGGGGGGGTGGCAGCAGCAGCAGTGAGGGGGGTGGTAGCAGTGGGGGGGTGTCAGCAGTGGCAGCGAGGTAGGGGTAGGATGAGTGGCAGTGGTGGTGCCATCCCCCCTCACCACCACCACAGACCTCATCTGTGGCAATGACATTTGGAAGTTACTTACTTGGTCATGGATTCCCTCTCAGTGCTCATGTACTGTACTTCCAGAGATGCCTGTGTGTCACATGTCTCCTTGCAGAGGGGAGAGCTCCTCCCCCTTTCACTCTATTGGTGTCAGCTGGCTCTGTCAGTGTCCGCCTCCGCACATAGATTGACTGCTCTCTTTGGAGAGAGCGCTCCATGCTTCAGTGAAAAGTATGCGGCTTAGCTCCGCCTCCCCCTGCAGCGGAGGGACGGCCGCACGTCCCCCCCTTCCTTGCGCGGTGGAACGGACGTGTGAGGGAGCCCATAACCAGCAGCACGGGCGGGCCCCTCAAGGTGGGAGAACGGGGGCGAGCGGGCCCCCCTTCAGTGGCAGAACTCCAGTGCCCAGTCGCGAATGAGTCTGCTGCACCCCTGGTAGTTCCGTCACTGGGAGTTACCAATATGCCGCACTGATAGGCGGCACAGATGAGCAGGCACTGACTGGCAACACTATGGGCACTGGTTGGGGAGATATATGGGCACTGTTTTTTTTACTTTACAGTGATCAGTGCCCCGATTACCTGTCCTAGGCTCCTCTTTGAGGAGGAGCCGCTTATCGGCTCTCCTCGCCACTCACTCTGACAGTGTGAGGTGAGGAGAGCCGATAAACAGCACTTCCTCATTTACATGTGACCGCCTGTGATTGGACACAGCCGATCACAAGGTTAAAGAGCCATGTCATTGGCCCTTTGCCAAGATCGGGATCGCGTCGTGTTCCCACGATCGCCGCACTGCGCGCCTGCGAGAGAGGCTGTTCTGGGGCGCTGTCTTAGGACGTCATCCCAGAACGAGAGCCGCACCGCTCCGCCGTCATTTGACTGTGGGTGGGCGGCAAGTAGTTAAAAAAAGGGGGATCATAAACTACAAATCAGAACAAAAGATAAGAATGATGGCAAATACCGTGGTCCTAATAGCAAATACTGTGGACCATTAGATGGCAAATACTGTTAGGACCACGGTATTTGCCATCATTCCTTTAACTTTTGTGCTGATTTACATGGATGTTTAAAAGTTTATATGACTCCCCCCCCCCCTTTTTTTTTTTTTAATTATAATTTTAAGTGGTATTACACCATGTCTGTGTTGTTTGGCTTACTTCCATATATGAATACCTGATTGGGAGATCTAGCCATCTATGTTCAACAATATACAGTCATCTGTCTTAACATCCGGTGATACAGCCATCGTTTGGGAGATCCATGGTTGCTTCTGCTGTCGGAGACTACTACTGATAAGTACCCCACAGGGGACCCCCATCCCAATACTTTGCCTATACCACTATTACTTTGCTTGTTACTACTGCCTCAGAGATTACTACTACTACTGAAGTACCCCACTGGGGACCCCCATCTCTATACCAGTGCTACTATCATTTCTATGCTTTAACTCTGCTCACATATACGTTGCATTAAGGATATATGCTCCTGTATGTCTGCTTGCTAATCTATGTGCCTAGTTCTGTGTATCCAGTCTTGCCACCTGCTACTCACACTGCTGCAGAATTGTTTAAGCTGTGCTTCTGCTAGCAATTGTGTCTTGTATCAAATATCCAACCACTGTGATGAGTAAAGAGAGTTAGGTCGGGTGACTTAACAGATTCTCTGCAATACTACTGAGTGGTTTTCTGCAGCTGAAGATCCAAACCTAAATTAGAAATAACCAGAGCGTTACACCAACGTTCATCTACCGCCTCCAAAAGAAAGGAGAGCAGGTGAAAAAACGCCTAGGCCGCACCAACATGCGCTAAATGCGCCATCACTGGCCATTCACAATCCTGTGAAAACCCACCAGGCAGGAAAAAAACCTGACCCAACTGTCAGGGGTCTGCAGAACCCAAGCAAAACAGACCGCTCACTTGACTGAGCTGGCGCCTCGTTAAGATAGAGAATTTCTGTTAGGACGCCCATGAGAGCATCCATCGTAGCGCGTTCCCACGCTACCGAGGAGGAAGATTTCCCCCTCCTCCTCTCCCTCAATGTGGAGGTCCGCGACCCCTCAGGGGAACCCTTGTCCATGGCAACCAATTCGGGCTCAAAGTCAGAGGACTGGGAGGGCACAGCCCGTTATTTTTATGGAGGAGCGCGCCGACAGCAGATTCACCTGAGACGCCAAAGTCGCCAGAACAGCAGATATGGGTGCCAGGGGAGAGGATTCAGGTGTACCCGAAGTCCCCACCAGGTCTGCGGGGGATTTATCATCACGGGAGACCATTTGTGCCTTAAATGAAAAAGGGACACTGGCCCTTTAAATCGGCAGTTCCTGTGGGCGCCCCCCGCAATCTGCACCAACTGAAAGAGCCCCTTGAGAAAACACACTAGCAAAAAATAAATTCAATTTGGTCAAATAATGACCGAGATACAAGCAAAAATCCCCAGCCTGTCAGCCCAATTTTACACTGTAAAAATGAGGAAGTGACCTCACATCGCTAGAGGCCAGCCCTCGAGCCCAGAGACAAGGTGCCTATGTAAGCCTATGGCAAAAGTCACAGGGAAAATGGCCGCTGCCCTTACTAGGCATATTGCCCACAGCCAAGATGGCGCCCGACCGGGAAAGCACAGCAGAATCCCCACATGCCTGCTGACTCACAGAGCTCTGATTCTGCACACCACACAAAATGGTGGCTGCTCCCAACAGGCGGCAAATAAGTGCAAAAAACACATTCCGGCCATCCGCAGTGACCCCAGGGAGACCCATACAGCAGTCCCACACATCGCCCCCAGCGGGGGCAGGTGGGGAGAGAACCCCAACCCGGCCAGAATAGGGATCCTACAGAGACCATCCCCTGCTATCCCAAGAGTGGGCCCACAATCCCCCCAAACGTCGGCAGGGACAAGGGGGTATAGTACTCACCAGTCCAGTAGCAGGCACCGCTCAGAAACAGGAGACCTCCCACCGCAAGTGGGGGTGCCGTCAGCCATGAAGAGATGCTGGCAACACGCGGGTGATCTGGGTTGAGACGTCTCCAGCGAAGCACAGTTGCGCGGGCTCGACCCCTTATGGAGGGGCACTGTCGTTGCGAGGCTTGGGCGTACCAGTAACCTGCGACGCTCGTTGGCAGGCTGGGACTCCATAAGGATCTATATTATCCAGTTCGAGGCCCAGCTCTGCAGTCACTTTTAGTCCTCCAGGAAAGGAATTCCTAACTAGTGATATTGAGAGAAATAAAATCTATTGGGCAAAGAAAAACACATGAATTCAGAAAAAAATAAAAGTCCCAGTTCAGAACACCTAACCAGCTCCTGAGCTAGGCAGCATCAAACTGAGGTAATATCAGATGGGTTTTGAGTAATGGCGGAGGGAATGGCCCCTTAGTGGTATGCTGAGGTACAAAAAGTTTGATTTTGTATTAACCTGTTAATGAGTTATCTGCCTAGCCGACTCCTGCGGAGTGCGCCATTACCCAATAGTGAAGGCTAATACCATCGGGCGGCGACTGTCAGACGACGTAAGAGAAATTAGATTTTTTTTTTCTCAAAAAACTGATATAAAATTTATTCCAGTTTAGTGCTGCATGTCCGAGTAATGTCAGCCAAATTATCACAGCACTGAAAAATGGCTTGACAGTCTAGGAGTATATACAGACTAGTAATAAAATGTATTGTTTGGTAAGCTTGGAACCAGATTTAAAGACAAGAACTGTAAAAGTTGTTTTATTGGTCCTTGTGAGAATGTAAAATGCACAGTCTCAAAAACGTAAACAAAATCTTTACACAAGGTACCATATACTAGACCAACCATAAGTTAAACCTTTTAAATATCCTCTTTGGCTAAATACAAAGGGGGGGGGGGGTGCTTTTTGTGCTACAGAAACTAGTAGACTAAGTACATGTGATTAGAGACCCTGGACTGCTTAGTGCCTTGAGGGCTTGCTGAACTCCAGTTATCCTAGGTACACAGCTGCAAAAACATATGTAGTTGTACCAACAGGTTTTCAGATTCTTATTTCTGTCCAGCCAGTCCTGAGACTTACAAAGCCCTGCCAGACAGAACAACCAGGTTGGTGAAATGTCTTTCTAAACGGTTAAATAACACATGCAGGTCACATCTGTTCCTGGGATTGCACATTGAAGGAACAGCAATACACTAAGTGCCGGTTCACACTATTGCAATGGCAGACATCGCATGTGATTCGGAGCGCACTGCTCCTAAAATCACATGCGAGGTCTGTGCGAATTCAGGCATAAAGTTTGTGTGGTTGAAATCGCACCGCAATCTCAGTGAACTTGCACAGGACCCTTTTTTGGTCCGCAGCAGAATCGGATCGCATGGTGGTTCACACCAGTGCGTTCTGATTCCTGTGCGAACTGTCAGATAGCACAGATATGCGATCTGATCTGGGGGTGTCGTTAACTTTAATTGACACCCGCAGCGTATCACATATGGCAGTGTGAACTGCCTGTGCTGCGGGAACACGTAGTATATTTGCAGTGGTCCCACATCGCAATAGTGTGAACCAGGACTAAGAATGTAATCTCTCTGCCTTTTTTCTTTCTTCAAGAACAAAAAAATGTAATATAACAGTTCAATAACAGCCTGAGACAAACATGGCCCTGAGTGCAGTGGAACGGTCCACGTACTGTTGTGATTTAAGCCCTCCAGCACCGGCTAAATTTGAGCAGCAACAAACAGTTCACAAATTCTATATGCCAAGAGCAAGCCTAACTGTCCAGCAATTGAAACTCAATACAGTAAAAAGGTAGTCACAGAAGTGGATGAATCAGTTGTGCTTCTATGACAAAAATTAGTAGAATAGAAATTAGTAGAATAGAAAGAAAAAGGGGTTGTATTAGCCCCCCTTTTTCTATATGGGATAGTGGCAGGGGCAGTTTATCAGGTTTGACCTTATGTGAACTATTAGGTAGTGGTTAGCATTCTAGGAAGCCAGGGGACAGTGACCTTTTGACTTCTAGGTCATCTTCCCTCAGCTTCCTGATCAAAACTAGTGGGTATCTAGGCAGTTTTCAAAACCAGCTGGAGCTTTCCCGCCCATTTTGTCTAGTCTCTGGGGAGATTTGAGCGTGGACCCCGCTTCCCGCTAAAATCTCCCGCCTGTAAGTGCCCAACTAGTCCCAACCAGTTCCCCCACAGGGCTATTTAAAAACGACCTCGGGGGGCTCAGAGTCAGATCTTATCCCTCAAGAAGAAGCTGTGGTTTTCCGTTCCTGGTACCGTCCCTGCTTGAAGAATGAGCCTGCTGAGAAAATGAATCAAAAGAGCTGGGGAAGAAGGAGGGGATGAATGGATCCGGCGCTGCCTAGATTTACCTTTCCTGTCGGGTCAAGAGGCTCCGGTGGGAGCTACAGCAGTCATGGTTCCCGGTCGGGGTCCCGTGGCCGAAGACAGCAGCATTCTGGAAGAAGAGCGCCGGGGAAGAGCTTCTATATCCGCCGGAGGTCGTGAGGGAAGTGCGCGGGTCACCGGACATGCGCAGTAGAAGCTCCGGTGTCACGTCCGGTGCGGAGGCGGGACCGGCAAAGAGGATGCCCCGCAAACTATTCTCTCCGTCACCTAGGAGAGCGGACGCCGGGACCAGCAAGCAGAGGTCACCGCCTAGACGTGGGGGGTCGCAGCACTGCCGGGGGTCTGTCGCATCGGCACCACTCCCCTGGGCACGGAAGACCAGCTGTCAGTTCGGACAGGGGGGTCGACGCCACCACAATGCAGGAAGCCCCAGCGAATTCCTCCCCACAGGTCAGAGCTTCTGCGCAGCCTGAAGAGGGTGAGTCTCATGCAGTCAATGTCACTGTTGCTCTCATGCCAGAAACGATTTCGGAGTTTCAGGCTCTCACTAGTCAGCTTCAATCTCAGGCTGTTCCTACAGCTAGTAATGTGTGGGCGCCATTTTGTGGAGATTCCACAGTAAGCACCCAGAGACCTTTGGACAGCTCTTTTGAGCTGGCTAGGAGTCAATTTGCCAGAGACCTGTTTAAGGGAACCATTATTATGTGAAATTTCTCCCCTAGGCTTTCATCTCTCTGACACGGTAAAAGGAAAAAAAATATGGCAAGGGGCTTTTGTCGATATTTTAGCCATGCTACCATCTGCTAAAGATTTTGTCTGCAAGTCTGATAAAAAAAAAAAAAGAGGAGGAGGCCCATAACTAAATCGTTTAACAACTGGTTGCAGGCTTTTTTCATTTATTCCAGTGTGGTATGTGAGAGATGTCCTAATAAAAGTGTAGGGCTCTTTCAACACATGGAAATTGTGTTAGCAGCTTATAAAAATTTTGGGGGTTCTGCTTGGTTCAACTATGATTTTGCTTTCCGGCAGAAAATCGCAGTTCAACCCAATTTTGAAATGGGGGACCAAGGATGTTGGGCTATGGCTCGACCTTTTTCTCCCTCAGAGGTCTAATTTTCTTAGACACACCAACCCCCAGCAATCTCAGAGTGGAATGCAAACTTTTAGGAAAGGAGTCTGTTTTAACTGCAATGAGGCTCAATGCAAATGGTCTGGTTCCTGCAAATTCAGGCACGAGTGTGCCTTCTGCGCAGGTACACATCCCATTTCAAAATGCTTCAAGAAAATGTCAGCAAGTAACCAACAGCCAGGGGGCATTCAAAAGGGCCATCACACCAGTGAGGCTCCACAAAATGCTGCCATGGCTCCTCAGCTACCCAGACAAGGAGAAGGCGGAGCTACTAATTGAAGGTTTTGCTTATGGTTTTTACTTGCCAATCTTTAATGGAAAAGGTTGCATTATTTATGACAAATTGACAAATTTGAAGTCAGTGAATGGCCTGCAAGACATTGTGGCCTCAAAAATTTCAAAAGAAATCCAAGAAGGGAGATTTGCAGGCCCTTTTTCTCACCCCCCCTTTAGGGATTTTAGGACCTCACCCTTAGGTATTGTGCAAAAGAAGAAACCCAATACCTATAGGTTGATACATCACCTTTCCTTCCCTAAAGGTGATTGGCTTAACGATGAAATTAGTGAGGACATGTCATCTGTTAGATATTCCACTTTTGAGGATGCCCTGGTTAAAAACTTAGAAATTTAGGTCAAAGTGCATTACTAGCAAAGACAGATATTAAGTCTGCTTTCTGTTTATTACCCTAGGTGTTTTAATTCATTGGTTTTTTTTTTTTGCAGGAAGCTTTTATTTTGACAAATGCCTCTCAATGGGCTTTTCTCTCTCCTGTTTATTTTGAGAGTTTTTCAAGTTTTTTTTTAGAATGGGTAATAATTCAGGAATCTGGTTCTAGTTTTTTGGTTCACTATTTAGATGATTTTCTTTTCATGGGTCCTTCAGCTTCTATTGAATGTGAATTTTTACTTAACACTTTTATTAACATCTGTAATCGATTTGGTGTCCCTCCGGCCCATGAGAAAACTTTCCTTAACCATGCATAGATTTTTTAGGTGTTACTATTGACTCCGTTCAGATATAATTCAGGCTACCTGAAGAAAGAAATATAGAAGCTGTGCAGGTGGTTATTGACGGTAATCTGGAAGAAGAAGGTTTGTTTGCAACAATTACAGTCACTGTTAGGCTTACTGGCTTTTGCCTCTAGGGTAATTCCAGTGGGCAAATTGTTTTCCAGGAGACTTTATGCAGCCATCTCCGGCCTTAAATCCCCTTCGGCTCACGTGAGTGTTTCAGGTGAAATGGAGGATTTATTGGTTTGGATTGAATTTCTTTATTTTAAACTGGAGAGCGGTATGGCAAGAACAATGTGTTGGATAAGGATTTTCTGCTTTTTACAGATTCAGCCGGTTCCAGAGGATTTGCCTCCATATGGCGTAACCATTGGTACGCTGCACCATGGTGCTCCAGATGGAAGGGTTTAGGTTTTATACGTAACATTGTACTCTTGGAGCTTTTTCCGATCATAGTGGCCCTAGAGCTGTGGGGCCACTGTTTCAGGAACAAGCGCATTATGGTAAGGACTGACAAAGGGGTGCTTTTTGCCATCAATTGTTTGTCATCAAAATCCCAACCAGTTGTGCTCCCGTTGGGGTGGCTAGGAGGAGCGTCCCTCCACGTGTGTCATAATGAACAAATATTGCTCATGTCTTGTTAAATCGCAATTACTGTGAAGGTTACTCAGTTTTCGAACTCTGGTACTGGTTATATTGTCGTTTTAAGCTTTGTAGCTTGTGAATTTCCTATTCCTTTCTTTTTCATTTATTCTACTCAATATGGCAATGTTGCATATACCACTGTGCTACTGTGTTCAGCAATACGCATTTGTATTTCAAAACGCTTTACCTAACTTGTTATCTTGTATAAAACCCCCAAAAAATTTGTTTAAAAAAAAAAAAAAATCCCAACCAGTCACCATTATGCCTTGTTTAGTTGCGAAGTGTCTTTACTTTAACATCTGGATAAAAGGCTCCCATGTGCCAGGTAAAGATAATGTGCTGGCGGATTGTTTCTCGCTTCCAGATGGACCAGTTCTTTCATCTTTTACCGGAAGCCGATTCAGTGGGACAACCTTGCCCTGTTCATCTCTGGGAGCGGATCTAGAGTTCATCACAGAAAACATAAAAAGATCCTTAGCCCCTGCTACGCTTGTTGGATATCAGCATGGTCGCTATGGTACGGCATTTGCAGTATCTCAGTTTGCCCGGTGACTCCTTTTCTGAGACTTTAGTATTGTCCTTTCTGAATTTTTTATTCCAAAAGCAATACTCGTGGTCTCACGCTAACAAAATTTTAGCGGGAATGTCATTCTTCTGTAGGCTTAAAAATCTGCCTCCATGTATATCTTTCTTTTCTGTGAAGCAAGCTTTAATAGGCTATAGAAAAAAAGCACCACACTGTTGATGGTAGGAAGCCTATTACTATAGACATACTTGTTAATCTTGGTTTAGCTACAGAAAGCGTGTGTTTCTCTACATACGAGTCGGCTATGTTTAAAGCCACTTTTTCGATTAGGATTTTTGTAAGCCGCTTTTCAATTAGGTTTTTTGCTGCACTGGGAATTTCTGAGTTCACTCCTAATGCGAAATTAGGTTTTTCTGGTTTAAGATTTAATGATATTCAGTTTTAGGACTCCAGTGTCAGCATTTTTATAATCATTCAAAAACGGACCAGTGCAGTTAATGAATTTAAAGGTTCTGCAATCTGCCCAATATTTTTGTTAAAGAAATTTATTTCTAAAAGACCCCACGGTTGTGGACTATTGTTCTTACATGAGTCTGGAAAAAGCCTTTCAAGGTATCAATTTTCTTCTGGAAATAGAAATAATAACCGCGCTATTGGAAATTATAAAAAAGCTGCAACTTCAAGTGTGACCACACCCCAGTGAAAAAATATAAATCAAGTTGCGCTAAACAATTAAAAGCGAACAGATAAAGTCCACATGAAGTCCATAAATTATGAATGGTGCAATCCGTGGCTCTCAAACCAGGCTCCTCATGGATATATGCTTACCAGAATGGTGAAAAATGAATGCAGGTTCTTTAAACCAGAATCTTATCCACTTGATAGAAGACAGGAACCAGAAGGCTCGTGATAGAAATGTGATAGTTGGGTCATGAAAAAATATGGAGAAGAACGCAATAGCGTAAAACCCAACAAAATTTGGTACAAAGTGATTAGACACCAATGTGGTTATCCAGTGATTGAAACCGAAAAAGTGCTCAAAAATGGTGAAATAAATATAACCTCCGCTAATCTTATTCGCTGCTTGCAAAACAGGAAAAATGGGCGTGCACAACCAAAACCAAAGGAAATGGAGATCCCATATAGAAAGACACCTTTAGGTACTCCTCACCAAAAAGCAATAATGGCAATCATATGAACACCCAAATATCAGTGCTATCCTTCACCAGATAAATTCACCTCTTACCAAACAAAAAGAGTAAAACGCTTGTAGGTAAGTCAAACTCCAAAGATGAAAGCACTTGTGTCTAGAACTTCTTATTGAGGCAGATTCCAAACCAGATATCTCCAAGGAATGACCCCAAGATGATCACCGCCATAAAGAAAAAAGAAGCTCCATAGTGTAAAACCACAAACTTATTAAAAAGAGGGAATAAAACTCAAAATTTAGAAGTACAATGCATTGGTTGTGTATAAGCCGCCGGCCGGACGGCTCCGCACTTCCTAGTCGCAGTATGACGTCAGTACGCCGTGTCCTTACGTCGTTTCGTCACAGATGACGTTTTCAAGTTTATGCGGTTTTACACTATGGAGCTTCTTTTTTCTTTATGGCAGTGATCACTTTGGGGTCATTCCTTGGAGATATCTGGTTTGGAATATGCCTCAATAAGAAGTTCTAGACTCTCATCTTTGGAGTTTGAGTTACCTACAAGCGTTTTACTACTTTTGTTTGGTAAGAGGCGAATTTATCTGGTGAAGGATAGCACTGATATTTGGGTGTTCATATGATTGCTATTATTGATTTTTGGTAAGGAGTACCTTAAAAGGTGTCTATATGGGATCTCCATTTCCTTTGGTTGTGCAGGCCCATTTTTCCTGTTTTGCAAGCAGCGAATAAGATTAGTGGAGGTTATATTTCACCATTTTTGAGCACTTTTTCTGTTTCAATCACTGGATAACCACATTGGTGTCGATAATCACTTTGTACCAAATTTTGTTGGGTTTTACGCTATTGCGTTCTTCTCTTCATATTTTTTCATGACCCAACAATCACATTTCTATCACAAGCCTTCTGGTTCCTGTCTTCTATCAAGTGGATAAGATTCTGGTTTAAAGAACCTGCATCAATTTTCTTCTGTCATGAAGATGTGTTAAGTTTTATATTTAAGTGACAGTTTTTATCACTCATTCATTTAGAATTGGCGCTGCAACAGAGGCAGTTAGGTTAGGTCTGGAGGGTGATTCAGTTAAAAGAATTGGTAGGTGGAAATCTGATAGTCATCGGTCTTATGTTCATCTTAACGATTGTATTTAATTGCAGGAACCAAGCTCAAGGTTTGGATACTGGGCCAGTCTTTCACTTACTGGGCGCAAAGGAGAGCCAGGAAGAGGGTCTACACCGAAAACCTCAGCTTGGACATTCAAAACTTTGAGGTTCTTTGGTTTAGTAAGCGAGGAATGGTTTGGTCGGAATTTAAATCAGAAATTTTTAGACTTACCTCACGACATTTTAATTGTTCACTTAGGCGGTAATGACATCGGTCATTTCAAAACTTTGGATCTCTTTTTCCAAATGAGGGATGATTTGGAGTTAATACAGACCCGTTTTCCTAGGTTAGTCTTGGTATTTTCTGAGGTCATTCCAAGGTTGATATTTTTTAAATATCGATCTTTGAGACCAGTAGAAAAAATTAGGAAGAGACTTAATAGGGGCCTTAGCAAGCTGCTCATAAAAGTGGGAATTTTATCTTTCAGGCATGTCGAATTAGAAGGGGGTATAGAAGGTTTATATTGGAAGGACGGTGTCCACTTGTCCGATATTGGTTTGGATATTTTTAACAACAACAATTTAGGTATTTGCATTGAACAGGCCACGCACTGGGCTGTTAGGGACAGGCAGAAGATTTCCGCCTGTCTGGTGGATAATGTTATTTAAAGCTATTGTTTATTTTGTCAACCTGAGCCGTAGTGGCTAGGTTGTTTAAGTGTGTATCAATTTGAAATAAAGTCTGAGTTTATTTATTTATTAATACCAAAAATAAAACAGCCGCGGCCTGATTTTTTCCAAACCATTATCGTGTTGTGTGTTTAAGTTTGAGTTAATGCTGTTTATAGGTTTAAGGTTTAAAAAAAGCATCCTGCCTGCTATTCCCATAGAGTTTCATGTCGTATTAATTAAGCAATCAGGACTCTGGCTTGGTAACGTTCTTGGTTAATGAAACAAGGTAAGCTGTTCAACATGGCTAACTTTGAAGGGCTTTAGGTAATAAAAATACCAAATCATTTAGGTCTATTCTTTGAATCTTGCAAGCGAGATTTAGGTCATCGCGTAAGAGGGTGGCCCTTTTGGCATGCAAAAGTGAGACTCTTGAAGGAGTTCCACTAGAAAAGCTTCGGCTGCCTCCTGTAATGCCAGGATTGTTAAACTTTCCCACTGGAATACAATTCGTAACAAAACAACAGAGGTAAGAATCTTCTAAGTCGTACCAGAAAAGCTTCAGCTGCCTCCTGTAATGCCAGGATTGCTAAACTTTGCAACATATATGGCATTCCGCCGGTACGCTCCAAGCAGATGTCTCACCAGTCTGGCGAAGGAGGCTTTTTTTTAGCAACAGGTCTGTTGACCGTTGATAGTGTTATCTCCATGAGTGCGCGTGTGCTAGGCCGATAACAGCACCTACGTTCCCCTTGGGAGCCGCCTTCTCTGCTTGGCCCGGGATCTGTACGTGTGCCAGGCCGATAACAGCATCTTGGTTGCTGTGGGAGGCGATTGCTTTCCTCTTGGGAGCCGCCTTCTCTGCTTAGCCCGGGATCTGCGCGTGCACCAGGCCGATGATGCTTACGTTGCTGTGGGAGGGGATTGCCTTCCCCTTGGGAGCCGCCTTCTCTGCTTGGCCGGGATCTGCACCTGTGCCAGGCTGATAACGGCGTCTTGGTTGCTGTTGGAGGGGAATGCCTTCCCCTTGGGAGCAGCCTTCTCTGCTTGGCCCGGGATCTGCACGTACACCAGGCCGATAATGCTTACATTGCTGTGGGAGGGAAATAAATTCCCCTTGGGAGCCGCCTTCTCCGCTTGGCCCGGGATCTGCACGTGTGTCAGGCCGATAACGGCACCTAGGTTGCTGAGGGAGGGGATTGCCTTCCCTTAGGAGCCACCTTCTCTGCTTGGCCGGGATCTGCACGCGTGCCAGGCCGATAATGGCATCTTGGTTGCTGTGGGAGGGGATTGCCTTCCCCTTGGGAGCCGCCTTCTCTGCTTGGCCCGTGATCTGCGCGTGCATCAGGCCAATAAGGCTTGCGTTGCTGTGGGAAGGGATTGCCTTCCCCTTGGGAGCTGCCTTCTCCGCTTGGCCCAGGATCTGCACGTGTGCCAGGCCGATAAAGGCACCTAGGGTGCAGTGGGAGGGGGATTGCCTTCCCCTTGGGAGCCGCCTTCTCTATTTGGCCCAAGATCTGCGCGTGCACCAGGCCGATAATGCTTACGTTGCTGTGGGAGGGGATTGCCTTCCCCTTGGGAGCCGCCTTCTCTGCTTGGCCGGGATCTGCACGTGTGCCAGCCCGATAACGGCATCTTAGTTGCGGTGGGAGGGGATTGCCTTCCCCTGGGGAGCCACCTTCTCTGCTTGGCCCGTGATCTGCGTGTGCACCAGGCCGATAATGCTTACGTTGCTGTGGGAGGGGATTGCCTTCCCCTTGGGAGCCACCTTCTCTGCTTGGCCGGAATCTGCACCTGTGCCAGGCGGATAACGGCGTCTTGGTTGCTGTTTGAGGGGAATGCCTTCCCCTTGGGAGCAGCCTTCTCTGCTTGGCCCGGGATCTGCACGTGTGCCAGGCCGATAACGGCACCTAGGGTGCAGTGGGAGGGGATTGCCTTCCCCTTGGGAGCCGCCTTCTCTATTTGGCCCAAGATCTGCGCGTGCACCAGGCCGATAAGGCTTGCGTTGCTGTGGGAGGGGATTGCCTTCCCCTTGGGAGCTGCCTTCTCCGCTTGGCCCAGGATCTGCACGTGTGCCAGGCCGATAACGGCACCTAGGGTGCAGTGGGAGGGGATTGCCTTCCCCTTGGGAGCCGCCTTCTCTATTTGGCCCAAGATCTGCGTGTGCACCAGGCCGATAATGCTTACGTTGCTGTGGGAGGGGGATTGCCTTCCCCTTGGGAGCCGCCTTCTCTGCTTGGCCGGGATCTGCACGTGTGCCAGCCCGATAACGGCATCTTAGTTGCGGTGGGAGGGGATTGCCTTCCCCTGGGGAGCCGCCTTCTCTGCTTGGCCCGTGATCTGCGTGTGCACCAGGCCGATAATGCTTACGTTGCTGTGGGAGGGGATTGCCTTCCCCTTGGGAGCCGCCTTCTCTGCTTGGCCGGGATCTGCACGTGTGCCAGCCCGATAACGGCATCTTAGTTGCGGTGGGAGGGGATTGCCTTTCCCTGGGGAGCCGCCTTCTCTGCTTGGCCCGTGATCTGCGTGTGCACCAGGCCGATAATGCTTACGTTGCTGTGGGAGGGGATTGCCTTCCCCTTGGGAGCCACCTTCTCTGCTTGGCCGGAATCTGCACCTGTGCCAGGCTGATAACGGCGTCTTGGTTGCTGTTTGAGGGGAATGCCTTCCCCTTGGGAGCAGCCTTCTCTGCTTGGCCCGGGATCTGCACGTACACCAGGCCGATAATGCTTACATTGCTGTGGGAGGGAAATGAATTCCCCTTGGGAGCCGCCTTCTCCGCTTGGCTTGGGATCTGCACGCGTGTCAGGCCGATAACGGCACCTAGGTTGCTGAGGGAGGGGATTGCCTTCCCTTAGGAGCCACCTGCTCTGCTTGGCCGGGATCTGCACGCGTGCCAGGCCGATAACGGCACCTAGGGTGCAGTGGGAGGGAATTGCCTTCCCCTTGGGAGCCGCCTTCTCTATTTGGCCCAAGATCTGCGTGTGCACCAGGCCGATAATGCCAACGTTGCTGTGGGAGGGGATTGCATTCCCCTTGGGAGCTGCCTTCTCTGCTTGGCCCGGGATCTGCACGTGTGTCAGGCCGCTAACGGCACCTACGTTGCTGTGGGAGGGGATTACCTTCCCCTTGGGAGCCGCCTTCTCTGCTTGGCCCGTGATCTGCGCGTGCACCAGGCCAATAATGCTTACGTTGCTGTGGGAGGGGATTGCCTTTCCCTTGGGAGCTGCCTTCTCTGCTTGGCCCGGGATCTGCGTGCGCACCAGGCCGATAATGCTTACGTTGCTATGGGAGGGGATTGCCTTCCCCTTGGGAGCCGCCTTCTCTACTTGGCATGGGATCTGCACGTGCTTGTGCTCCAAGCTGATAAGGATATTTCCTCCAGCGATTACTTCCCTTTGTTTGGGAAGCACATTCTCTGCTTGGCCCCGCTATTGGGGGTAGCAGAGGTGACAGATCTCGGCTTGTTCCCGCTATTGGGGGTGGTGGAGGCGACAGATCTCTGCCTGTTCCCACTCTAGAAGAAAGATGGCAGTGACAAACTTCTGCGGATGCTTGGACTTGCGTCGGGATGGCACGCTTTTACCAGATGGTTTCATTCTGACTGTCCAGGTTCCTTTTTAAGTAAAATGACACCGTGCAGGATCAGAGTGCGTGCTCTTGTCTACCAGGGAGGGTGTACTGCCGGTGTTCTATCAGAAAACCCTACCCCGTCAGAAATACCTACCCTTGTCACTTCCAGGGCTAGTTCGTCATTTATCAGCTGTTGCCGCATCCCAGTGCGAATGCGCATGCCTAGTCAGGGAATTTTGATGGGTAGTTTTATTATTTTCCTGGAGCCAAGATTTTCTACCGGCTTCTCTTCCGCATTGTGTGTAATGCCTATACATCCCAATACACCCCTTTACGTATACACAGTCATAACAATGGAGGACTGTTGTCCTGAACATATCTATCCATCTATCCACACATTTTAAATGTGATCAGGAGAACTATATTTATATATTAGTAATATAAATGGAATAATTTAACCCTTCATAATTCTGCATCGATTCGAAGGAACATCGATTAGGAAATTATGTCATCCAAGCCGCGCCATGCCCTCCTGCACCTGAGAGAAAAAGTAAAAAAAAACACAACTGATTGGTGGATTAGTGCGGGAGCTTAATAAAGGCTCCGCCCCTTCCTCTTCCCTCTTTGACCCGAGGCGCAGCGGTAAGAAGAACATACCCCGCGTGGTATCAGCGTCCCACCTGCAGCCTGCCAAGCCAGTCCACACAGGACCCCCAGGTGTTGCAGCCAGCCAGGACCTGGAGCCCCAAGCGTCCCCATCGCAGCTAGCCAGCGCCGACAGATCTCTGCCTGTTCCCACTCTAGAAGAAAGATGGCAGTGACATAACCTTCTGCGGATGCTTGGACTTGCGTCGGGATGGCACGCTTTTACCAGATGGTTTCATTCTGACTGTCCAGGTTCCTTTTTAAGTAAAATGACACCATGCAGGATCAGAGTGCGTGCTCTTGTCTACCAGGGAGGGTGTACTGCCGGTGTTCTATCAGAAAACCCTACCCCGTCAGAAATACCTACCCTTGTCACTTCCAGGGCTAGTTCGTCATTTATCAGCTGTTGCCGCATCCCAGTGCGAATGCGCCATCTTAGTGCGCATGCCTAGTCAGAAAATCTTGGCTCCAGGAAAATAATAAAACTACCCATCAAAATTCCCTACCGGCTTCACTTCCGCAGTGTGTGTAATGCCTATACATCCCAATACACCCCTTTACGTATACACAGTCATAACAATGGAGGACTGTTGTCCTGAACATATCTATCCATGGAATGGTTTGGTCGGAATTTAAATCAGAAATTTTTAGACTAACCTCACCCCGACATTTTAATTGTTCACTTAGGCGGTAATGACATCGGTCATTTCAAAACTTTGGATCTCTTTTTTCAAATGAGGGATGATTTGGAGTTAATACAGACCCGTTTTCCTAGGTTAGTCTTGGTATTTTCTGAGGTCATTCCAAGGTTGATATTTTTTTAAATAAATATCGATCTTTGAGACCAGTAGAAAAAAATTAGGAAGAGACTTAATAGGGGCCTTAGCAAGCTGCTCATAAAAGTGGGAATTTTATCTTTCAGGCATGTCGAATTAGAAGGGGGTATAGAAGGTTTATATTGGAAGGACGGTGTCCACTTGTCCGATATTGGTTTGGATATTTTGAACAACAACAATTTAGGTATTTGCATTGAACAGGCCACGCACTGGGCTGTTCGGGACAGGCGGAAGATTTCCGC
The DNA here is from genome assembly GCF_965119305.1 of Pelophylax lessonae. Lineage (NCBI taxonomy): Eukaryota > Metazoa > Chordata > Amphibia > Anura > Ranidae > Pelophylax > Pelophylax lessonae. The sequence continues at coordinate 473,927,059 of NC_138768.1, read as the reverse complement.
CTGTCTGGTGGATAATGTTATTTAAAGTTATTGTTTATTTTGTCACCCTGAGCCGTAGTGGCTAGGTTGTTTAAGTGTGTATCAATTTGAAATAAAGTCTGAGTTTATTTATTAATACCAATAATAAAACAGCCGCGGCCTGATTTTTTCCAAACCATTATCGTGTTGTGTGTTTAAGTTTGAGTTAATGCTGTTTATAGGTTTAAGGTTTAAAAAAAGAGCATCCTGCCTGCTATTCCCATAGAGTTTCATGTCGTATTAATTAAGCAATCAGGACTCTGGCTTGGTAACGTTCTTGGTTAATGAAACAAGGTAAGCTGTTCAATATGGCTAACTTTGAAGGGCTTTAGGTAATAAAAATACCAAATTATTTAGGTCTATTCTTTGAATCTTGCAAGCGAGATTTAGGTCATCGCGTAAGAGGGTGGCCCTTTTGGCATGCAAAAGTGACTCTTGAAGGAGTTCCACTAGAAAAGCTTTGGCTGCCTCCTGTAATGCCAGGATTGTTAAACTTTCCCACTGGAATACAATTCGTAACAAAACAACAGAGGTAAGAATCTTCTAAGTCGTACCAGAAAAGCTTCAGCTGCCTCCTGTAATGCCAGGATTGCTAAACTTTGCAACATATATGGCATTCCACCGGTACGCTCCAAGCAGATGTCTCACCAGTCTGGCGAAGGAGGCTTTTTTTTTTTAGCAACAGGTCTGTTGACCGTTGATAGTGTTATCTCCATGAGTGCGCGTGTGCTAGGCCGATAACAGCACCTACGTTCCCCTTGGGAGCCGCCTTCTCTGCTTGGCCCGGGATCTGTACGTGTGCCAGGCCGATAACAGCATCTTGGTTGCTGTGGGAGGCGATTGCTTTCCTCTTGGGAGCCGCCTTCTCTGCTTAGCCCGGGATCTGCGCGTGCACCAGGCCGATAATGCTTACGTTGCTGTGGGAGGGGATTGCCTTCCCCTTGGGAGCCGCCTTCTCTGCTTGGCCGGGATCTGCACGTGTGCCAGCCCGATAACGGCATCTTAGTTGCGGTGGGAGGGGATTGCCTTCCCCTGGGGAGCCGCCTTCTCTGCTTGGCCCGTGATCTGCGTGTGCACCAGGCCGATAATGCTTACGTTGCTGTGGGAGGGGATTGCCTTCCCCTTGGGAGCCGGTGCTGGAGGGCTTAAATCACAACAATACGTGGACCGTTCCACTGCACACAGGGCCATGTTGGTCCCAGGCTGTTATTGAACTGTTAAGTTTTTCTGTTTTTGAAGAAAAAAAAAAAAAGGCAGAGAGATTACATTCTTTATACACTTTGGAGGAGAAGCAAAACTGATTCTTCCACTTGTGTCTATAACAAAAAAAAAAAAAAAAGGAGTAGAATAGTTTCATGTCGTAATACTTCAGGACTCTGGCTTGGTAACATCCTTGGTTAATGAAACAAGGTAATCGGTTTCAAATGGCTAACTTTGAAGGGCTTTAGGTAATAAAAATACCAAAATTATCCAAGTCCATCCTGTATTCATCGAATCCGGCAAGCGAGCTATATATCCTGGACAAAAGATGGTGACCCTTTTGGCGTGCAACCAGAGGTAAGAATCTTCTAAGAGTCGCACCAGAAAAGCTTCAGCTGCCTACTGCAATGGCAGGATTGCTAAACTTTGCCACATATATGACATTCCACCGTTACACTCCAAGCAGATTTCTCTCACCAGTCTGGCGAAGGAGGCTTTTTTTAGCAACAGGTCTGTTGACCGTTGATAGTGTCTTATCTCCATGAGTGCGCATGTGCCAGGCCGATAATGGCACCTACATTGCTGTGGGAGGGGATTGCCTTCCCCTTGGGAGCCACCTTCTCTGCTTGGCCGGAATCTGCACCTGTGCCAGGCTGATAACGGCGTCTTGGTTGCTGTTGGAGGGGAATGCCTTCCCCTTGGAAGCAGCCTTCTCTGCTTGGCCCGGGATCTGCACGTACACCAGGCCGATAATGCTTACATTGCTGTGGGAGGGAAATTAATTCCCCTTGGGAGCCGCCTTCTCCGCTTGGCCCGGGATCTGCACGTGTGTCAGGCCGATAACGGCACCTAGGTTGCTGAGGGAGGGGATTGCCTTCCCTTAGGAGCCACCTTCTCTGCTTGGCCCGGGATCTGCGCGCGTGCCAGGCCGATAATGGCGTCTTGGTTGCTGTGGGAAGGGATTGCCTTCCCCTTGGGAGCTGCCTTCTCCGCTTGGCCCAGGATCTGCACATGTGCCAGGCCGATAACGGCACCTAGGGTGCAGTGGGAGGGGATTGCCTTCCCCTTGGGAGCCGCCTTCTCTATTTGGCCCAAGATCTGCGCGCGCACCAGGCTGATAAGGCTTGCGTTGCTGTGGGAGGGGATTGCTTTCCGCTTGGCCCAGGATCTGCACGTGTGCCAGGCCGATAACGGCACCTAGGGTGCAGTGGGAGGGGATTGCCTTCCCCTTGGGAGCCGCCTTCTCTATTTGGCCCAAGATCTGCGCGTGCAGCAGGCCGATAAGGCTTGCGTTGCTGTGGGAGGGGATTGCATTCCCCTTGGGAGCTGCCTTCTCTGCTTGGCCCGGGATCTGCGTGTGCACCAGGCCGATAATGCTTACGTTGCTGTGGGAGGGGATTGCCTTCCCCTTGGGAGCTGCACGTGTGTCAGGCCGCTAACGGCACCTACGTTGCTGTGGGAGGGGATTGCCTTCCCCTTGGGAGCAACCTTCTCTGCTTGGCCCGGGATCTGCACGTGTGTCAGGCCGATAACGGCACCTAGGTTGCTGAGGGAGGGGATTGCCTTCCCCTTAGGAGCCACCTTCTCTGCTTGGCCGGGATCTGCACGCGTGCCAGGCCGATAATGGCGTCTTGGTTGCTGTGGGGGGGGGGGGGGGGATTGCCTTCCCCTTGGGAGCCGCCTTCTCTGCTTGGCCCGTGATCTGCACGTGCACCAGGCCAATAATGCTTACGTTGCTGTGGGAGGGGATTGCCTTTCCCTTGGGAGCCGCCTTCTCTGCTTGGCCCGGGATCTGCGTGTGCACCAGGCCGATAATGCTTACGTTGCTGTGGGAGGGGATTGCCTTCCCCTTGGGAGCTGCCTTCTCTGCTTGGCCCGGGATCTGCACGTGTGTCAGGCCGATAACGGCACCTAGGTTGCTGTGGGAGGGGCTTGCTTTCCCCTTGGGAGCCGCCTTCTCTATTTGGCCCAAGATCTGCGCGTGCACCAGGCCGATAATGCTTACGTTGCTATGGGAGGGGATTGCCTTCCCCTTGGGAGCCACCTTCTCTGCTTGGCTGGGATCTGCACGTGTGCCAGGCCAATAATGCTTACGTTGCTGTGGGAGGGGGATTGCCTTCCCCTTGGGAGCTGCCTTCTCTGCTTGGCCCGGGATCTGCGTGTGCACCAGGCCGATAATGCTTACGTTGCTGTGGGAGGGGATTGCCTTCCCCTTGGGAGCTGCCTTCTCTGCTTGGCCCGGGATCTGCACGTGTGTCAGGCCGATAACGGCACCTAGGTTGCTGTGGGAGGGGCTTGCTTTCCCCTTGGGAGCCGCCTTCTCTATTTGGCCCAAGATCTGCGCGTGCACCAGGCCGATAATGCTTACGTTGCTATGGGAGGGGATTGCCTTCCCCTTGGGAGCCACCTTCTCTGCTTGGCTGGGATCTGCACGTGTGCCAGGCCAATAATGCTTTCGTTGCTGGGGAAGGGGGATTGCCTTTCCCTTGGGAGCTGCCTTCTCTGCTTGGCCCGGGATCTGTGTGTGCACCAGGCCGATAATGCTTACGTTGCTGTGGGAGGGGATTGCCTTCCCCTTGGGAGCTGCCTTCTCTGCTTGGCCCGGGATCTGCACGTGTCAGGCCGATAACGGCACCTAGGTTGCTGTGGGAGGGGATTGCCTTCCCCTTGGGAGCCACCTTCTCTGTTTTGGCCCAAGATCTGCGCGTGCACCAGGCCGATAATGCTTACGTTGCTGTGGGAGGGGATTGCCTTTCCCTTGGGAGCCGCCTTCTCTACTTGGCATGGGATCTGCACGTGCTTGTGCTCCAAGCTGATAAGGATATTTCCTCCAGCGATTACTTCCCTTTGTTTGGGAAGCACGTTCTCTGCTTGGCCCCGCTATTGGGGGTAGCAGAGATGACAGATCTCGGCTTGTTCCCGCTATTGGGGGTGGTGGAGGCGACAGATCTCTGCCTGTTCCCACTCTAGAAGAAAGATGGCAGTGACATAACCTTCTGCGGATGCTTGGACTTGCGTTGGGATGGCACACTTTTACCAGATGGTTTCATTCTGACTGTCCAGGTTCCTTTTTAAGTAAAATGACACCATGCAGGATCAGAGTGCGTGCTCTTGTCTACCAGGGAGGGTGTACTGCCGGTGTTCTATCAGAAAACCCTACCCCGTCAGAAATACCTACCCTTGTCACTTCCAGGGCTAGTTCGTCATTTATCAGCTGTTGCCGCATCCCAGTGCGAATGCGCATGCCTAGTCAGGGAATTTTGATGGGTAGTTTTATTATTTTCCTGGAGCCAAGATTTTCTACCGGCTTCTCTTCCGCATTGTGTGTAATGCCTATACATCCCAATACACCCCTTTACGTATACACAGTCATAACAATGGAGGACTGTTGTCCTGAACATATCTATCCATCTATCCACACATTTTAAATGTGATCAGGAGAACTATATTTATATATTAGTAATATAAATGGAATAATTTAACCCTTCATAATTCTGCATCGATTCGAAGGAACATCGATTAGGAAATTATGTCATCCAAGCCGCGCCATGCCCTCCTGCACCTGAGAGAAAAAGTAAAAAAAAACACAACTGATTGGTGGATTAGTGCGGGAGCTTAATAAAGGCTCCGCCCCTTCCTCTTCCCTCTTTGACCCGAGGCGCAGCGGTAAGAAGAACATACCCCGCGTGGTATCAGCGTCCCACCTGCAGCCTGCCAAGCCAGTCCACACAGGACCCCCAGGTGTTGCAGCCAGCCAGGACCTGGAGCCCCAAGCGTCCCCATCGCAGCTAGCCAGCGCCGCCTCACCGTGGTCGTCCCAGGCCAAGCCGCCACGCCAGCCAGCCACTGGAGCCCAGAGAGCAGAGCACTGTCCTCCGTGTGGTATGCAATGCAGTGCACAACCACCCACACACAGCAGGTATGCAAGTCCAAACTAATCATGTATGTATCACAAATTAATCAGTGAGAGTCAACAGCAGAGTAGTATAATAGTTGTTGAGAAGTGCACATTTATTAGTGGCCTGGCCTGAGCTGAGGCCTCTCTGGTGGCAACGGGCTATTATGGGGGGTCCTGGGACAGGAGGACAGGGGACGGTTGGGGACACTAGTAGTATCTCTGTTCTGCGGTGGAAGTGGGGGTCTCTGTCATTGATAGCGGTGGAGGGGGTCTCTACTTCAGCTGTGGGGGAAGGGGGGTCTCGGTCAATGTCAGTGGGGGTAGGGGGGTCTCGGTCAGTGTGCTGTGGGGGGAAGGTGTGGGGGGGGGGGGGGAGTAAGGTCTCTGTCAGTGTCAGCTCAGCTGTGGGTGAAGGGGGGGCGTCTCTGCCTCAGTGCTTTCATAAAACAACATCTGTCAGTGTTTTATTGCCATGTCCAAACTATGGCCGTCCAGCTGGCAGATGTTAAGGAACTACAATTCCAATCATGCCTAGTTATGTCTGACTGTGTGAATGTCAGATGCCTCATGGGAATTGTAGTTCCTGAACAGCTGGAGGGCCATAGTTTGGACACCCCTGTATACATCTCTCCTCCACTCTATCCAAAATCAAAAAACTGAATTTTTGTAAAATCTTACCGTAAAATTCCTCTGAGTCCTCCGACAGTCGCCGCCCACTCATACAGTCTTCACTTATAGGGTATTGACTTCCATCTCCACAGGAGTTTCTAGGCATAAGACTTGTAAAAGAACAATAAATCAACATAGTCACACCCATGAGGGCTGTCCTACTAGTCCAATACCCCCCTGCAATAGCCATCCCAATTCAGTTTGGTTGCAAGCAGTGAATGTGTATAAAAAAGACCCCAAAAAGGGGCGGGGGCGGCGACTGTCGGAGGACTCCGAAAGGAATTTTACGGTAAGATTTTACAAAAATTCAGTGCTTACGTCCGACAGTCGCCGCCCACTCATACAGTCTTCACTTATGGCGTCTCAAAGCAGTGTAGACATGAGGGGTGGGCAACGCAACCGCCAGAAAAACAACGCAGTAACCACATCAGAGAAAGGAACCTTACATGTACAAGAAGGTAACCTGGGTAACAGAAAAAAAAAAAACAAAAAAAAAAAAAAAAAAAACTCAACATGAGCAACAACCCAGGAAAACAAATAACGAAGGGGAAAACCCCAACAGCTAGGAACCCGTAAAAAGCCAAGGTTTCCTATGGAAAAGCCGCACAGAGAATTTTGCGGCCAAAGGATGCATCAGCTGATGCCAGAACATCAATTTTGCAGAATTTTGAGAAAGTGTGCACCGACGACCAAGTCGCAGCCTTGCACACCTGGGCCACCGAAGCCTGATGCCGATGAGTACGTCCTGGACCTATCGACCTGGTAGAGTGCGCCTTGACAGGGAAGGGAGGAACCCGTTCCCGCAACGAATAGGCCTGTACAATGGTCTGTCTTGATCCATTTGGCAATGGTTGCTGCAGACGCAGCCATACCCTTCAGACAAAAAGAGAATCCGATTTTCGAAAGGATTCAGTCGACGACAGGTAAACCCTGATCCCCAGGCAACATCCAAGGAATGCAAAGTAACCTCCTTTGGATGCTTAGGATTCGCACAAAGCGAAGGCAAAACAATGTCCTCATTCAGGTGGAATTCCGAAACCACCTTTGGCAAAAAGGATGGATTAGGTCGCAAGACCACCTTATTCCCTATGAACCACCAGGTAAGGGGAGCGGCAAGACAACGCCGCCAAATCTGACACTCTGCGAGCAGAAGTGATCGCCACCAAAAACGCAACCTTCTTAGATGGATGGGCAACGAAAGTTCCCTGATGTTTTCAAAAGGGGAACGCTGCAACACGGACAGAACTAAGTTCAAGTCCCATGGAGGTAAGGGCTCTCGTCTATGGGGAGCCAGGTGATGGACACCTTGAATAAAGGTGCAAATCAAGGAATTAAGACTCCACAGGGCGCTGGAAAAGAATAGCCAGTGCAGAGACCTGGCCCTTAATCATGGCCAAAGCAAGACGCTGGTCCACACCAGTCTGGAGGAAAGCCAACACCTTCGCCACCGAATAGGCACGAGGAGAGAAACCCCTGGACTCACACCAGGTAAAATATGCTTTCCATGTACGGTAATAAATTTTACCAGAAGAGGCTTTTCTAGCCTTGATTAAAGTAGGAATGACCTCCGAGGAGAGACCCGTCTTTCAGGAACTGGTTCTCAACAGCCAGGCCGTTAAAGCCAGCAACTGTAAAGCAGGATGGAAGATAGGTCCCTGGGACAGCAGATCTTCTCGCATTGGCAGCCGCCACGGAGGCTCTACGGCCAGGTGAACGATGTCCACGTACCAGGACTGGCGAGGCCAGTCGGCCGCCACCAGAATCACCACTGATTGTTCCGAGGCCAACCTGCAAAGGAATCTGGACAACAACTGAAATCGGAGGAAAAGGCATAGATCAGTCGATACTGACGCCAAGGCGCCCCCAGCGCATCCGAGGCATCTGCCAGAGGATCGCGCGTTCTTGCCACGAACCTTTCCAACTTGTGGTTTAGCCGAGACGCGAAAAGATCCACATCCGGGGATCCCGTCTTAGCACACAGCATCTGAAACACCTCCGGGTGTAGGGACCATTCCCCCTGGTCCAGGGTCTGGCGGCTCAGATAGTCAGCCTGCCAATTCTCCACACCCGAAATGTGAACTGCCGAAATTGCCGGGACATGAGTCTCGGCCCAAGACAGAATACTGGCCACTTCCTGGGCCGCCTGGGCACTCCTGGTGCCCCCTTGATGGTTGATGTAAGCCACCGCAGTGGCATTGTCCGTTTGCACCCGTACAGGATGGCCCTAAAGACGATCCGACCAATGGATCAGGCACAGCCTGATCTCTCTCAATTCCAATATGTTTATCGGAAGGGAGGATTCCTCCTCCGACCAAGTGCCCTGGGCAGACAGGATGCCCAGAATGCCACCCCAGCCCGACAGGCTGGCATCCGTGGTCATTACCGTCCACAGAATTGGCCGGAAGGATTTGCCGTCTGACACCGCCAGGGACTGAAGCCACCACAAGAGATCCATCCTGGTCTGGAGACTCAGACACTCTCAGGTCCAAAGACTGAGGTAGTCTGTCCCACCTGGCGAGGATTTCTGCTTGGAGAGTGCGTGTGAAATTGTGCAAACTGTATCGCCTCGAAGACCGACACCGTCAATCCCAAGGACCGCATACAGGTCCTGAGCGATGAGGATTTGTTGTCCCTGAGGGACCTGACCTCGTGCTGCAGGGTCCGGAGCTTGTCCTCTGGTAAGAACACCTTTGCTTGAGCAGAGTCCAGAACCATTCCCAGATACGGGAGACGAACCGAAGGCGACAAGGTCGACTTCTGAATGTTGCTTGTCCACCCGACTGACTGGCACTCGTTCTTAACAGGAGATCGTCCAGATATCCCAAGACTGCAATGCCCCAAGACTTTGGTAAAGACCCTTGGAGCCGAAGCGAGACCGAAAGTTTAACGCCACAAACTGGTAACGTTCCTCCGCGATAACGAATCGGAGGTACCTCTGATGACCCTTGAAAATGCGGATACGCATCCTTCAGGTCTATAGAGGCCAGGAACTCCCCCGGATTCAAGGAGGCCACCACCTAGCGGAGTGATTCCATGCGGAACTTTCGAACGCGCACAAACCGGTTCAGCGATTTTAAGTCCAGAATCGGACGCACTTTGCCCTCCTTTCTGGGCACAGTGAACAGATTTGAATAAAAACCCCGAAACCTGTCCCGATGAGGCACCGGGACAATCACCCCCTGAGCGATAAGATCCTGCACCGCCTGATGTATGTTCTGTAACCGCCCTGGGGTCAAATGAAGATTTGAGGGAAAGAATCTGTCTGACGGCCGTGAAAGAAATTCGGTCTTGTACCATGACCGAATGATTTCCTGAACCCACCTGTCCGTGATTCGGAGCAGCCAAGGTTGTAGGAAACCACGCAAACGTCCCCCCACCCCTGTAACGAGTGAGGGCACCCCTTCAGGCAGAGGCGGACTGAGCCGCCGCACCGGTCTGGCTGGATTTTTGCTTGCCAAACCAGGGCTTCTTCTGACTACCTTGGCCCTTGAAGGGTTTACCCTTGTTCTGCGCCTTAAAAAGGCACGAAAAGACCCTTGAGCAGGTTTAAAAGGATGGGCCCCGCTTACCGTGGAAAAACTTGCCCTTAGGATTCTGGGGCAGCAAAGTGCTCGTGACTCCTTTAACCAATTTGTCCAAGGATTCTCCAAAAAGGAGAGACCCTGCATAGGGGATGTCAGCCACCGTCTTCCTGGATTTTTGGTCAGCCGACCAGCATTTCAACCAGATTAAGCAACGATTAACCACTGCGACACTGGACAGGCGGATTGCCAAAGGGGCCTCATTAAGAGCCGCATCGCACAAATACATGACCCCACGATAAATCTGATCCCCCATCTCCGCCGTAGTGGGAGGGGCTGAGTCGGCCACGAGGGTGCGGTTGAGCACCTTGGTCCAATCCGCCACAGCCTGAGTCACCATTACAGAGGCAAAAATAGGTTTGAGCATGGAACCCGCCACCATGTAGGAATGTCGGGCAAGAGACTCCAGTCTCCTTTTAGTAGGATCCCTAAACACTGGGGAGTCCTCGGCGGGGAGCAGGGTAGCTTTGTTCAACCTGGCCACCGTGTGATCCACTTGAGGCACACACCAGCGCGCAGCCGTAGTAGCCGCAAAAAGGTAGAGAAGTTGAAACTTCTTGGGCACCACGAAGGTGTGTTTTAAATTACGCCATAGCTCATTCACCTTATGGTGAAACTCTGCGGGGCAAGGAAAAACCTGCGCCATCTTGCGGGTCCTGTGTGTACCAAAAGAGGACAACGCCCCGGAGCAGTGGGCTCATCCTCCAAATGTAGTGTTTCCTTCACTGCTAGGATCAACTCATCCATAGCTGCGCGTTCCTCGGACGACCCGGGGAGGGGGGGGTTGTCATCCACCCCTGCGACCTCTGCCTCCCCTTCAGACTCTTGCGGGTCCTGAGAAGAGCGGGACCCCGAAAGGGCCACGCTACCTACAGCAAACATGTCACACTCAGAATCAGAAGAAAAGAAAATCCTAGGCCTTTTCCTAGCAGCACGCTCAGACATCAGCACATCCATTTATGACACCAAAGTTGCCACAATAGCAGCCAAATTAGTCTGGTTAGAGGATTCAGAGGACCCTGAATCCCCCACCCAAGCTGGAGGGAATTTACTGTCCTGGGATTCCATAAAGAAAAAATGTGCGTTTTTTTGTAAACTGGCCCTTAAAGAGCGCCGCGGACCCCGCAGCGCACCACTGTAAAGACGGTGAGACACAGACCCCCCGCAGGGACAAAAAACTGACCAGGAAGATTGCACAATGCAGGATAGGAAAGGAACAGCAGGACAGAACCCAACATTGTGTTACCAGCTCCTTCGGTCGGCTCTGTGAGAAAGGAGGAAGTGATGTCACCGCTGGAGGCTGAACTAGGCTGCAGGCCAAGGAAAAATGGATGCCTATAGAAACTAATGGGAGGCTTCGGCAAGATGGCCGCCGACATGTGCGCTGAAAGATCGTTTGCCACACACAAGAGGTGCTGTAAGGCGCGAAATACACTACATAGCATGCTGTATGAGCGCCCACAGTGAAGCCAGACATGCTGCCCACACTAAAAATGGCGGACCGGCGGTTTTTAACCCCACAGCGGTCGCCACATGCGTCTGCATCCCCAAGCACCCTAAAGTGACATTAGGAGAGGAACCCCCAAAACCCCACAGCGCTGCTGTGAGAGAAAAAAACCCCGCAGGGACCGGGACCAGGGAGCCCGAAACGCACAGACACAGGACACCACAGACACACATGGACTGCTGACCCCAGACAGAGGCCCCACACAGAATGTACTTACCTGTACCCGATGGCGTGGGGTGCCTCATATCAAGCGGGAAACCACTCACCCTCAGATGGCAGGGGAGTGCTGCCAGCCAAAAATGCAGGACACTAGTAGTGCACGGACGAACCTATGCTGTGTCCAGTGAGGTAGCCACCTCACAAGGCTGCATCCCTGATGGACAGGGATGGGTGGTTTGCGAGGCCAGGGCAAACGCATAGCCTGCGAAACGCTCAATGGCACGCAGGGATTCCATCTGACCCTCTGTCCTGGAGAACCAGGACGGTCAGTCCGATTCCCAGCTCCGCAAACGCCGTCTTAATCCGAAGATCCACTAACTAGTGCTGATAAAACAAACAGCTAGCAATGTAAAGAAAAAATTACATCTTTTGAAAATAAAGCATAAAATAAAAAAGAGAAAGGCTGAGACTTTAGCCTCAGCACAGGGAAGCCTATCCACTCCTGAATCTAGGCAGAAGACAAACTGAATTGGGATGGCTATTCCCGGGGGGTATTGGACTAGTAGGACAGCCCGCATGGGTGTGACTATGTAGATTTATTGTTTTTTTTACAAGTCTTATGCCTAGAAACTCCTGTGGAGATTAAGTCAATACCCCATAAGTGAAGACTGTATGAGTGGGCGGCAACTGTCGGATGACGTAAGAGAAATAAAAGTTTTGCCTTTAGTTGTACTTTAAAGGTTTAGACCTTATATTAATATTTTCTTTTCTTTTATGAAGCAGTAAACTGCACTACTACAGTTTGATGCCATACTAATTTTACTGTGACTTCTAGGAAATAGTGTTGTCTATCTCCGCTATGCTATTTTCAGACCTTCCTATATGTTTGCAGTGCAAGTGCAAATTCCTTCAGATGCTTAGGCTTCGCACACAGCGAAGGCAACACAATATCCTTACTGAGTTGAAAGGCTGAAACCACCTTAGGAAGAAAAGACTGATTTGGTCGCAGGACCACTTTATCCCTATTAACAACCAGATAGGGGCAGCAGCAAGACAGAGCCGCCAACTCAGACACTTCGCGAGCAGATGTGATCGCCACTAGAAAGGCAACTTTTTGTGACAACACAGGCAGAGGGATCTCTCTGATGTTCTCAAAGGGAGGTTGTTGTAAAACTGACAGAACAAGATTCAGGTCCCAGGGAGGTAAGGGAGCCTTCCTCGGGGGAGCAAGATAATGCACCCCCTGAATAAAAGGTGCGAATCAAGGAATTTAGATGCCAAAGAGCTCTGCAAAAGAATGGCCAAGGCCGATAATTGGCCTCCGATTGTGGTCAGCTTCAGGCGCTGGTAAACCTTAGTCTGTAGGAAGGCAAAAACCCTTGCCACGGAAAAGGAGTGGGGGTGAAGACCTTGTGACTCACACCAGGCAAAATATGCCCCCCAGGTGTGATAAATCTTCCCAGAGGAAGCTTTTAGCAAGGTAGGAATGGCAGCCGACAGGGTACCCCTGTCTCTCAAGACTTGGCTTTCAACAGCCAAGCCGTCAAAGCCAGCTGCTGTAAAGCAGGATGGAAGATTGGTCCCTGAGACAAGATCATTTCTTAGTGGAAGCCGCCAGGGAGGCTCGACAAACATCTGTATAATATCCATGTACCAAGACCGTCGCGGCCAGACTGGAGCTACCAGAATCACTAGCATCCGTTCTGAGGCTAACCTGCGGAGGAACCTGGACAACATTTGAAGAGGAAAGGCATATAACAGCCGATACTGATGCCATGGCACCACTAACGCGTCCGCCAGAGGATCGCGAGATCGAGCCACGAACCTTTCCACCTTTTTGTTGAGACGGGATGCGAACAGATCCACGTCCAGAGACCCCCACCGAATACACAGAAGGCGAAACACCTCCGGGTGTAAGGACCATTCCCCCTGGTCCAGGGTCTGGCGACTCAGATAGTCCGCCTGCCAGTTTTTGCACACCTGGAATGTGGACAGCCGAAATCAGCGGAACATGCGATTCGACCCAAGACAGAATTTCGGCCACTGCCCTGGCCACCGGGGCACTCCTGGTGCCCCCCTGATTATGTACGCCACCGCTGTGGTGTTGTCCGTCTGCACTCGTACAGGGCAGCCCTGATCTGAGCAGACCAACGGAACAAACAGAGCTTTATTGCCCGGAGCTCCAGGACATTTATCGGTAGGGAGAACTCCTCCCCCGACCACATCCCCTGGGCGCAAATAGTGCCCAGAACTCCACCCCAGCCCGACAGGCTGGAAACTGGAGAGCCCCGTCCACAATAACGGCCGGAAGGACTTGCCTTGTGTCAGAATCGGTGACTGGAGCCACCATAAAAGATCTGATCTCACCTGGTGGCTTAGAGAAATCCTCCTGGCCAAGACTGAGGATGCCTGTCCCACCTGGAAAGGATCTCTGCCCCGTAGCAGAGCCAACACAGGAGCCAAAACATTGGTGAACACCCTTGGAGCCGAAGCGAGACCGAAGGGAAATGCCACAAACTGGTAAAGCTCCTGTGCGATTGCGAAGCGGAGATACCACTGATGACCCTTGTAAATAGGGATGTGCAGATATGCATCTTTTAGGTCGATGGAGGCCATGAATTCCCCTGAACTCAGATGCCACCACCGAGTGGATGGATTCCATCCGAAACTTCTGTACCCGCCGCACGAAGCGGTTCAGTAACTTTAGGTCCAAAATCAGACGCACCTTGCCCTCTTTTCTGGGCACTGAACAGATTGGAGTAAAACCCCCGAAACCTGTCCCGCGGAGGGACCGGCACGATGACCCCTTGGGCAAGAAGATTTTGAACCGCCCGTTGTAGATCCCGGAAGTCAGATGGAGATTTGATAGAAAGAATCTGTCTGCGGGGCGAGATTAGAATTCGATCGTGTACCCTGAACGAATGAGCTTGCGACCTCACCTGTCCCAAATGCCAGACAGCCTGGGCTCGGAAAAACGCAGACGTCCCCCCCCCCCCCCCCACCCCTGATACGGGTGAGGGCGTCCCTACAGGAAGGGGTGGACAGGGTTGCCTGCTCAGCTTGACCCGTTTTGGTCTTACCCGCCCAAAATTTCTTGTGACCACCGGAGGCCTTGAAGGACTTACCCTTTTCCTGTGCCCCGAAGGCACGAAAGGACCCCCGGTTAGTCTTAAAGGAGGGACCCCGCTTAGCGTAGGGAGATTTACCCTACAAGACTTGAGGCAAGGGAGTACTCTTACCCCCAGTAAGCCCCTTGATCAGCTCATGCAAAGTGTCACCAAAAAGACGATCCTCCGCATAAGGGATGTCAGACACTGTCTTCTTAGAAGCGTGGTCGGCGGTGATGCGGCGGATTGCAATCCTGACTGCAGATAGACAAGCGACCAAAGGAGCCTCGTCCAAAGCCGCGTCACACAGGTACATCAAAGCCTGTGCCATTTGATCCAACATGTCCAGCACAGCAGCAGAAACCGACTCTGCTACCAGAGTGCGCCTAAGCACCTTGGCCCATTCTGCGATAGTCTGAGAAACCATCACCGAGGCGAACACCGGTTTCAGCAGGGAACCCACCACCATATACATGTGGCGGAAATGCGTTTCCACCCGTCTATCTGCTGGGTCCTTAAACACCGGGGAGTCTTCCACGGGCATCAAGGTAGATTTATTCAGTCTGGAAACAGTGTGGTCCACTTTAGGAACCACAGTCCAGCAAGTATCAACCGAATACGCAAAGGAATAACGGTACTTAAACCTCTTTAGGTACTACCAGCGTCTGCCTAATGCAATGCCATTGGTCATTTACCGTTTCCTGAAACTCCTCAGAACAAGGAAAAACCTGACCAGACTTCAGGGCCTTGCGGGTCCCGAAGGAAACCAGCTTACCTGCCATGGAAGGCTCATCATCAAGATTTAAAGTCTCCTTAAAGGAGCTAATAATTGAGTCTACCGCAGAGCGGTCACGTGCCATCCCAGAGGATGGATCCTCCTCCTCCACATCCGATTGAGAAGACTGGGAGCCCTCAAGGGGGACGTCGCCTGTGGCAACCAATTCAGGCACTGAGTCAGAAGACAGAGGGCATAGGCCGTTTCTTTGTAACTCGGTCAGACATAACCAGATCAAAATTTGACGCTAAAGTCGCAAGTGCAGCAGAAAAAGAGGCTAAGGAAGTGGGATCAGAAGTATCTCAACCACCAACTAGGTCTGTGGGGAACTTGCTATCCTGGAACTCCATATTCGCAAAGTGCAAAAAAATTACACTGGCCAATTAAAACAGCTTTTCCCGCGGACCCCTATTGCAAACTGCACTACAGGTGGAGACCCTTCCCTTAACTAAAGCTAAACTGACAAAAGAGTGCTAGCAGAAATATAGCCAGAGAAAACCAGTAAAATCCCCCCACAGTGTCCCTATACTTGCCACGCTGCTTTTGAGAAGGCCGATTAAAAAAAAAAAAAAAAGGAAGTGACCTCACGCCCCTAGAGGCAAAAGCCAGCCCTGAGCCACAAAAAAATGGTGCCTGATAGAGTCAATGGATGAAAAGCACTTAAAGGCCGCTGCCCAGACAGGACATCCACCCACACTAAAGATGGCGCCCGATCGGCGCTAGTAATGATGTTGGAAAATGGCCGCTGCCCTCACTCTGAGGTCAAACAGCCAGCCCTTACCAAACATGGCAGCCGGGCCAACAGCGCCAAACACCGCAGAAAACGCCCGCATTGGCCCCCACCGGGATCTGCACAGAGCACCCCCGGGGGGGAAGGAAGCCCCAACACTACCCCGTATAGCGGTCTGCACCGCAGGAGCAAGGAAGGTAAGACACAGTGGGCCATCCCACGGCCATGAGGGGGATATTACAGCAAACTACATCCTAGGTACACCGCTGCAAAAACATATGTAATTGTACCAAAATGTTTTCAGATTCTTATTCCTGTGCAGCCAGTCCTGAGACATACAAAGCCCTGCCAGACAGAACAGTGTGAACTGACTGTGCTGCGGATGCGATGCGGGAACACTGCTGCAGTATATTCGCAGTGTTCCCGCATCGCAATAGTGTGAACCAGAACTAAGAATGTAATCTCTCTGCCTTTTTTTTCCTTCAAAAACAGAAAAACGTAATAACAGTTCAATAACAGCCTGAGACAAGCCCTGAGTGTAGTGGAACGGTCCACGTATTGTGATTTAAGCCTTCCAGCACCGGCTAAATTCGGGCAGCAACAAACAGGTCACAAATTCTATATGCCAAGAGCAAGCCTAACTGTCCAGCAATTGAAACTCAATACAGTAAAAGGTAGTCACAGACTGTATATATACATAGACACAGAAGTAGAAGTAGAAGAATCAGTTGTGCTTTTTCCTTTTTTTTGTCATAGGAGTAGAGTAGAGTTTCATGTCGTATTACTTAAGCGATCAGGACTCTGGCTTGGTAACGTTCCTGGTTAATGAAACAAGGTAAGCTGTTTAACATGGCTAACTTTGAAGGGCTTTAGGTAATAAAAATACCAAATTATCCAAGTCCATCCTGTATTCATAGAGTCCGGCGAGCGAGCTGTATATCCTGGACAAATATGGCGACCCTTTTGGCGTGCAAACAGAGGTAAGAATCTTCCAAAAGTCGTACCAGAAAAGCTTCAGCTGCCTCCTGTAATGCCATGATTGCTAAACTTTGCCACATATATGGCATTCCACCAGTACGCTCCAAGCAGATTTCCCTCACCAGTCTGGCGAAGGTGGTTTCTTTAGCAACAGGTCTGTTGACCGTTGATAGTGTCTTATCTCCATGAGCGCGCGTGTGCCAGGCCGATAACGGCACCTACGTTGCTGTGGGAGGGGATTGCCTTCCCCTTGGGAGCCTACTTCTCTGCTTGGCCCGGGATCTGCGCGTGTGCCAGGTCGATAACTGCGTCTTGGTTGCTGTGGGAGGGGATTGCCTTCCTCTTGGGAGCCGCTTCTCTGCTTGGCCCGGGATCTGCACGTGCACCTGGCCTGTAATGCCTACATTGCTGTGGGAGGGGGATTGCCTTCCCCTTGGGAGCCGCCTTCTCTGCTTGGCCCGGGATCTGCATGTGCTTGTGCTCCAAGCATATGATATTTCCTCCAGCGATTACTTTCCTTTATTTGGGAGGCACTTTCTCTGCTTGGCTCCGCCATTGGGGGTGGCGGAGGTGACAGATCTCGGCTTGTTACCACTATTGGGGGTGGCGGAGGTGACAGATCTCGGCTTGTTACCATTATTGGGGGTGGCGGAGGCGACAAATCTCAGCCTGTTCCCACTCCAGAAGATGGAGGTGGCGGTGACATAACCTTCTGTGGAGGCTTGGACTTGCGTGCTCGTGTCTACCAGGGCGGGTGTACTGCCGGTGTTCTATCAGAAAACCCTACCGTCGTCACTTCCGGAGCCAGCTCGTCATTCATCAGCTGTTGCCGCGTCCCAGTGCGCATCCGTTCACTGCAGCCCACACGTTTTAAAAAGTGGTATTCCTTTGGACCCCAATGAAATAAAGGTTCTTGACAAAGGTCTCAAATTTGCCCCGTTAGAAACTTGAACAAGTTTCACACATACACAGGGATACAAAAATTCATGAGAAACTTGAACGTCAAAAAATATTGTCTCTAGAACCCTATTGTTAAAAATTCAGATAACATGAGTTATTGGCGTTGAGGCTGATACTCAATTGGGTACCACATTAAGGAATAAATCAACTTTTAACCCGGTGAATAAGGACAATAAATTTTTAGAAGTTTTTAAAAACATGGTTTTTAAAGATTTGGAAGTTCTGAAAATTAGGCCGGTCTCTGATCCTTTGTCTATTAAGAAAGGAATTGAATCATTAGAGGCCAACAAAGACAGTGATCAGGCCTGCTGACAGGGGGGGGGGGGGGGGCTGGTTGTCCTAAGTAAGGACTACTATAGGAAAGAGATGGAGCCTTTGCTCTCTGATAGTGACACTTACAAGATTCTCCCAGGGGACCCACTCCTGAAATACAAAGGAGAACTACATAAACTAGTAGAGTCCGGAAATAAGAGTTCTTAATAAGGAGTCGTTATATCTTGACCCACTATTCTGTCGGACATGTATTTTTTGCCAAAAATACATAAAAATAGTGAGGCCCCTCCGGGGAGACCTATAGTAAACGGTATAGACTCCGGGACATCCAGACTTGGCCAGTATATAGATCATCTTCAACCGTTGGTAGTGTCTACACGGGCATACCTTAAGGATACCAAGCACATCATCCAGTTACTACAGGATCTCCCTTGCAGTCCCACATCGATTTTGGCAATGGCAGATGTGGGATCCCTGTACACAATCAATCATACAGAAGTGGAGGAAGCAGTGAAATGGGCCTTTAGGCATTTGAATCTGCCCAGAAAACAGAAGTTTTTTGCTTAGTAGTCTTTGCTTAGCAAAAAACTACTTTGGTATGATAAAAGATACGATCTACAGTCAAGAGGAGTAGCGATGGGCGCCCGTTTCGCTCCCAGTGTGGCCAACCTGTTCATGGCCCACTGGGAGGAAGAAGTGATTTTTAAGGAATGCACATCAGCATTAATATGCTATAAACGGTATATTGATGATATATTCCTTATATGGGATAGTAGCAAAGGGAGTCTGGAGTCTTTTATGACAAAAATGAACAATAACGATAAAAAACAATCGCTCTGACTTGGACCACTAGCGAGAGTGAAGTGGTGTTTTTAGATTTGGTCATATCAAAAAATGAAGGCCATTTTAAAGACACACGCACTTTAAACCAACGGATCGAAACGCATATATTCCTTTAGCCAGTTGCCATCACAAGTCATGGCTGCGCAACATTCCCAAGGGGCAATTCATCCGCTTAAGACGTAATTGCTCCTCAGAAGAGGTTTTTGTTGCACAAAGACACTAAAAGGACGTTTCTTAGAAAAAAAGGATATAGTGGCGACAAGTTGGAAGAAGAAATCTCTGCAGTTAAGAATATAGACAGGGAAAGTTTGCTAATAAGGGCTCTGCCCCAACGCGAACGAATGATGGGAGTAGGATTATCCTAGACTATAATGTACAACATAAAAGGTGGAAAACATTATTGTCAAGCAGTGGCCGATACTGCAACAAGACAAAGTTTTAGGTCCTGTCTTACCGTCTTTTGTATACAAAAAAGCCCCCACCATTAGAAATAGGTTGGCACCGGGAGTGATCGATCCTCCCATCTTTGGTGACACTAAATTGTTTTCTTTTTTGTCCGGATTCCACGCATGTGGGAGATGTGTGGCGTGTCGGACATCAAAAAGTAATCTAAAGAAGAAGGAATTTGTAGCCCGGACCACGGGCAAGTCTTACAAAGTTAAAGACCTAATCACTTGCACATCTACTGGAGTGTTATACATGTTGGAGTGTAATTGCGGCCTACAATATGTAGGTCGCACATCTAGAACTCTCCAAGTGAGAGTAGCTGAACACATGAGCAGTATTAGGAAAGGTCGCAAACCTCATGTGGTACAACATTTTAAAAATACCACAATAAAGACCCCAGTAGCCTCAAATTCTGTGGAATAGAGAAAGTGAAAAAACATTGGCGGGGAGGGAATTTTGTACGTCAGTTGAGTCAGCGTGAGTCCTTTTGGATTTTTGAAACAAGAGTAGGAGTACCTAGAGGCCTCAACGTTGACTTTGATCTTAACTGTTTTATTTCGGACCGTTCGTTTTATCTGTGTATTTTTATCCAATTTTATTTATTTTGAGTGATGTGAAATATGTACCATTTTATATCTACTATTTGATATAAACACACACATATATATATATATATATATATATATATATATATATAAAATAGTGGATATTTATAGTTGATGTAGGTTCAGGTGACTGCGGGTGATGTACGAACTCCTCCCTTTTTTTTTTTTAGGAATTATTTATTATTTCCCATTTGTGTTTACTAACCTCTCATTTGATCCTGTTAGTTTTTTGGTTCCCCTGTATGTTTAGTATGATTACTATTTACTAAAGGGGATTGAGTTCTAATTTGTGCTTATTTAGTATAATATCAAGAAATCGTTTTTTTCAGGAGCGGTGACTCCACATATCGGTATCAATGCACTTCCGGTTTCCCTGCATGGGTCCCGAGGCGTTTACATTGTGTTATAACACTTCTGGTGTCCAACATGGCCGCCAAGGTGCTTCCTCTGAGGTCACTTCCTGTTTGGCAGATCACCAGGTAACGATATGTAGTAATGGGAACCGATGCTAGTGTATAAAAGGTGACGTTCCGACCCCCCTCCCTCATCGCTGAAGAAGTCCTGCCCCAGGGATGTAATGCGTACGGAGGGAAGGAGGAGTTAGTGACGTCACCTGCAGTCCAGCAGCCCGGTTGGAGGACAGAGCCGTGCTCGCTTCCAGCTGTGGTGCAATCACCTGCACTCATCCAGAAAGATTACCGATTGTTTTATGCTACTGGTCTGCTGACATCAAGAGGCTTTTTACCGGTTATAGTTTTGAGACTTTATTACGCTATGGTGCTGCCTTCTTTTTACTTTATATGGTGGATCATAGGGCTGGGCGATAAATCGATTTAATCGATTTATCGGTTTGAAACGTTTTTTTTTTGTTAAACTCAAGTTTTTTGTAAAATACTAGCCACCGAACTCCCCACCGCCGCGCCTGAATGTGACGTCAGCTGCGGGGCGGGCGGTGCGTCTGTACAGGCCGGGGCTGCGGCGCGATGTGATGGGTAGTCTCCCCAGCCTGGATGTGACGTCAGCTGCGGGGCGGGCGGTGCGTCTGTACAGGTCGGGGCTGCGGCGAACTGTGATGATCACAGCGCGCCGCAGCCCCGGCCTGTACAGACGCACCGCCCGCCCCGCAGCTGACGTCACATCCAGGCCGGGGAGACTGTCTGTACCTGCAGCAGCCCTGGCCTGTACAGACGCACCGCCCGCCCCGCAGCTGACGTCACATCCAGGCGCGGCGGTGGGGAGTTCGGTGGCTAGTATTGTACAAAAAAACTCGAGTTAAACAAAAAAAAAAAAAAAAAACACGAGCTCTCCTCCCTCCCCGCTCAGCATGACGCCCCCGCGTCTTCTTTTACTGTCTAATGTCTAGTAGTCTATTAAAAGAACAACAGTCAAAAAATTCTACGCATTTTAACTCTTGAGGTAAAATGGCAAGTTGCACTTTGACACTATATCTGATGTCTGCAGTCATTTTTTAAGTGCATTGGAAAAAAAAATCGAAAATCGAATCAAAACTCGAATTTTTCTTTAAAAATCGAAGATTTTTTTTTTTTTTTTAAGGCAAAATCGCCCAGCCCTAGTGGATCATATACTGCTGAGTATCGAGAGGATAAGAAATCCATCCATTGCTTAGTGGAGTCTTGGTGGCTGTACCGGGTCCGAGGGCATGTCTTCAGATGCCAGTGTGTGGTTACAACCTATGCTGTTTGTATTGCAGCTTTCGGGTGAGAGGCTAGCAATACCGGTGGAGGATTTTCAGTGTGTGAGCACTCTTTGGATTAGGACATTGCACCGTGCACTTTCTCTGGGCTGTTTTCACATGAATGAACTTATCAACCCTTACATATTGGGACTTTCTGTGCATATTTTATTTCATTTCCATGGATTGTTTTAATAGTTCTATGGATTGTATTCAATTTTAATTTATTTATTGTTGATCCTTAATGCATATCTAGCGCTGCACCATATTCTCTACTACTACCTCCTCCTCCCCCCACCGAGTCCCGACTTCTCCCTGCCAAACTGATGTCTGAGTCCTCCTCCGAGTCCCTTCCCCCTGCCTATGCAAAATATCGTGACCTCGGCGATATGAATATCGCCCACGTCCCCAGAACGATAGGTCGATATATCAAATATCGTTCAGCCCCAGTTGCCACAGACGCAGCCGTACCCTTCCGAGGTCCCTCAGGAAGGACAAAAAGACAATCCGACTTTCTGAAGGATTCAGTAGACCGGTAAACCCTGATCGCCCGGATCACATCCAAGGAATGCAAGGCAAACTCCTTAGGATGCTTAGGCTTCGCACACAGCGAAGGCAAGACAACGCCCTCGTTGAGACGGAAGTCTGAAACCACCTTCGGAAGGAAGGACTGATGAGGTCGTAAGACCACTTTATCCCTATGAACCACCAGATAGGGGGAGCGGCAAGACAGGGCCGCCAACTCCGACACTCTGCGAGCAGATGTGATCGCCACCAGAAAAGGCAACTTTCCGTGACAGCACAGGCAGAGGAATCTCCCGGATGTTCTCAAAGGGAGGACGTTGTAAAACGGACAGAACCAAATTCAGGTCCCAAGGGTGCCCTCCTAGGGGGAGCCAGATGACGCACCCCTTGAATAAAGGTGCGGGTCAAGGAAATTGACGCCAAGAGGCGCTGAAAGAATGGCCAGCGCAAACAGCTGGCCCTTAATAGTGGTCAGCGCAAGACGCTGCTCCACACCAGTTTGCAGGAAAGCCAACACCCTCGCCATCAAAAAGGTACCTGGATGGAACCCCTGCGACTCACACCAGGCGAAATAAGCCTTCCAGGTACGATAATAAATCTTACCAGAGGAAGCCTTCCTGGCCTTGAGCAAGGTAGGAATGACTGCCGACGAGAGACCTCCGTCTCTCAAAACCTGGCTTTCAACAGCCACGCCGTCAAAGCCAGCGACTAAAGCAGGATGGAAGATCAGCCCTTGACACAGAAGATAGTCTTAGGGGAGGCTCGATGACCAGTTGCATGATGTCCGCGTACCAAGACCAACGCGACCAGTCTGGTGCCACCAGAAAACCTCGGATCCGAGACCAACCTGCGAAGAAATCTGGACAACTGAATCGGGATAAGGCATAAATCAGCCGATACTGATGCCAAGGCACCATCAACGCGTCCGCCAGAGGATCGCGCGTTCGTGCCACGAACCTTCCCACCTTGTTGCCGAGACGCGAACAGATCCACGTACGGGGATCCCCACCGCGCACACAGCATCTGAAACACCTCTGGATGAAGGAACCATTCCCCTTGGTCCAGGGTCTGGCGACTCAGTCCACCTGCCAGTTCCACACCTGGAATGTGAACTACCAAAATCGCCGGGACCTGCGCCTCGGCCACTTCCTTGGCCGCCCGGGCACTCCTGGTGCCCCCTTGGTGATTGATGTAAGCCACCGCAGTTGCGTTGTCCGTCTGGACACGCACTGGGCAGCCCTAAAGTCGATCCGACCAACGGAGCAAACAGAGCCTGATTGCCTGCAGTTGCAAGACATTTATCGGCAGGGAGGATTCCCCCTCCGACCAAGTGCCCTAGGCACATACAGTAACTTGTCCAGAACTCCACCCCAACCCGACAGGCTGGCGTCCATGGTGACCACAGTCCATAGCAACGGGCGAAAGGACTTGCCTTCCTTCAGAGCCGGAGACTGGAGCCACCACAGGAGATCCGATCTTACTTGGGGGCTCAAGGAAATCCTCCTTTCCAAAGACTGAGGATGTATGTCCCACCGGACCAGAATCTCCGCTTGAAGAGATCTCGTGTGAAACTGTGCAAATGGGATCGCCTCAAAAGCCGACACCATCAAGCCCAGGGACCGCATGCAGGTCCAAAGCGAGGAGAACTCGTTGTCCCTGAGGGACCTGACCTCGTCCTGCAGAATTCGGAGCTTGTCCAGAATCATCCCCAGGTAAGGGAGAAAGACGGAAGGGGACAAAGTTGACTTCTGAAAATTGATGGTCCACCCAAACTCCAGGAGCGTCTGAACCGTGATAGACAGATCGCGCAACAGAGTGGCACTGGAGCTCGACCTTAATAGGAGATCTTCCAGATAACCGAGGATGGCAATCCCCTGTACCTTTAACAAGGCTAGAACAGGAGCCAACTTTTGGTAAAAACCCTTGGAGCCGAAGCGAGGCCGAAAGGCAATGCCACGAACTGATAGTGCTCCTCTGCTATTGCGAATCGGAGGTACCTCTGATGCTCCTCGTAAATAGGGATGTGTTGCTACGCATCCTTGAGGTAGATGGAAGCCAGGAAATCCCCTGGACTCAGGGATGCCACCACCGACCGGAGGGACTCCATTCGGAACTTCTGAACCCACACAAAGTGGTTTAGAGACCTTAAGTCCAGAATCGGACGCACCTTGCCCTCCTTTCTGGGCACTGAACAGATTTAAGTAAAAACCCTGAAACCTGTCCCGCCCGACGGAGATCCCGGAAACGATCGGGGGTTAAACAAAGGTTTGAAGGAAAGAATCTGTCTGCGGGGCGAGATCGAAACTCGATCTTGTACCCTGAACGAATGAGTTCTTGAACCCACCTGTCCGGAATCTTGGACAGCCAAGGCTCGGGAAAACGCAGATGTCCCCCCACCCCTGAAACGGCACCCCTTCAGGACGAGGTGGACTGAGCCGCTGTGCCAGCGTGGGCGGCATATGACTTGCCCGCCCAAGGCTTCTTTTGGCCACCAGAGGCCTTGAAGGACTTACCTTTGTCTTGTACCTTGAAGGCACGAAAGGACCCCTGGTTAGGTTTAAAGGAGGGACCCCACTTGGCGCAGGTTGATTTACCCCTGGTCACCTGGGGCAAAAGAGTGCTCTTACCCCCAGTGAGCCCCTTGACCAGTTCATCCAGAGAGTCCCCAAAAAGACGACTCCCCGCATAAGGGATGTCAGACACTCTTCTTGGAAGACTGGTCGGCCGACCAGCTTTTTAAGCCAACGATGTGACGGATCGCAACCGCGACTGCCGAAAGTCGTGCGACTAGAGGGGCCTCATCCAAGGCCGCGTCACAGAGGTACAGAATGGCCTGACCCATTTGATCCACCATCTCCAGTGCAGCAGAGTCAGCAATTAGAGAGCGCTTAAGCACCTTGGCCCATTCCACAGCAGCCTGAGAGACCATTACCGAAGCAAACACGGGTTTCAGCAAGGAACCCGCTACCAGATAGATGTGGCGTGAAAGTGTTTCCACCCGCCTATCCGCCGGGTCTTTAAACACCGGAGAATCCTGCATGGGCATTAAAGTGGCTTTATTTAATCTGGACAGTGTGGTCCACCTTAGGAGCCGCAGTCCAGCGAGAATCCACCGGATCCGCAAAGGGATAACGGTACTGAAATCTCTTGGGCACCACAAAATTATGTTTTTATGCCATTGTTCATTCACGGTTTTGTGAAACTCTTCGGGACAAGGAAAAACCTGACCTGATTTTTGGGCTTTGCGGGTCCCAAAGGAAGACCGCTTACCCGACAGGTGGGGCTCATCATTCAAATTTAAAGTGTCCTTAACAGAGCTAATAAGCGCGGTCCCGTGCTGAACCTGAGGAAGAATCCTCCTCCTCAACATCCGACTGAGACCCCTCAGGGGGTGCGTTGTCCATGGCAACCAAATCTGGCTCCGGTTTAGAAGACAGAGGGCATAGGCCTTTTCTTAGAAGCCCGGTCAGACATCAACAAATCCACTTTTGACGTTAAAGTCGCAAGTGCAGCAGTTAGTGAGACTAAAGCAGAGGATTCAGGAGCACCAAAACCCTCTACCAGATCTGGGGGGAATTTGCTATCCTGGGACTCCATAATAGCAATCTCAATTTAAATGATGCTGGCCCTTTAAAATCGGCGATTCCCGCGGTCCCCACCGCAAATGGAGAGCAAGTCCTGTGCTACAGGAAACTGCAAAAAATGAATGCTAGCAGGAATGCAGGCCAGGGAATACAGTAAAAGCCCCCCACAGTGTGCTATACTTGCCCCACGCTGCTTAACGATCTGAAGGGAAGAAGGAGGAAGTGACCTCACGCCCCTAGAGGAAGAGACCGCCCTGAGCCACAAGAAAATGGTTGCCAATAGAAGTCTGTGGGAAAAGCTCTGGGAAAATGGCCGCTGTCCACAAAAAGGACCCACACTAAAGATGGTGCCCGATCGGCGCCAAAAGGATAGCAGAAAATGGCTGCTGCCCACACTATGAGGCCGAAAAGCCAGCCCACACCTAAAATGGCGGCCGCGCGGTTTCGCGCCAATTGCGGCCCCCACACACCATGTACTGTTCCCCAAATAGTACCACAAGCACCTCAGGGACATAGGAGACCCCCACAACCCCCCATACAGCGGTAAAACCGCGACAGCGCCCCCACAGGGACCGCACCTACAGACATGGGGGACATCACAGAACCCATACCGAACTGCCATCCCCAAAAAACTGAGGGCCCACATACACACCCCGACAGACATGTTCAGAGACGGAGGGGTAGCATGGTACTCACCGGTCCAGCAAAACGTGGGCGCCGCTCTGCAACAGGAAGCCTCCCACCCTGAGTGGGGGTGCCATCAGCCGAAAAGGATGCTAGCAACACGTGGGCGTACCGCAGTTGACATCCCGGCGAAGATAGCAACTTCGCAGGCTCGTCCCTGAGGTCAGGGACATAGGAGAAAGCCAGCCTACTCCTAAGCTAGGCAGCAGAAAACTGAATTGGGAATGAAGCTAGCTGGGGGTATTGACCAGAGGGACAGCCCCCTGTAGGTGTGTCTATACAAAGGTTTTGTGATTCTAAAAATCTTTTGCCTAGCTTACTCCTGTGGAGAAGGCCAATACCCAGACGCGCAGATTGAGTGGGCGGCGACTGTCAGAGGACGCAAGAGAAAAGGTCTCTACGCTGCATGTGTTGCAGTGAATGGGGACATGCTATTGCCCAGTGCTCCTTGTCACAGGATTGGTCGTGGAATAACCAAGCTAGATGGAAGGTTGAGGATTCCTGGAACTCACCTGCCAAAGAAGGTTACCAGAGGCGTCCCAGAGAGGGATTAAGTAATCTGTGTGTCTGACTTTATACAGCCTATGTTAATTGATGATTACGTTGAGAACTTTTTGGATGAATTTGAGAACATGGCTTCATTTAAATTGTGGCCCAAAAGTCGCTGGGCTTAATTGGTACAGCCATTTCTCACAAAGGAGTACCAAGAGGTGTACCGTGGGATGATTTATAACCGAGATGATGACTACGACAACTACAGAGAAGCAATCCTGTCTAAAGAGCGTTGGAAAAATTCTGCAGGGAGAATGCTGTATCCCATGGGAGTGGAAAAAAGTCAGCGTGTTCCTGAGGAGTACAAAGTTGCAGTTATCCCTAGCAACCGGGTGCCCATCTTTCTTGCAGAAGGTGTTGGAGTGTCAAGAAGGGCTGCAGTGGTGCCCTGTGACCACATGGGGGAATCATCGTGTGCCACAGCTGACAGACAGCGCACTCAAGTGAAGGCTTTAACATCAGCTACAGGATATGGCAAGACTGTTGCAGTTTGTGGGACTGATCCCAGTAAAGTGGGAGTGTGTCCAGCGGGGATATCCGCAGTATATGTGAAAACAGACTTGCTGCAGTGTCATAACCAGAGCAGTGGGGAGACATGTAGGAAAAGAAAAAGCCCCACATCCAGGAATTCCAGTTTGTGACGGAATCCGGACACCGCCGAATGGCTATCTCCGCCAGTAACCCGCTTCCTAAGCTCTGGAACAAGGGATCCGTGATTCTGGCTATAGTTACCCCAAGAACTCAACAGTACAAGCTTTGGAGTCATCCAGAATCAAACTGTTTATTCAAACAAAGCACATGGAGATGAACACTTCTGGGACACCCCCTCCCCCTTAGTCAATCCACTCAACATACCCATCCCATAATATAACAATGGAATGCAGGTATTCAACAACAAGCCCCCACCCCCACTAGCAAGAGTCTGATTAGTGCAGAGCTGGCCTGACTGGGGTTTTTGGTCACCCTGTGCCCCTTACAGACACAGGGTGATTTACACATCATGCCCCATACACACGTGTAGATTGTCTGCAGACTTACCAAAACCATATAATATGGAGGTCAAACCTAAACACTTTCAATTTGTATGCAATCAGGCAGGCCCTTGCACTACATAGAAAAGGTAAGTCTGCAGACAAAAGTCTGCAGATAATCTGCACGTGTGTACGGGGCATCAGAGGGACTGGGAATGTGGGACAAGGAGTCTCTCAACCTCCCTAAAGCAATTGGGGTTCCACAAGCCCCCCACCCAAAGTGACTCACATCACACAGTTGCCTTTAGATTTCTTTTAATTCCAAAATGTTACAAATGGTGACACCAAAGACACCAACATAAAGTCACATAGACGACGTTTCACACATACATCTTGTGCTTAATCATTACCAGTGGGGAGACACAGGTTAAAGCTCAACATGCAGCAAGGTTAAGGACTCAAAAAGACTTGGACTCTATGTGCCTGGTATAATCCAGCAGAGTGTTGGGAGAGATGTACTAGGGATGACCAAAACAGTCTTTGTGCCAGGTTCCCTAGTGAAAGGCGCTGCAGAGATGTCCAGGGAAACCTCCCCAGAGCCCGCAGTGGTGAGGCCTGTGGTTTCCCAGGACAACTGTGGAGCTGACCTAGTGGGCAAAAGTATCTCTTTGGAGAGGAAGGGTGGTGTGCTGAGTGGCACACAGGTTACTGTCGGTAATGACCAAAACCAGCCTGCTAAAGATTATAACACTGTTGCTGTGTCTTTGAATGCTGATAAAGGTATTCCCATTGATAAATGTACTTCTATTGGGTATGTGTCCATTAGCCATGGTGGGAGTAGGATATCTCCCATAACCATAGACAGAGCCACAGGGTTGAACAAGGAAATCTCGGGCAGTCTTCCTGTCTTGGAGCCAGAGGTTGTCCAGAACAGCAGTGATATTGCTCTGGTGGAACAGACTGGGTGAAACTGATTGAAACTGCTTGAACTGATAACCGCACATTCCTGGTATACCTGGGTGCCTCCATTCCACTCGGGTATGTGGGTTTTGGAGTACCAATGGGTGGAACCAGGTAGCACAAGCTGTGCTGACTAACCTAAATCACCAGTGGAACTGGTTTGTACAGTGCTTTTTACTGTGGCAAGTGATCTCTTAGTTCCATATTGGGGTGCTTCGGGGTACTGCTTGGAATGGAAGGCTCTTTGGAGAGCTGATGGAGACGGAGGTCTCTCCGACTTATGAGGTGACAGAGAAAACTTCTGCTAGTGCGGTCCGAGGTACGGCTGAGTTGGGATTAGTAAATGGCGTGGATACTGTCTCACACGCTAGACCTCATGAGAAGGAAGGGCCTGATATGGACGTGGCAGGAGCAGAGATTTTGTCTGTCACCTGCAAAAAAGGTACAAATTGAAGTACCCGGAGACACTAAAATATAGTACAGAGGGTATAAAAAATTGTAACATGGTAAAGTGTGACCAATTGATTGGTACTGGTGACCAACATTGAAAGGTGCAAACCAGTGCCTTATATGGCATTAACAATAGTGTGTTACCAAGTTTATTGGGGAAAGAAAAGTTAAAAATGTCAGAAATCCCTTTGCATAACAGTTGGATAGAAAGCATTTCTGCTGCTGCGATCTGGGGTTGTCCTGGTCAGTTTTCGGTATCCATGAAGGGCTCATGTATAGTACCGCTGGACAAACCTCTTGAGATGGAAGGGCTGAGCATGGACCAGCAAAAAGCAGAAATCCTGTCTATTCGGGTAGAAATGGATAAAAGAAAACTGGGTATCCAAAGTGTAGGACCCCATTGCGATTCAGGAAAGAGCGTGCCTGGAAAAAAGATTGGGCCTACACAGCTGATAGCAGAGGTGCCCCAATCAGGAATTTGGGCTGGTGTGTTCCGCCCCCTACTGGGTCAAAACAAGGTGTGGGGGGGGGGGGAATATGAGACAGGTGGAGACTGTCATGGTGAAAGTGGTCATTTAAAGGACACAGTGTGCACGTTGGCTCTGTGCAGGACTACAGAGCATAGATGTGCAGTGGAGAAAACTGCTATTGCAGTTTTCTCCAGGTTTCGGTAGTCCTGAAAGGAGCTCTGTAGTTTGAGATTTCATAGTGTCTTGGGAGGGACGGAATCTCTCAACTCTGTGTCCATGTTTTGTGGATGACCAGCAGGGTTGTGTGCTCAGGTGCACACAGCCCTTATAATAAAGGTTTAGGAAGACATCCAAGCTCCCAGTTAGAGACTGCTCCACCCAAGGGAGACGGTGGTCTCCAGTAGTCGGAGAGGCTGCATGTGGCAGCCAAAGCCTGAATGTCTGTAGGAGACAGTAAATGGCCTGGGGCCAGAAGAGCGGTGTACATCAGTGTGGAGCCGTGTGCATTAGTGTGAAGTCGTCCACACTAAAGGAATCTGTGGTCTGTGTGACCAGCACCAAGAGCAGAGGTAGTGCTACAGCGAGAGAGCCATGTGGGCTAGCAATTTCAGTTTGTTATATATTGATAGGAGAAGAACCCCTGCGTGGGAAAGCTGTGTTTTGGACTTATTTTGCCTTGGCCTTTAACCACAGTTCTGACTACAGTGAATCACTAAAAAACGCATCTGCCACTGAGCTAATGACCCCCATGTTAATATTATATTATAATATATATATATATATATATATATATATATATTTTTTTTTTTTTTTTTCTGCTACAGAAACTAGTTGACAAAGTACTTGTGAATAGAGCACCTGGACTGCTTAGTGCCTTGAGGGCTTGCTGAACTCCAGTTATCCTAGGTACACAGCTGCAAAAATATATGTAATTGTACCAAAAGGTTTTCAAATTCTTATTTCTGTCCAGCCAGTCCTGAGACTTACAAAGCCCTGCCAGACATAACCAGGCTGGTGAAATGTCTTTCTAAACTTAATAGAAAAGGTGAAAAGGCCACGCTTTGGTCAGAAGCATAATGTATGCAAAAGTCTAGTTGCCTACAGCAAAAATGAAATTAAAGGCAGCCAGCACAAATGATATGATAAAATCACTGAAACACAAATAAAGTGCAGCGCCAAACATTGAGCAGATCTAAAACAAAAGTAGTTGCCTATAGATCTAAAAACGATATGTCCTAATGGGTAAAAACAAATGAGACAAACAATTAAACATGCATAAGAGCCATATGTGCATGGACAGTCCATCCATAATTAAAGGAACATGAGACCAAAGGGGTAATGATGTAAATAAGTCCCTTGGTGCCACAGAGGTAGTAGAAGACAAAGGAAAGATCCCCGCTGCCATGGATGAGACCTAAATCCATCGTTGTGCCATAAATGGATATGCTCTTACCAGAAGATATGGACCCCCCAAATGAATGAGTGATCAGACAAGCCTGAGTGATTAATAAACAGCCATCATCCGCAATCCATATGGGTAAAAACGGCATTCCTCAGTCTTATTCAGTGCACATACAGAATCCCCCTCCAAGGAGAGCCCCCACTGGTCTGGGTAAACCTCAGATAGACCTGATATGGAGTCACTTCGCTCAGTGACGCGTTTCCGGTTCCAGTGGTGGATCGACCAGCTGGTCACTGAGCAAAGTGAGTCCACATCAGGTCTATCTGAGGTTTACTCAGACCAGATTGGCTTGTCTGACCACTCATTCATTTGGGGGGTCCACATCTTCCGGTAAGAGCATATCCATTTATGGCACAACGGTGGATTTAGGTCTTATTCTTGGCAGCGGGGATCTTTCCTTTGTCTACTACCTCTGTGGCACCAAGGGACTTCTTTACATCATTACCCCTTTGGTCTCATGTTCCTTTAATCACAGATGGACTGTCCATGCACATATGGCTCTTATGCAGGTTTGTCTCATTTGTTTTTACCTATTCGGACATATCGTTTTAGATCTATAGGCAACTACTTTCTAAACTGTTAAGGAACACAGGCAGGTCACATCTGTTCCTGGGATTGAACATTGAGGGAACAGCAATACACTACCAAGTGCCAGTTCACACTATTGCGATGGCAGACATCGCAAGTGATTTGGAGCGCACTGCTCCTAAAAATCACATGCGATGTCTGTGCGGTGCGAATTCAGCCACAGTTTGTATGGCTGAATTCGCACCGCAATCGCATTGCACTCGCACAGGACCTTTTTTGGTCCGCAGCAGAATCGGATTACAGTGCGAACTGTCAGATCGCACTGCGATATGCGATCAGATCAGGGGGTGTCGTTAACTTTGAATTGACACCCGCAGCGTATCGCATATGGCAGTGTGAACTGCCTGTGCTGTGGATGCGGGAACACGCAGTATATTCGCAGTGTTCCCGCATTGCAATAGTGTGAACCAGGACTAAGAATGTAATCTGCCTTTTTTTTTTTTTCTTCAAAAACAGAAAAACGTAATAACAGTTCAATAACAGCCTGAGACAAACATGGCCCTGAGTGCAGTGGAACGGTCCACGTATTGTGATTTAAGCCCTCCAGCACCGGCTAAATTCGGGCACCAATAAACAGCTCACAAATTCTATATGCCAAGAGCAAGCCTAACTGTCCAGCATTTGAAATTCTCAATACAGTAAAAAGGTAGTCACAGACTGTATATATACTTAGACACAGAAGTGGAAGAATTAGTTGTGCTTCTCCTATGACAAAAAACAAGTAGAGTACAGTTTCAAGTCGTATTACTGAAGTGATCAGGACTCTGGCTTGGTAACGTTCTTGGTTAATGAAACAAGATAAGCTATTTGAAATGTAGAAAATCCGCGCTTAGGATAATTTTAGATTTCTAGTGTTTGATATTGGCTGCAGCCTACCTTTATACTATATTCCTAAGAATATAGTGAGATTGAAGGAAAAGAAGGGGGAAGGTGTATGGCGCTGCCAAAATGTGCTGATGGTTCTGTATGTCCAAAAGAGGTGCTAAAAGTATATACGATATAAATCACCACTATGAATAATAATTAAAGTGTCAAGTGCATCATATGTGTATCACTAATAAATATGTGCAATACTGTAGGATATTCAACTCTGTGGATGATAAATACTTGTGCTAAAACTGAGGAAAGGTTGGTACAAAATTGGTGTGAATTGGTGTGTATACAGTTTGGTAAAAAAATTAAAAATAAATAAAGTATATGAAATATAAAAAACAGTTGGATCCACTTAAATCTACAGCCTTATAATCGTAAAATACAAAGCATCAAGTATGGCATAAATAAAGTGCACAGTAGGTATATAAATATTATGGCAGCAATAGTGCAAGTATAAATAAGTCCGTAACAACTAAGAAAGGAGGATAAAGTCACGTGGAGTGACGCAACTCATCGGGATGAGCCGGGTGACGGGTGATACACATATGATGCACTTGACACTTTAATTATTATTCATAGTGGTGATTTATATCGTATATACTTTTAGCACCTCTTTTGGACATACAGAACCATCAGCACATTTTGGCAGCGCCATACACCTTCCCCCTTCTTTTCCTTCAAGATAAGCTATTTAACATTATACAGGGATATTGCTGCACTTAAACGATTAAAAACACAATAGTATTAAAAATGGGCAAAAAGCATCTGACACAGATCTTGATTATAGAAGTGGATCAATAAACGGAAATAAGAGTGTAGCGCTAATCTCATAGGTATATAGCAGAAATGCAAGTCCACATAATGAAGAAAGTCCACAATATGAGGGTGTCCACTCCACAAACAGATGTGAAAAACTATAAGCCAGAAGAACCGCCACCGAGCCCAGAAGACACACTACACTGCCTCTTACCAGATATCAGGGACCTTCATTACAAAAGGTCATAGACAGCAATCAGACCTATAGTCAAACGACTCTTCCACTTTGGTGACCAGTTAGATCTCCTCCGGAAATGGATGGCTCAGGTAAGAGAAAAAAACAGGGCATTCCTCATAGCGTATTAAGACATTTTATTCCACACACTGCTCCATACTGCTTACGTTTAAGTAGAATCTGGACAGCATTGGGGATTTCCTTCATTTGCGGTCCGCATCCATGTACACCACCAAAAAGATGGCCGCCGCGCCTCATCCTCGTAACGAGCGTCGCCGTAGGCTCCTCCCGACACGTTTTGTCATAGGCTGATGTCAAGGGGTGTGGCCTTACGGCAACGACTCTATACCAATGGAGGCGGGCGGAGAGTGTAAACACATCCTGGAAGCCGGTGTACTGACGAAATTTTCAACCACACTCGTCACACACATATATATATATATATATATATATATATATATATATATATATATATATATTATACACACACACACTGAAGCCATGAGTAAAAACATGCACTGCATTTTCCCTTGCAGTCTACTTTCAGGGTATGCGTAAACAAGTTTTCCACTTGATTAGAGACTTACACCGCATTCACACTGCAGCTGCACTTCAGGGGCGACCTGTGAAGTCACGTGCAGCGCGACTTGCACGGACTTCATAAAATGAATGTCTATGCAAGTCGCTCCAGTTCGCCCCAAAGTAGTGCAGGAACCTTTTTCTAAGTCTGAGCGACTTGTGTCGCTCCTATTAGAACCGTTCCTGTACCACACAATGGACCGCGACTTGTCAGGCTGACCAAGTCACCCGACAAGTTGTATTAGTGTGAATGGAGTCTTAGGGACTCCGATCTGCTGATAAGGTGGAAAGGAATGTTTGCACATACCCTGAACAAAAGGCATATAGTCTGCCAAGGCATATAGTCTGCCCAGGATGATGTTATCTCACTATACTCAGGGGCTGTACAATATGTAGAGGTCAGCTTTAATGATTTACCAATTGGCAAAAAAATTACTCAAGTTGGAGAGGCTTCCTCACTTGGGACAGGAATATGTATCAACAATATCACTCCAAAAATAGAAAAAACAGAAAATAAATTAGGTTCTGCCTTGTCAGGCTGCTTGTAGAAGTTTTCTCATAGGCCTTGCTGGATACTTTGGGGTGGGGTTTGGTATTTTTTTTTTTTTTATTGTTAAGGGGCTGTATCCCATTGTTTCCTTCTGCTTGGGAGCAAGCTATTATGGGATGTGTGTGGATTAGGTTACGGGATAATGAAATCACTTGTAGTTATAAGTTGCTAGAGGGGAGGAGATATTTCTCCAGCAGCTCTTCCTAAAGGCTGTCTGGGTGCCCAGTTACTAATGAAATTATTTTTTTAAGAGTCGGAACATACCGATTTCATGTTACCTAATTTACAGTCTATCGGGCCCCATGTCATTATGCAAGACCTATAAAAAACAGTCCCCAAACTGGGGTCCCCACATGGGGAAAGAAAAAAGGAGCAAACCAATTTGAATTGTTGGAATTTCTCAGTACCCTGGGTGCAGATATCCAACACAACAAGATTGGTTATATAAAACATATGTATTCAATACATCACATCTAAAGTGCAAAAGGGGTTAAAAGGACATACAATCACACAATTGTTCACAAAAATGAGTGAACCACAAAGCATTCTAACCAAGATGAACTCTGAAAAGGCATCATCAAGGCATACTTAGTGTGTCTAGAATAAGGTGCAGTAAACACATATTCCAGGGATAATACACACAAGAAAATTGTAGAATAATAATAATACACATGCAGAAACATGCAAGAAGAAAACCGGTAAAAAAATAAACCATGAGGGCCCAGCCAAGATACTCTCCACTCTCGGCGTACCTGGGGGACTGTAATAAACTGAGGTGGTGCCAAAAGTAGGGACTTGTATAGAGAGAATAGATATTCCTTAAATCAGGCTCAAATAGGAGAAGGTGGGAAGGGGAAAGAAGGATGGAGGGGGGGTGTAGAAAGGGGTTTTGGCAGGGTTCCCCCTTCCCTTTCTCTCCATGCTTCTTTCCCCTTACCTTCCCATCCTCCCCTATTTGAGCCTGATTTAAGGAACATCTATTCCCTCTATACATGTCCTTGTGTCACCACCTCAGTTTATTACAGTCCCCCGTGTCGATAAGAGTATCTTGGTCATGGTTTACATTTTTCCCCGTTTTCTTCTTACATGTTTCTGCATGTGTATTGTTTTACAATTTTCTTGTGTGTGTAGTTATCTCTGGGATCTGTATTTACTGCACCTTATTCTAGACGCACTAAGTATTAGTCTGATGTCATTACCATCTGTTTGGTCTCTCATTGTGTGAAGTCCAGGGTCTGTCGCTTGGAGTGACAGGGACTTGAATTCAAAGTAACAGTACTCCAAGGTTCCCCCAGCATACACCTCCACCTAGAGCGTAATGACACAGGGCAGGGTAAACTGTACAATCCCGCTATTGTCCCAGAGTTTATATCTCTTTGTATCTGTGTTTCAATAAACAGTCTTATGTTTCATGGCACCCTATACTGATGTCTCAACAAGTGACTGGGTGGGCTAAGTAATCGATTGTGCTGGTACCGAGCAAGGGAGGTTTGTACAATGGACATACTCTTGACTACTATGGTCTGTCACACTGTATATAACACAATGTACAGTGTGCTGTGGTAACTGCTTAACTTTGTTTACACTGCTGTATGTTATGTACCACACTGAGTTATTCACAGCACAGTGTTTACTGTGGTATGCATAGTAAAGTTTATAACACTCTGCTGCTGTATGGAATACTGTACTGCGTTTAGCAAGCTTTAGGGGATCTTGGTTGCATAGCAGTTTCAGGTTTAAACAGATGCCTCAACCTTGATTTATGCCCACATCCTCGTGACATATTTAACACACAGTTAGTCTTGACCTTCTTTAATTCTCTTACAGGCTTTGCATTTGTTCTATCAATTGCCAAGCGGTGTCCGTTTTTACCAGACTCCCCAACTGTAAGTAAAACATATCTTTGTGGGGTATTTATCACGCAGTGCACAGTTTTGACCTTTTATTCTCTTACAGGCCTTGCATCTGATTCCATCACTTGCCAAGCAGTGTTCGGTCTACAAGACTCCTCGACAGTGAGTCAAACCTATATTGTGGTTGGGCATTAAAAATTGGACAGTTCAGCGTTCACCTACTATAATTCCTTCATTAGCTTTGCATTGGATTTACATAAGTTTCCCAGCAGTGTCCAGTATTTTCAGACTTTACATAGCGTCCTTTTATTTTACACCTTTTTGTGGTGACCTTAACCCCTTCCTATGTTGAAGGCCTATTTTTTCAGCATCGGTAACATATTTATGGTATGTGGGTAGTTTGTCCCTGTCATACAGCTGTTGAATGTTCAGTATATCATCTGAGCAGATAACTGAAGGCCACATATAAATGTACTATTTTAGCCAACAACGGTGTTTTACATTTATAGGTAATGGAGACTAAATATGATGAGATTGTCAGCTTTATCTCTAAGGTTGAATACCCATCTGGGTATGATAAATCTGACAAATTCTACTTTAAGAATCATGCCTCCAAATTCTCATTAAAGGGTGAGTATCACAAAAATAATAAATTCTACAGTTTCGGGAAGGTAGCTTTGTAATGAATGTAGTTCCTGAATGTTCCTTTTTATTACAGATGGAGAGCTCTTTGGCTGCAAGAGTCATTAAATCAAAGGAAGAGGCAAAGCGGATATTTTATGAATTTCATTCAACTCCAATGGGAGGACACACTGGCATGAAAAAAAGGTCGGCAATGAGCTCCAGATTCTACTGGTGTGGCATGACCATTGATATTGACAATTGGGTACACATTAATTTTGTTTTTATTTTTTCCAATCTTTATTAAAGATGGACATGTTAAATTTCTTATAGGTCCGTGATTGTGACAAATGCCAGAAAGTTGGAAGACCTTTGGCAGCTTCACTGCCATCACAGTTAATTTAAGGTAAATGGGTAGTATAGTATTACATAACCTCTTTTCTAAAATGTGTAATATCATATGAATGTAATATTTGTTTCATGACATTAGGTGTCCGCTGTGTGGGAGCTCGTTGGAATCGATCTGACTGGACCTTTCCACAAAACCACCAATGACTTCCAGTATATCCTGACCGCCACAGATTACTTCTCCAAGTGGGTGGAGGCTTTTCCGCTAAAAATTAAATGTGCTGCGGAGGTGGCACAGCACATATGTTCTATGATATATAGACATGGATGCCCGAAAAGAATCCTTTCCGACCAGGGTACAGAATTTGTGAATCAAGTACGTGTAATTTCAATGTAGCATAAATTTGAAAATGACGTTATATTTTATCTCTCTGCTTTATTCGAATTTTATATTTTCTGTACTATTTTTTAAAGCTCAAACTACAGGATGTGCAGTCTTTTGGGGATAGAAAGGAGCGTGACAGCTGCATATCATCCACAGGCCAATGGCCTGGATGAAAAAACTAATCATAACATAAAGCGGCAAGTTTTAATTCCAGTTTTGTTATTCAAGCTGTGATTAGAAATCCACAGGTTTCACTTTAAGTAATGTTTTTCAGCATTGCACATGTTCATATTTGTGTATGGTAAGAGCTGAAAACCCTGCATTATTTCCCAGAGTGCATGTATAATTTTATACATTTTTTATCTTGATTTTTTTCTTTCCATTCTACATTCTACAGCTCTAAGTAAATTGGTGAATGATCAGCAAAATAACTGATGTGTTCTTGGATGCCACGCTGTTTTCATTTCGGTCAAAGGTCCACACCACTACCAAATATTCCCCCTTCCGACTAATGTATGGTAGAGAAGCAGTTTTCCCCTCTGAGGTTCCAGTTGAACTGCCAGTGAGTTCTTTTTTTCTGTCACAGCTTCATTGAAATCTTTCTCCATAGGATACAACAGAATTTTTGTAAAATCTTACCGTAAAATTCCTCTTGAGTCCTGACAGTCGCCGCCCGCTCATACAGTCTTCACCAATGGGTATTGACCTCTTATCCATAGGAGCAAGCTAGGCATAAGACTTGTTAAAAACAAAGTAATTTACATAGACACACCTATGGGGGCTGTCCTATTGGTCCAATACCCCCCTGCTATCAGCCATCCCAACTCAGTTTGGTAGCAAGCAGTTAAATTCCACAGAAACCCAAATAGGGGGGCGGTGACTGTCAGAGGACTCGGAAAGGAATTTTACGGTAAGATTTTACAAAAATTCAGTTTTTGCTTACGTCCTCTGACAGTCGCCGCCCACTCATACAGTCTTCACCAATGGGATGTCCCAAAGCAGTGTAGACATGAGGGGTGGGAAGTGCAACCGTCACAAAGGCAACACAGCACCCAAGTCAGAGAGGAAACTTATCTGAACAGAAAGGTAAATCCTCTGGGAAGCAGAAAAGCTCAAATGGAGCAAACAACCCAGGAAAGTAAATAAAGGGGGAAACAACCACAACAGCCAGGGACCTGCAAAACGAGGGCCCCCTTAAGGCACTGCCGCACACAGATCTTTGCGGCCAAAGGAGGCATCTGCCGATGCCAGAACATAAAGTTTGTAGAACTTTGAAAAGGTGTGCACAGATGACCAAGTCGCAGCCTTGCACACCTGGGCCACCGAAGCCAGATGCAGGAAGGCCCTGGACGCACTCACCACTCTGGTAGAGTGCGCCTTGACAGGGAAGGGGGGTACCCGTTCCTTAAAGAGGAAGTAAAGTCAAAAAAAAAAAAAGAGAAAAAAAAAAAAGCCCTGTAAAGAAAGGCATAATGAGCTAGTATGCATCGCATACTAGCTCATTATGTAGTACTTACCTTAAAACGAAGCCCCCGCCGTGCCGCCACCTCAGCGACAGGACGGCGACATGTCCTGCCGTCCCGCTTCCGGGTTCGCGTCCTCCGGCCATCTGATTGGCCGGAGGCGCGATTACATCACTCCCGTGCATGCGCGCAGGAGCCGCCGTTCACGGCACTGAGCTCTGAAGGAACGGCACGGGTGGCCGTTCCCTCAGAGCGCCTGCGTCGATGACGTCATCGGCAGTTTGCGCTGTAAATATCTCCTAAACGGTGCAAGTTTGGGAGATATTTATAGCACCTATAGGTAAGCCTTAATATAGGCTTACCTATAGGTAAAAGTTATACAAGAGGGTTTACAACCTCTTTAAGCGAATAGGCCTGTACAATCGTCTGTCTGATCCATTTTGAAATGGTCGCCGCAGACGCAGCCATACCCTTCCGAGGTCCCTCAGGAAGGACAAAGAATCTGACTTCCGAAAGGATTCAGTGAACGATAAACCCTGATCGCCCTGACACCATCCAAGGAATGTAAGGCAAACTCCTTAGGATGTTTCGGAATCGCACAAAGCGAAGGCAAAACAATATCCTCATTAAGGTGGAAAATCAGAAAACACCTTCGGAAGAAAAGACTGGTTAGGTCGCAAGACCACCTTATCCCTATGAACAACCAGGTAAGGGGAAGCGGCAGGACAAGGCCGCCAACTCCGACACTCTGCGGATAGAAGTGATCGCCACTAGAAAAAGCAACCTTTTTCTACAGCAGAGGCAAAGAAATTTCCCTGATGTTTTCAAAGGGAGGACATTGCAAAATGGACAGAACCAAGTTCAAGTCCCAAGGAGGTAGAGGCGCCCTCCGAGGAGGGGCCAAATGACACATACCTTGAATAAAGGTGCGAATCAGAGAGTTAGACGCCAAGGGGCGCTGGAAAAGGACAGCCAGTGCAGACAACTGGCCCTTAATCGTGGTCAACGCAAGGCGCTGGTCCACACCAGACTGTAGGAAGGCCAACACCCTCGCCACCGAGTAGGAGCGAGGAGGGAAGCCCCTGGATTGACACCATGCAAATAAGCCTTCCAGGTACGGTAATAGGATCTTACCAGACGAGGCCTCCCTAGCCTTGAGCAGAGTAGGAATGACATAATGAGACCCCTGTCTCAGGACCTGGCTTTCAACAGCCAAGCCGTTAAAGCCAGCGACTAAAGTAGGGATGGAAGATCGGGCCCTGAGACAGAAGATAGTCTCGTAACGGCAGCCGCCATGGAGTCTCGACGGCAAGTTGAATGATGTCCGCTTACCAGGACCGGTGCGGCCAGTTCGGGGCCACCAGAATCACCAACTTTGGTTCCGAGACCAACCTGCGAAGGAACCTGGACAACTGAATCGGGGGAAAGGCATACATCAGACGATATCGGTGCCAAGGCACCAAGAGAGCATCCGAGGAGTCCGACAGAGGATCGCACGTTCTTGCCACAAACCTTCCCACCTTGTTGTTTAGCCGGAACACGAACAGAGCCACATACGGGGATCCCCATTTCCCACACAACATTTGAAACACCTCCGGGTGCAGGGACCATTCCCCCTGGTCCAGGGTGTGGCGGCTCAGATAGTCAGCCTGCCAATTCTCCACACCCGGAATGTGAACTGCCGAAATCGCCGGGACGCGAGTCTTAGCCCAAGATAGAATTTTGGTCTCCTGGGCCACCCGGGTACTCCTGGTGCCCCCTTGGTGATTGATGTAAGCTACCGCTGTGGCATTGTCCGTCTGCACCCGTACAGGGCGGCCCTGAAGACGATCCGACCAATGGAGCAGGCACAGCCTGATCGCTCTCAATTCCAAGATGTTGATCGGCAGGGAGGATTCCTCCACCGACCAGGTGCCCTGGGCAGACAGGTTGCCCAGAACGCCACCCCAGCCCGACAGGCTGGCATCTGTGGTAATCACCGTCCATAGCCACGGCCGGAAGGATTTTACCTCCGCTATGGCCTGGGGACTGGAGCCACCACAGAAGATCCACTCTGGTTTGGTGACTCAGACACCCTCAGGTCCAAGGACTGAGGGAGCCTGTCCCATCTGGCCAGTATCTCCGCCTGGAGAGACCACGTGTGAAACTGAGCAAACGGTATCGCCTCGAAGGCCGACACCATCAACCCCAGGGACCGCATACAGGTCCTGAGGGACGAGGACTCGTTGTCCCTGAGGGACCTGACCTCGTTATGCAGAGTCCGGAGCTTGTCCTCCGGCAGAAACACCTTCGCTTGGGCGGAGTCCAGGACCATTCCCAAATATGGGAGACGAACCAAAGGGGACAAAGTCGACTTCTGAACATTGATGGTCCATCCGAACTCCTGGAGCTTCTGAACCGTAGTGGACAGATCGCACAGCAGGCTCTGACTGGCACTCGACCTTAACAGGAGATCGTCCAGATATCAAGACCGCAATGCCCTGTGCCCGTAACAGGCGCCAGCACTTTGGTAAACACCCTTGGAGCTGAAGCGAGACCGAAAGGTAACGCCACAAACTGATAGTGTTCCTCCACGATAGCGAATCGGAGGTACCTCTGATGACCCTCGAAAATGGGGATGTGTAAATACGCATCCTTTAGGTCGATAAGCCAGGAAATCTCCCGGACTCAATGAGGCCACCACCGAGTGGAGTGATTCCATGCGGAATTTCTGAACGCGCACAAAGCGGTTGAGAGCTTTCAAGTCCAGAATTGGACGCACCTTGCCCTCCTTTCTGGGCACAGTGAACAGATTCGAGTAAAACCCCCAAAATCTGTCCCGATGTGACACTGGGACGATAACCCCGGAGATCCTGCACCGCCCGATGAAGATCTTGCAAACGATCTGGGGTCAAATGAAGATTTGAGGGAAAGTATCTGTCCGCTGGTCACGAAAGGAATTAGATCTTGTAACCTGATCAAATTATTTCCTGAACCCACCTGTCCGGAATCCGGAGCAGCCAAGGTTTTAGGAAACCGCGCAGACGTCCCCCCACCCTTGAAACGGGTGAGGGCGCCCCTTCAGGCGGTGGTGGACTGGGCTGCTGCCACAGCCTGGGTGGCTTTTGGCTTGCCCGCCCAGGGCTTTCTCTGGCCACCCTGGCCTTTTGAAGGGTTTTCCCTTGTCCTGTGCCTTGAAGGCACGAAAGGACCCCTGATTTGGTTTAAAGGAAGGGCCCCGCTTACCGCGGAAGAACTTACCCCTCAGATTCTGGGGCAGCAGAGTGCTCTTGCCCCCAGTGACACCTTTAACCAATTCATCCAGGGATTCCCCAAAAAGACGAGTCCCTGCATAAGGGATGTCTGACACAGTTTTCCTGGAAGTCTGGTCAACCGACCAGCTTTTCAACCAAATCAAGCGGCGGTTAAGTACCGCGACACCAGACAGGCGAGCCACCAACGGGGCCTCATCCAAGGCTGCATCACACAGATACATAACCGCCTGATGAATCTGGTCCACCAAGTCCAAGGTAGTAGGGGGGGGGGGGGGCAGAATCAGCCACGAGGGTGCACTTAAGCACCTTGGTCCAATCAGCCACCGCTTGAGACACCGTGACGGAGGCAAAAATAGGTTTCAGCGTAGAACCCGCCACCACATAGGCATGGCGGGCAAGAGATTCCAGCCTCCTATCCGTAGGGTCCCTAAACACCGGAGAAGCCTCTGTGGGTACCAGAGTGGCCCTGTTCAATCTGGACACAGTATGATCCACTTTAGGGGCCACAGACCAGCGCGAATCCGTAGGAGATGCAAAGGGGTAACGGACTTGAAACAGTTTTGGCACCACAAAATTGCGCCAT
Source organism: Pelophylax lessonae (assembly GCF_965119305.1). NCBI lineage: Eukaryota > Metazoa > Chordata > Amphibia > Anura > Ranidae > Pelophylax > Pelophylax lessonae. The sequence goes on along the minus strand of NC_138768.1, from coordinate 473,883,870 downwards.
TGTTTATTCAGTTTTGTGAAACTCAGCGGGGCAAGGAAACCCCTGCGCCGCCTTTCGGGATCTGCAGGTACCAAAAGAGGACCGCTTGCCCGGAGGATTGGGCTCATCCTCTAAATGTAGTGTATCTTTAATAGCAGTAATCAGCGTAGCCATAGCTGCACGTTCTTCGGCCGTCCCAGGGGGGGAATCATCCCCCTCCTCATCCTCCACCTCCCCTTCAGACTGGGAAGAACAAGACCCTTCAAGGGGCACACTATCTACGGCAACCATATCAGAATCAGAAGAATGAGAAAGCCTAGGCCTTTTTACAGGGTTCATACACATTTTTACCAATAAAATTCCATGACTTCACGTAAATATTCATGACCTAAAGTTTCATGAAATCTCTATGTATACATGTTAAATAAGAAGAAAATCCATGTCACACCCAGCATATTTTTACTAAAATAAATGATAATCTTTGTAGTGTACATGGGGAAAAAGCTTCAGTTTAGGCAGTCATGATGGAGGTGCTCCCGGACTGGTATGGATGGCACAGTCAGATGCACAAAATGCAGCGCTTACTCTTTAGGCCCAAGCCACAGTCATGATGGAGGTGCAGGTGGACTGGTATGGATGGCACAGATGCACAAATGTGGCACTTATTCTTGTCTATACTCAGGGGTCAAGTCCTGGGGAAAAAAAAGTGGGGCTGTGGACATGATACAGGAGGTGGTCAAAGGCTGCGGACATGATACAGAAGATGGTCAGAGAGTGCGGACATGATACAAGAGATGGTCAGAGACTGCAGACATGATACAAGAGATGGTCAGAGTCTGCGGACATGATACAAGGGATGGTCAGAGTCTGCGGACATGATACAAGGGATGGTCAGAGTCTGCGGACATGATACAAGGGATGGTCAGAGAGTGCGGACATGACACAAGGGATGGTCAGAGAGTGCGGACATGACAAGAGATGGTCAGAGAGTGCGGACATGATACAAGAGATGGTCAGAGAGTGCGGACATGATACAAGAGATGGTCAGAGTCTGCGGACATGATACAAGAGATGGTCAGAGTCTGCGGACATGATACAAGAGATGGTCAGAGTCTGCGGACATGATACAGGAGATGGTCAGAGAGTGCGGACATGATACAAGGGATGGTCAGAGTCTGCGGACATGATACAGGAGATGGTCAGAGAGTGCAGACATGAAAGAGATGGTCAGAGAGTGCGGACATGATACAAGAGATGGTCAGAGACTGCAGACATGATAGAGGAGCACTAGGGAGGCCGGAGAGCACAGGGGAAGCAGAGAGCACTGGAGGAGCTGAATGGCACGGAGGGGGGGGGGGGAATGAAAAAAATAAAAGGGGGGGTTTGGAAAGCATTGCAGGGGGGTTGGAAGGCGCAGGGGGGTGGAAGCAGGGAAAACCAGGGGGATGGAGAGCACAGGGGGGAGGGGGGGGGGAACTGGAGAGTACTGTCTGGGGGGGAACTGAGGGGGCTAAAGAGCACTGTGGGGGCGTTAATAGCACCAGGGGGGTTATTAGCACTGAAGGGAGGCTAAAGAGCACGGGGGGGCTAAAGAGCACTGAGGGGGGCCAGCAAAGGAAGTTGTATAGGAGGGGGATGGGGCAGCTGCATATAGATGAATTGAACTTTCCATATTCCTAGTGCAGCTTCTGAGAGGAGGAGTAACAACATTCAGCGACATGAGGAATAAATATGGAAAGTTCAATTCATCTCTATGCAGCTGCCCCATCCCATCCCCCTCCCATCCAGCACACAAAACGAGACTCCTCAGGCACCGACCTTCTTCCTGCAGCTGCTTTCTAGGAAGTTCACACTGAGATGCGGACACCGGCCTGACACCCATCAGTGCGGTGATGCGGGCAGCCCGGCGGACACCTGCCTGACATCCTCCCAGTGCGGCGATGCGGGCGGCCCTTCAGACACCCCCCAGTGCGGCGATGTGGGCGGCCCTTCAGACACCCCCCAGTGCGGAGATGTGGGCGGCCCTTCAGACACCCCCCAGTGCGGTGATGTGGGCGGCCCTTCAGACACCCCAAGTGCGGCAATCCCAGTGGCCCGGCTGACATCCCCACCCAGTGCGGCGATCCCAGTGGCCCGCCTGACATCCCCCATTGCGCGCGCCTCCCCCGCCTGCTGGTACGCCCCTGGGAGCCGGACAGTAAGTGCACTTTCAGGTTTCAGCCGATCAATCCGCCGCAGAGTTCCTAGCCTGTCACGGTCTATTCATATTGAAGAGACCAGTGATCAGGCTTCAGCTGTGCAGTGCGCTGCGGCGGATCAATCCGCCTAAACCCGAAGCAAGAGAAAATAGTCCCACTTACTGTCCCCCGCTCCCACAGAATACAGTACAATACAATACATTTTCTAAATAAAATAGGTGCACAAAATTCCATGACTTTTCCAAAACTTAGTGGGTTTTACTCATTTTCCATAACTATTCCAGTCCTGGAAAGTGTCATGTCAAAATCCCATGACTTTTCCAGGATTTTCATGACCGTACGAACCCTGTTTTTATAGTATCCCGTTCAGCCATCAAAAGATCCACTTTGGACGCTAAAGTCGCAAGTGCAGCAGTCAGAGCAGAAGATCCAGAGGACCCTGAATCATCCAAAGCTGTGGGAAATTTGCTGTCCTGGGACTACATAAAGAAAAAAAAATTATTTTTTTTTTTTTAAGGTACTGGCCCTTTAAGCGCACAGCGATCCCACTGCAGTACACCGCTAGGAAGGACTATGCAAACCGACCCCGCAAGCAGGAATAAGCTGACAGCCAGAGGTATTCCCCACAAAGAACAGCAAAGACGGACCCCACAAGTGTTACCACACTCCGGACGATCTCCTCTGTAGAGAAAAAGGAAGTGATGTCACCGCATGAGGCTGAACTAGGAATCAGGCTAAGGGAAAATGGTTGCCCATAGAAAGCAATAGGAGGTTCTGCTTTATAATGTCAGGAAGTGTTCAAGAAAAGGAGGAAGGATGGAGACCGAGTTCCACGGGCCTTTCATCATCCAGGCAATAGCTGGAAAGAAGGTTACACTCAACAATTCTAAAGGAATTACTTTAAAGACTAAGGACAACGTTGACCATTTGAAGCCATATAGAAGAAGCGAGGAAACAAGGCAGGAAGGTGATGACAGCAAGTTGCCCCAAGAAACCGGACAGATGACTTCAGTGATTAATTTGGCAAGTAAAGAGGATGTCACTATTGAGGTAACACTACCCAAATATCTGCATTGCATATAATGTCCCTCATTCTTTAGTTCCTTTTATGAAGTAAAATAATTTTTAACTTTAAAATGCATGATAACTGAAAGTTGACAATCTTACATTTTTAAGCCTTCGCCTGATGCATCATTGAATGTCTTGTAAAGCATAGAAGAGAGAGGTAGCAGTTACTGGGTTCTCCATTTTCCAGTTTGACCCCATTGGTCATTTTTTCTGGCCCCGTTGGCCATTTGTTTAGCCTTTCCCTGTTAGTTTGGCCTTTTTATTTTTTTTAACATCAACTGACTGTTCTGTGCAGATTAATGTTGTGTTTTTTTGTTTTTTCAGTTAAAATGCTGTGGGCTGCAGAAGATTGTGGTTCAGTGGAAGCAGTTGTGGGGCCGTATAAACTATACATTTCTTCTTTCCAGCTCAGGCCTAGGTATACCTTCCACGACATCCTCCTCACACTTGGCCATGCTTGGCACAAATTTTGCGCCCATGGCCACTCCCATTTTGTAAATAAAACATACCTTTAAACCAAAAGTAATTGCGACTCATGGCAAAATCTAACAAAGCCAATATATACTCTCTCTGAAAACTCAGCAGTGTATCATGTCCTAAAAAATAGGATACTGCTTCCCGCTCAATAAATTTGAGACATTTGTTGACTTACAAAAGTATGTCCGAAAGATGAACATCAAGATGTATTTGATTACCAATCCCATTAGCTCAAGGCAGAATTATACCATGGGGCTTAGGACAACTGCTTTGGCTAATGCTTCAACATAAAATACCCCAGGAGCATTAGCACCCTCACTATCAGTCTTCAGAGATTTAGTTGCCAAAGATCTGGATCAATTACAGATCAAGAAACCTAGGAACAACCCGGCTTTCAATAAAGGACTCAAACTTTTGAGGGAACAGGAAGATATCGTAGTGAGGCCGGCTGACAAGGGGGGTGCTATCGTGATCCTCGATTCCACAGCATATGATACAGAAATGCATAGACTCCTATCAGATAGAGACACTTCAGTCCCTCTGAAGGGCGATACAACAAAAGCCTATAAAAAAAAAAAAAAAAAAAAAAAAAAAAAGAAGGAGCTGGAGGCCCTGGTAGGTAGTGGATTTTAGAGGAAGCTTCTTACTAAAAAAGAAAAAGCATTTTTGGTGCCGTCTGCGCCAAGAATTCCCGTTATCTACTACCTGTCGAAGGTGCATAAAGATCCAGTACACCCACCCGGGAGGCCTATCAGTGGCATTGATTGTCACCTCCCGGGTGGGTAAATACATTGATCACTTTCTGCAACCGTTAGTTGTCAAAACAACTTCCTTTCTTAGGGACTCTATGCTAATAATGAGTTAAACAACATTGTTTGGAAAGATAGTTACATTCTGGCTACATATATTGGCGTTATAGATTTATATTGGCTTTGTGTCCTTTGTCAAGTGTCGACACTTGACAAAGGAGTGCGCATGCTCCACCACGGCATTCAGCGCAGACTCCGAAACATGTTGTGAAAACCGGACACGCCCACCAGACCAGGACTGCCCGTGACGTCAGACGCTGCCGGCCGCCGCCATCACAAGCTCTCTGCATCTCCCCAGCTGTCCCGACTCGGAAGCCGCCTGAGCTCAACCTCGGACTCCTCCCAGACGATCGGACGCTACAAGGGCACAGAGAAGGCGACCAGCCACCTGACCATCCCACGGAGGGCAACACAGTGTCCACTTTACTTTACCACAGATGTGAGTTTTTCCTTACCCAGCCTGTTGCTAACTAATAAAACTACTTTTTTATACAGCACTCCAGTGGCGCTTCTCCCCTCATTCCTTATGCACACTACGAGCCGCTTCGCTCAGCCGGATAGCAGCCCTGAGTGCTGTCCTGCCCAGTAACTGTTTTTATTTCCCCCTCCCCCCACTCATCCACCAGGACAAGTGGATTCTACTTCCCACTCCCTTCCCCTTTGCACCGAGGACAGCCTAACATCGACCAGCACAGAGACTGGAATATCTCACCCCATCCCAAGGCTCCTCCAACGTGCTTCCCCTTTTATGTGCCAGTATCCTACCGCCTCTTATCCGACTGTCAACCCCCACCACTACAGAGAGTCGCACCCCCTGTGAGCGCTGATTTACATATATTTTTATCGCTAATAGTCTATGTACACATCCGCTCCCTGGAACGCATCCATCTGATGTTCGGCTTTTGGGATGTGTTTACACGCTCTGCCCGCCTCCATTGGTATAAATACAGCGTCGTCGCCGTAAGGCCACACCCCTTGATGTCAGCCTATGACGAAACGTGTTGGGAGGAGCCTACGGCGACGCTCGCTACCACGAGGAGGAGACGCGGCGACCATCTTTTTGTGGTGTACACGGAAATCCCCAATGCTGTCCAGATTCTACTTAAACGTAAGCAGTATGGAGCAGTGTGTGGAATAAAATGTATCTTACTTAATACGCTGAGGAATGCCCTGTTTTTTTTCTGTCTTACCTGAGCCATCCATTTCTGGAGGAGATCTAACCTGTCACCAAAGTGGAAGAGTCATTTGACTAGAAGTCCGATCGCTCTATATGACCTTTGTAGTGAAGGTCCCTGATATCTGGTAAGAGGCAGTGTAGTGCGTCTTCTGGGCTCGGTGGCGGTTCTTCTGACTTCTAGTTTTTCACATATGTTTGTGGAGTGGACACCCTCATATTGTGGACTTTCTGCATTATGTGGACTTGCATTTCTGCTATATACCTATGAGATTAGCGCTACACCCTTATTTCCGTAAGCTATTTAACATGGCTAACTTTGAACAACTTTAGATAATAAAAATACCAAATCATTTAAGTCTATTCCTTGAATCTTGCAAGCGAGATTTAAGTCATCGCGTACGAGGGTGGCCCTTTTGGCGTGCAAAGGTGAGACTCTTTCAAGAGTTCCACTAGAAAAGCTTAGGCTGCCTCCTTTAATGCCAGGATTGTTAAACGTTCCCACTGGAATACAATTTGTAACAAAACAGAGGTAAAAATCACACCAGAAAAGCTGCAGCTGCCTCCTGTAATGCCAGGATTGCTAAACTATAATGTTCAGGACAACAGTCCTCCATCGTTATGACTGTGTATACGTAAAGGGGTGTATTGGGATGTATAGGCATTGCACACACTGGGGAAGTTATGAGGGTAGGGAATTTTGATGGGTAGTTTTATTTTACTGGAGCAGAGATCATTTTCTGACTGGGAATGCGCACTAGGACATGGTAACAGCTGATGAATGAGGAACTAGCCCCGGAAGTCACGAGGGTAGGTATTTCTAACGGGGTAAGGTTTTCTGATGGAACACTGGCACATCCATTGCTCAATGCCCTTTACTATGGATACAAATTAATGTAAAATGAACAGAGTACACTATACTACAAAACTTTGTGTCGCCAGGCAGTGTAAAGAGTAACGATGATATCACATGAGCATTGACTAGAAAGAGTAACGATGATATCACATGAGCATTGACTAGTAGGAACCAAACAGGTTTCAATCTAGTTTATAGTGAGATCAGTATATGGAGTTCTTTCAACCTGTTCACACCTGGTTTTGTTTGGGTGATGTGCTGCAACTCACATTTTTATGCTTGTGGTTTTATTTTATTTTTCACACAGTGCACTTCAATGCATTGGTGTGGTCTGCAGAAGCACTAGGGTGCCATTTAAAATGAATTGGTGTGCCAGTCCTCATTGGTTGCTTTTTGTTTCTGTATATTGCATTTTTTTATGAAATAGACACTATCAACTGAGACATTTATATTGTTGCTGCTAAACTCATGAGGATACTTGTGACAGATAAGCTGAAGATTCTGCTATATGAACAAGTGCCTGTGTGTCTGCGAGTGCCTGTGTGCGTCAGTGAGTGTCACTGTGAACCAGAGGGTGAGAAAGTTAGGACGCTAGAAAACAGCCACACAGGACAGACTTAAATTACTGAATCCCCCATCAGATTAGATTAGTGGGTACAATGCCCAGCGGGTGTGGAGATGCGATTCGGTGTACATCTTGTGGCACGTATACGTTCCTCTATCAGGCGATAGAGGGAGAGTACAGCTGCACAAAATATAAGCACATTACTTCCCTGGAAGCTCAGGTCCTGAAGCTAGGGAAGCAACTGGCAACACTGAAAAGAATGTCCATACATACTGAAGGATTGCTGGGAGCGTACCCATCAGGTGCAGACAGGGGCCTGCACAGAGGAGGATGGAGATACAGGGGTTCAGGCATCAGAGTAGAGTAGATGGGTGACAGTTAGGAGGGGTAGAAGGAAACAAGGCAAGGAGGCCGGTCCTGGGCTGGAGCACCCCAATAAATACGCTCAGTTGCGTGGTGTTGGGGAAACCTGTCAGGGACAAGCATTGCAGGAGCAGAACTCCTCCAGTGAGGCTGGGAGAAAGGGAAAGGAAAGACAGGTTCTGCTGGTAGGGGACTCAATTAGGACAGACAGGGCAATCTGTTACAAAGGAAGTATGTGCCGAACTGTCTGCTGTTTACCGGGCACATCATGGATCGGGTGGACAAATTACTGGGTGGGGCTGGGGAAGACCCAGTTGTCATGGTACACGTGGGTACCAATCACATAGGCAGAGGGAGATTGAGAATTCTAAAAAACGATTTCAGGGACTTGGGCGATACGTTTCTGGAGTAGGACCTCCAAGGTAGTATTTTCAGAAATATCTGTACCTCGAGCCACAACAGAGAGGCAGCGGGAGATTAGGGAAGTTAACAAGTGGCTGAGGAGCTGGTGTAGTAAGGAGGGTTTCGGGTTCCTGGAGAACTGAGCCGACTTCTCAGTCGGCCACCAGCTCTTTAGTAGGGACGGATTGCACCTAAATGGGGAGGGTGCAAACGCACTGGGTGAGAAGATGGCCAACAAGTTAGAGGGGCTTTTAAACTAGGTGATGGGGGAGGGTACAGATGTAGAATTAGCCAGCGGGGAGCAAGGTTCAGTGGGCACAATCGGGGACATTAGCGGTAGGGTGTTCAGAGTTCCTAAATCCAAGGTGGGTATGGGGAAAAAAAAAAAAAAAAAAAATCACAAGAGCAGCCTAGAAACAACAACGAGGATGTAGTATGCAACCGGAAAAATTACGAGGTTTGTATACCAATGCTAGAAGCCTGGCCAACAAGATGGGAGAGCTGGAGCTGCTGATTTATAAGGAGTACTTAGATTGAGGGGATTACAGAGACTTGGTTTGACAGCTCATGATTGACTGGCGACCATTTAGGGGTATTCCCTTTATCGCAGAGAAGGTAATAAAGGGGGAGGGGTATGTCTGTATATTAAGAACAATGTACAGGTACATAAAGGAGCTATGGACAAGGTAGAATCCCTATGGGTAGAACTTCAACTGGGAAAGTGTTTTTGTTTTGTACTGCAGGTTGACGAGACCACAATGACTCCTTCCCCTGAGATAGCTCTGTTATCCCTGATACCGGGACCTCTCAGGTTGGATAAATTAGATATCCTACGCCATTTTATGGCTGCTATGAGAAATGGGATCCCTAGATACTGGAGACAATCAGAGGTGCCATCTCTGATGGAGTGGGCGATAGGTGGATAAAATTAAAGCCTTGGAACATTTACTTGCGCAAGAACTTGATGATTTGGAACGTTTCGCGAATACTTGGTCCGTGTGGGCTGAGATTCGGGATTCAGCCAAGTTTGTTAAGCGGGTCACTGATATATCATCATAGCGGCGTGCGTACTTTCTGTGCATATTTTTTTTTTTTCCCCCCTGTTCGTATGAGGAGTGTTTTACATCATGTCATTAAGCCAACTAAGACATTTTGACGTATTTGTAAATCAGGATTTAGTGCCGGTTCACACTTGTGCAGCTGCGGAGATCGCATGTAATTCGGAGCGCACTGCTCCTTCATTACATGCGATCTCATGTGCGGTGCGAATTTCAGCCACACACTTTGTATGGCTGGATTTGCACTACATACGCACCAAAGACGCACAGGAGGCATTTTTTGAGCCGCATCAAAATCAGATCGCACAGTGGTTCACACTTGTGCGATCCGATTCTCTGCGTACTTGCAGATCGCACTGCGATATGCAATCAAACTGGGAGTGTCAACTTTTAATTGACACCCCCTGCATATCGCATATGGCAGTGTGAACTGCCAGAGGTGTGGATGCGCATTGCGGGAACAAGCTGCATATTCGTAGCGTTCCCGCATCGCACAAGTGTGAACCGAGCCTAAGTGATATATTCAGAGGAGCATTTAGTTATTGGATTATAATTATGATACGAGTTGGTTTTACTATAATATATTAAGGTTTTGTAAGATAAAGTACTCTGTGTAGCTATGTTTGATGGATATTAAATGTTTGATATCTATATATATCTAACATGAACATGAAATACTTGGTATCATGTTAAGTGGTATTAAGTAAGATGGTTCTGGAGAGAATTTTTGTCTTCCCTTTTGTGTTTACTTGTATTTTCTAATAAACTAAGATTGAAAAAGGTAAAACTTCAAAGAGAAGTCACTATGGGAAAGTAATATTGGGCGTATGCTATATACCCCCCAACCAGAGGGAGGAGGGGGAGGTGGACCTCCTTTCACAGATTGGATTGGCAGCAAGGATGGGAAATGCCATTATAATAGGGGACTTAAATTATCCAGATATAGATCGGGCAGAAGGAACCGCACACTCAGCCAAGGCTCAGAAGTTCCTAAATGTTTTACAGGACAATTTCATGGGTCAGATGGTGACCGCACCGACAACAAACAATGCGGTACTAGACCTACTGATTACCAACAATACAGACCTACTCCCGGATATAGAAATACGGGGTAACTTAGGAAACAGTGACCATAGGTCAATTAGTTTCAGTATTCATCATAGTAATTGGAAACACAAGGGTAATATACAAGGACACTGAATTTCAAAAGAGCCAATTTCCCAAAACTGCGCTCTTTGCTAGAAAATATCAAATGGGATAGAACCCTGGGAACAAAGAACACTGAGGAAAAATGGGAGTTCTTCAAAAGCATACTAAACAAAGGGATTGGCCAGTACATTCCAAAGGGGAATCAATTTAAAAGAGCAAAAGTAAACCCTGGGTGGCTAAACGCCAACATAAAAATGCATATTAGAACTAAAGAAAAGGAATTAAAAAAAAATACAAGGCTGAGGGGTCATTGGCAGCATTCAAGCATTACAAAGAGTGCAATAAGAGATGTAAAGGCGAAATCAAGGCGGCTAGAATTGAACACGAGACATATAGCGGAAAAGAGGAAAAATAAACAAGAAAGTATATAAACAGTAAGAAAGCGAGGCCAGAACACATTGGCCCCATAAAAGATGACGAAGGGAAGCTGGCCACTGAGGACAGAGAGAAGGCGAAAGTGTTAGGGCCCTTTCACACGGGCGATTCGATCAGATCCGCCTGTCAGTTTTTTTAGGCGGATCTGATCGGATCCTCCATGCAGCTCTATGGGGCAGCAGATGTCAGCGGAGACACCTCTGCTGACTGACACCCGCTGCCATCTGTATCCGATCCTGTCTGAAATCTGGACGGATGGAAACCCTATTTTTCCATCCATTCAGGGATCGGATGAGAGCAGACAGAAGGTCCGCTCTCATCCGATCCCCCATAGTGAGCAGTGGGAGCTGACACACCTCCCTCTCCGCACTGCAAGCGGAGACTGAGCTGTCATCCGCCAGGCTCAGCGGGGATCGGCGGATCAATCCCCGCTGAGCAGCAGGGATCCGCCTACGGAGGCGGACCATGTGAAAGAGCCCTAAAAGAATTTCTTCTCTTCAGTCTTCACAAAAGTTTTGGGGGGGCTACACTAACCCAGCTTGTAATGATAAATTAAATACAACTCAGGAAGTACCACTATGGTTAACAGAAGATAGACTTGGAACTAAACTAAAGAAACTTCACACAAATAAATCACCGGGACCGGATGGCTTGCACCCGAGGGTACTTAAGGAACTCAGCCAGGTGATAGCCAGACCATTATTCTCGACAGGGCTCACACACATTTTTACCAATAAAATTCCATGACTTTACGTAAATATTTCTGACCTAACGTTTCATGAAATGTCTATGTATACATGTTAAATAACGCACGCATGCTCTGAAACCGGTTAACGCCCCCCCCCCCCCCCCCCCCACGTCATCACCTTCATGCGGCCCTCCAGTGACTATGCGCTTCACTGCTGCCTCAATCAGAAATGAGTCCCCTGATTGGTTCTCTAGTGTCATCTCTCGGCTGCTGCTGGCCAGACTCCGGGAAAAAACGCTGACCCGGAAGGACGCCTACCTCCTATGCAGGGCTGGTGCAAGGATTTTTGACATCCTAGGCAAAACCTTATTTTGCGCCCCCCTCTGCTCCTACACACTCTGTATGGGAGGCGGGGCCTTGGAGTTGGAGCTGGTGTGGAGCCGTTAAGAGTGTGCATCGCATCGGAGCTGAGCGCCAGGAAGGCCATTATTCCCATGAGATCCCTAATGGCTGACAATTCTGACACTGTCTCTAACTTGCATGTTGTATTTTGTAATGTCTTAATTACTGTGTTTCACATGCCGTGCTTAAGCTGCTCTTTAAATTTGTTCCATGTTTATTTTAAATATTGAACAGAGTCCAGACACTACTGATTGGCTTATTTTAGGCCTGGTTGGTGACCCACATTTGCACAGGCATAGCAGCCCATACATTTGAATGGGCTGCTATGCCTGAGTTTTCCGCTGAAAAAAGGTGCATGCAGAATGTAAAAAAAAAAGGCAGTGGCCATGAAATCCATCCTGCTTTTGCGCCATGCAACTTACCTGCAGATACTGCACACACAAAGTTTTTAAACGCTGGGCCCACGTATATAAAAAAAAAAGCGCAGAAAGCTTGCCAGAGCAGGAACTGCAGGTAAGTTGCATGGTGCAAAAGCAGGATGGATTTCAAGGACACTGGATTTTTTGAAATGCAGCATGCACCTTTTTTTCTGCGGATAACCAGGGCATAGCAGCCCATTCAAATCAATGGGCTGCTATGCCTGTGCAAATGTGGGCCGCCAACCCGCATACATGTGAACCAGGCCTAAAGCAGTAGTAAAGTAATTTACAAATAAAAACACCGGTCCTCCTGTAGGTTTAACCACTTCTGGACCGCAAGGATTTGCCCCCTTAATGACCAGGCCATCGGATCGGAGCTGAGCGCCAGGACCAGTCACCAGGAAGGCCAGACACTGCTTGAAGGCCTTTAGGCCTGGTTCGCATGTATGAAAGGTTGGCGACCCACATTTGCACAGACATAGCAGCCCATTGATTTGAATGGGCTTCTATGCCTGCGTTTTCCACTGAAAAAAGGTGCATGCAGAATGTAAAAAAATGCAGTGGCCGTGAAATCCATGCAGCAAATCCTTGTGGTCCAGAAGTGGTTAAACATCCCCCTCCCTTAATATGCAATATTATTTGCATTTATATAGCGCCAACAAATTCTGTAGCGGTTTACAATATTCAACTACAAGCAAGTGGGTCCTGAAAAAAAGTGGGTCTCGGCCCCAAAAAAAGTTTGGGAAGCCCTGGTCCACACCATTCAGCAGGGGGATTTGTGGGCAGATCCCCTGCTGAATGGTAATGGACGGAGGTCAGCTTTTTTAGATCCATACCTGTTCAGAGCATGTTAGCACAGTGGACAGGGGCAAACCTGTAATGGCTCTATGGGCAGCTGGATGCAAACAGACCTATGTCTGCTACCTCTGTTCTGTAATGTTTAGATTCAGAAAAGTGGGAAAGCATGCAGTTAGGGTTGCCACTCCATCTATTTAATCCAGGACACATTACACAGGTTCTGAGGCCAATATAATGCACCCAAGGTACCGAGTTTCATTACCACCTTAATCAGCCACAGAACCTGTGTAATTAATATGTGTCCTGGTTTAAAGGGATGAGGTGGTAACCCTACATGCAGTACTTTTCCCTTTGTTTCTGGACCTGAATGAATAAAAAAGGGGGTAGGTGTAAACAGACAAGTCTATTTACATCAGTCTGCCCATGGACCTGCATGGACCTCATGATCAGGCCTGCCTGAAAAAGAGACAAGCGCCTGATTGGAAAGGTTGTGTGAAAGGGCTCTAGGGGAGAGTTGTTCGGGGTGTTACAAAAAAAAAAAAAAGAAAAAAGCAGCTCAGCTGCACATTTTTACTGCCCTCCAAATACAAGTGTAAACAAGGTCTAAGCAGAAGCATCTCACTATGTTTACAGTATGATCATTATGATGATCATAGTACAGTAGGTGCTATATGTGCTATATGGCTGTACTATATGCCGATGCTGTACTGTAAGCACTGATTCTGTGGCTGTGGTGTATATGCTGATAAGTGTATCGGCATATGCAGCCATATACACTACAGCCACAGAATCAGTATATACACTACAGCCACAGAATCAGTATATACACTACAGCCACAGAATCAGTATATACACTACAACCATGGTACCAGATTATAAAGTACAGCCACAGAATCAGCATGCACAGTGAAGCCATAGTATCAGAATATACAGCCATATACAGTTCAAAATTATTCAACCTCCCAATGCTGTAAAGGGTTTTAGGGAATTTAGTGTACATTTGTAATTGTATTCAGAATGAAATCCTACAAGGACTTCTTAAAGAACCATATGCAACTAAAATGACATCAATTGGTTTTGTAATACAGTAGTAAAGGTTTATTTTATGAATTCTTCATTGACAATTATTCAACCCCTTAAAGACTACCACTCTGAAGAACAGAGGTTCATTGAAGTGTTTTCAATCAGGTATTGAAAACACCTGTGGATGTCAGGGAGCAGCAATAAAGCCGAATAAGCACCAATTAGGCAGCTTTAAAATGACATACTCAGCTCCTTCTAGACATTTACTGGTGTGGTTACAAACATGGTGAAGTCAAGAGAATGGTCCAGGAAGACAAGAGAAGAGGTGATTACTCTTCACAGGAAGGGCAATGGCTTTAAGAAGATTGCAAAGATGTTAAACATACCAAGAGACACCATAGGAAGCATCATTCGCAAATTCAAGGCAAAGGGCACTGTTGAAACGCTACCTGGTCGTGGCAGAAAGAAGATGCTGACTTTGACTGCTGTGCGCTACCTGAAGCGTAGAGTGGAGAAAAGTCCCTGTGTGACTGCTGAGGAACTGAGAAAAGATTTGTCAGATGTGGGTACTGAAGTTTCTGTTCAGACAATACGGCGCACACTGCGTAATGAAGACCTCCATGCCAGAACTCCCAGGCGCACCCCCTTGCTGTCTCCAAAGAATAAGAAGAGTCGACTGCAGTATGCCAAAAGTCATGTGGACAAACCACAGAAGTTTTGGGATAGTGTTCTGTGGACTGATGAAACAAAATTAGAACTGTTTGGGCCCATGGATCAACGCTATGTTTGGAGGAGGAAGAACAAGGCCTAAGAAAAGAACACCTTGTCTACTGTGAAGCATGGCGGGGGGTCATTCATGCTTTGGGGCTGTTTTGCTTCTGCAGGTACAGGGAAGCTTCAGCGTGTGCAAGGTACCATGAATTCTCTTCAGTACCAGGAGATATTGGATGACAATGTGATGCAGTCCGTCACAAACCTGAGGCTTGGGAGACGTTGGACCTTTCAACAGGACAATGATCCCAAGCATACCTCCAAGTCCACTAAAAGCATGGTTGCAGATTAAAGGCTGGAACATTCTGGAGTGGCCATCACAGTCACCAGACTTAAATCCAATTGAGAACCTCTGGTGGGACTTAAAGAAAGCAGTTGCAGTGCACAAGCCTAAGAATGTGACTGAACTGGAGGCTTTTGCCTATGACGAATGGGCGAAGATACCCGTAGATCGCTGCAAGACACTTGTGTCAAGCTATGCTTCACGTTTAAAAGCGGTTATAACTGTAAAAGGATGTTGTACTAAGTACTAAGATTGAATGTCACTTGGGGGTTGAATAAAACTGATAATGATGTGAGCACAGAAAAGACATTTGTGGTTATTTCATTATAAATGTTGTTATATTTGTCTGACCTACATGTGCCTCTTGGATTTTGATCATTCAGTCATCCTGCTTACAATTAAATCAATGTCAAACTGGCCAAAACAATCAATTTCAGTGGGGGTTGAATAATTTTGAACACAACTGTACAATACAGCCACATAATCAGCATATACAGTGCAGCCATAGTATCAGGACAGTATTGGTATATAAAGCAAAGCCACAGAAGCAATATATACAGCCACATACAGTAGGAACACTCTGTGGCTGTACTATATATGGCTGTATATGTTGGTACTGAGGCTGTAATGTGTAATCACTGTACCTTTCATGTCCTGCCGCCTGACTGTGCATGCACGTGCACCCGCCGCCGGAATCCCACACCTGCTCCTGCAGCCACCTTACTCCTGCACAGACTGAGTATCACTCTGCCAGGGAAAGCATGCGAGCTGCCGCGGCCAGCCAGATCATAACTTCAGGATCAGGACATGCAGCGCTCGCTTTATCCACCTGCGCGCCGAAATGAAAGAAAACGCCCTCACGGCTCTCACCTCCTGGGCCCCTCAAACCTAGTAGTAGTGGTGGTTCTGCGCTGCTCCTCCACAAGCCAATGTAAAGCTGCCCGCCTCCCCGCTGGGCTGATAGGGACCGGGCACGGCACTGAAGGGGCGGTTCAGCAGCCCTGGCACCGCCCCTGACTGGTATACGCCTACCTATAGGTAGTGCTGGCCCTGCTCCTAAGCAGATAGACGCTTACATCATGTGAAATGTCATGTCACTGTAGAGCTGCACGATTCTGGATAAAATGAGAATCACAATTTTTTTGCTTGGAAGATCATGATTCTCGCACGATTCTCAAGCACAGTGCGACAAAATATTACAACAATCGTCATTTTATTCTGTAGGGTCTCTGCCAAAAAAAAAACAGAATTTTTGTATTGAGTCCGACAGTCGCCTCCCACTCATACAGTCTTCACCAATGGGTATTGACCTCTTATCCACAGGAGCAAGCTAGGCATAAGACTTGTTAAAACAAAGCAATTTACATAGACACCTGTAGGGGGCTGTCCCTTTGGTCCAATACTCCCCTGCTATCAGCCATCCCAACTCAGTTTGGTAGCAAGCAGTTAGAATCCAAAAAACCCCAAAAGAGGGGCAGGGGCGGCGACTGTAAGAGTACTCAGAGAAAGGAATGTTACGGTAAGATTTTACAAAAATTCAGTTCTCTTACGTCCTCCAACAGTCTCCGTCCACTCATACAGTCTTCACCAATGGGATTTCCCAAAGCAGTGTAGACATGAGGGGTGGGAAGCGCAACCGTCACAAAGGCAACGCAGCACCCAGGTCAGAGAAAGGAACCTCATCTGAACAGAAAGGTAAATCCTCTGGGTAACAAAAAGGCTCAACTGAAGCAACAACCCAGGAAAGCAAACAAGGGGAAAACTACCCCAACAGACAGGGACCGGCAAAGCCAGGGCCACCTCAAGGCACTGCCACACACAGAACTTTGCGGCCAAAAGGAGGCAGCTGCAGATGCCAGAACCTCAAGTTTGTAAAATTTTGAGAAGAAGGTGTGCACGGACAACCAAGTCGCAGCTTTGCACACCTGGGCCACCGAAGCCTGATGTCGGAAAGCCCAGGACGCACTCACTGCTCTGGTAGAGTGTGCCTTGACAGGGAATGGCAGGACCCGTTCCTTAATCGAATAGGCCTGAACAATCGTCTGTCTGATCCATCTTGAAATGGTTGCTGCAGACGCAGCCATACCCTTCCGAGGTCCCTCAGGAAGGACAAAGAGAATCCGACTTCCGAAAGGATTCAGTGGACGACAGGTAAACCCTAATTGCCTGGACAACATCCAAGGAATGTAAGGCAAACTCCTTAGGATGCTTAGGATTCGCACACAGCGAAGGCAAAACAATATCCTCATTAAGGTGAAAATCCGAAACCACCTTAGGAAGGAAAGATTGGTTAGGTCGCAAGACCACCTTATCCCTATGAACCACCAGGTAAGGGGAGCGGCAAGACAGGGCCGCCAACTCCAACACTATGCGGGCAGAAGTGATCGCCACCAGAAAGGCAACCTTTCGTGACAGCAGAGGCAGAGAAATGTCCCTGATGTTTTCAAAGTGAGGACGTTTCAAAACGGACAGAACCAAGTTCAAGTCCCAAGGAGGTAAAGGCGCCCTCCGAGGAGGAGCCAAATGACGCACTTCTTGAATAAAAGGTGCGTATAAAAGAATTAGACGCCAAGGGGCCCTGCAAAAGGATAGCCAGTGCAGATAACTTTCCCTTAATCATGGTCAACGCAAAGCGCTGGTCCACACCAGTTTGCAGGAAGGCCAACACCCTCGCCACCGAAAAGGAAGGAGGAGGGATGCCCCTGGATTCACACAAGGCAAAATAAGCCTTCCAGGTATGGTAATCGATCTTTACCAGACGAGGCCTTCCTAGCCTTGAGCAGCATAGGAATGACCTCGATGAGACCCCTGTCTCTCAGGACCTGGCTTTCAACAGCCATGCTGTTAAAGCCAGCGACTGTAAAGCAGGATGGAAGATCGGCCCCTGGGACAGCAGATCGTCCCATAACGGGAGCCGCCATGGAGGCTTGACGACCAGTTGTATGATGTCCGCGTACCAAGACCGGCGCGGCCAGTCCGGGGCCACCAGAATCACCAACTTCGGTTCCAAGACCAACCTGCGAAGGAAGCTGGACAACTGAATCGGGGGGGAAAGGCATAAATAAGGCGATACTGATTCCAAGGCACCACCAGCGCATCCGAGGCGTCTGCCAGAGGATCGCGCGTTCTTGCCACAAACTTTCCCACCTTGTTGTTTAGCCGAGATGCGAACAGATCCACATCTGGGGTTTCCCATCTCGCAACACAGCATCTGAAACACCGGGTGTAGGGACCATTCTCCCTGGTCCAGGGTCTGGCGGCTCAGATATTCGGCCTGCCAATTCTCCACACCTGGAATGTGAACTGCTGAAAACGCCGGGACGTGCGTCTCGGCCCAAGACAGGATGTCGGTCACTTCCCAGGCCCTCCTGGTGATTGATGTAAGCCACCGCAGTGGCGTTGTCCGTCTGCACCCACACAGGGCGGTCCTGAAGTTGATCCGACCAACGGAGCAAGCACAGTCTGATCGCTCGCAGTTCCAATATGTTGATTGGTAGGGAGTATTCCTCCTCCGACCAAGTGCCCTGTGCAGACAGAACGCCACCCCAGCCTAACAGGCTGGCATCCGTGGTGATCACCGTCCACAATAACGGGCGGAAGGACTTGCCTTCCGTCAAAGCCGGGGACTGGAGCCACAAGAGAAGACTCTCCCTGACGTGGCGACTCAGACATCCTTCTTTCCAAGGACTGGGGATGCCTGTCCCATCTGGCCAGGATCTCCGCTTGAAGAGATCGCGTGTGGAACTGTGCAAACGGAATTGCCTCGAAGTCTGACACCATCAACCCCAGGGACCGCATGCAGGCCCGGAGTGACGAGGAATCCTTGTCCCGGAGGGACCTGACCTCGTCCTGCAGAGTCCGGAGCTTGTCCTCCAGCAGAAAAACCTTTGCTTGGGCAGAGTCCAGGACCATTCCCAGGTAAGGGAGACGAACAGAGAAAAAGGTTTAGTCTCCAAGAGGTAAAATTTCTCTCCTCCGGCAGACAGAACGAAAAGATACATTGTATTCGTTGTGTTTACACTTCACAATGAAGCGGCACGACTTCGGGGGCGACCTGTGAAGTCGCGTGCACCGCGACTTCGGCACAACTTGCACGGACTTCATAAAATTAATGTCTATGCAAGTCACTCCAGGTCGCCCCGAAGTAGTACAGAACCCTTTTTCTAAGTCGGAGCGACTTATGTCGCTTCTATTAGAACCGTTCCTGTACTACACTATGGGACGCGACGGTGCGTGACTTGTCAGGCTGACCAAGTCGTACGCGTGTGAATAGAGACGGAGACTAATGTTGATAGGCATTTGCGGGAGGCTATTTTTTTTTCTTGGACAGCTGTTCTCTGCTCCCTCAAAGCTATGTAAAGAATTGAGCAAATGTCATGTTAAGATCGCGGGGGCTGAATCGAGATCCATGACTTTTCCAAAACTTTGTGGGGTTCACTCATTTACCAAACTTTCCCAGGCCAAGATCCCATGACATTTCCAGGAATTTCATGACCATATGAACCCCGTCTTGATCTTTAAGGATAGTCTACAGAGGGGTATGGTGCCAGCTGATTGGAAAAAAGCCAACGTGTTACCAATATTTAAAAAAAAAAAAAAAAAGGCAGAGATATATCCCGGGTAACTATAGACCGGTCAGCCTAACATCAGTAGTCTGCAAGATTTTGGAGGGGATGTTAAGGGACTAGATTATATACAAGACTTTAGTAATGAAAATGGGACTATATACAAGACTTTAGTAATGAAAATGGTATTAGTAGTAACCAGCATGGATTCATGAAAAATCGTTCTTGCCAGACCAGTCTATTAACCTTCTACGATGAAGTGAGTTGCCATCTAGACAAAGGCAAGCCTGTAGATGTGGTGTATCTGGACTTTGCAAAGGTATTTGACACAGTCCCCCACAAACCCCTACTGTACAAACTAAGGTACGTAGGTATGGATCTAGGGGGAGTTCCTGGATAGAGAACTGGCTCCAGGGGAGAGTCCAGAGGGTGGTGATAAATGGGGAGTACTTGGATTGGGCAGGTGTGGAAAGTGGGGTCCCCCAAGGTTCTTTCCTGGGGCCAATCCTGTTTAATTTATTCATAAACAACCTAGAGGAGGGGATATCCAGCACAATCTCGGTATTTGCGGATGACAAACTAAGCATGCCAATAGCTTCTATGCAGGATGCTTACAAGCGGACCTGAACAAAATAATGGGGTGGGCAACTAAATGGCAGATGAGGTTTAATGTTGAAAAATGTAAAGTAATGCACTTGGGCGTTAGTAACACGAAAGCAACCTACACAATAGAGGGGGAACTCTGGGTGAATCTGGGGTACTAGTGGACAAGCTTGGCAGTGGCATGCAATGCCAAGCCGCTGCAAGCATAGCCAACAAAATACTGGCATGTATAAAAAAGGGGATTCACTCCAGAAAGAGAGATTATTCTGCCACTCTACAAGACTGGTCCGGCCACATCTGGAGTATTCCGTCCAGTTCTGGGCACCGGTCCTCAGAAAGGATGTGCTGGAACTGGAGAGAGTCCAGAGAAGAGCAACAAAAATAATTAGGGGAATGGAGGACATCCGCTATGAGGAAAGACAACAGGCATTGAACTTATTCTCTCTGGAGAAGAGACACTTGAGAGGGGATATGATATCAATGTACAAATACTGTACTGGTGAGGACCCTAGCATAAGGAACAAACGTTTTAGCGAAAGGGAATACAATAAGACACGTGGCCACTCACTAAAACTAGAGGAAAAACGGTTTACCTTAAAATACATAGGGGGTTCTTAACTGTCAGAGCAGTAAGGATGTGGGCACCTTTAAAGACCACAACATACAGGGGTATACAATGTACGGTTAACAGCAAACACACATCGGTTGAACTGGATGGACTGATGTCTTTTTTCAACCTCACAAACTATGCAACTATGTAACAAATCTCAGTGACCAGTAACCAAAACAATCTTGGCAAATAGACTTTTGTCCCATTATCCAATTTGAAACCGATGAACTCGCACCTCTGATCACAGAACCACTTTGTACAGCTAGTCTAAAGCTGCTTGACATCCATTTTGATATGAACTAAGGGTTTACCAAAAAAAAAAAACAACTACACATTTAGTGTAGGTTTTGCACCAATCTTCATGGTTTGGTGATAATGCTAGCTGAAAAGTCAAAGAGATCTTTGTTTATTTTTCGCACCATACTCAGTTCCTCGTCCAGTTCTGCTGTTCGTGCCCAAAGCTGATCAACAAGACCTGAAAGATTCTGAGGTGAGAAGAGAGAAATGATAAAGCTAAAATAGAGACAAGTCACTAATGCACAATAATTGCCAAATTTTATGATCTTACTAAACATCTCACCTTGCCTTTACTTTCACCAAGGAGTTGGTGATGATGATCTGCCCTCTGCTGGTAAGTGCCTTCTAATCCCTAAAATGAGAAGGAAGGGCACTGAAGGATTTTCTTTATAAATATAAAAGCACAATTTAACATGAATGGTATTTTAAGCTTCTAATGAACATGAAGAGGTAAGCCTTATGAGTACAATTTAAGGGGAAAAGGTTTTCAGCAGAGAGTTTACATTTTTGTGCAACTTTAAGAACAAAGCCGCCCCAAATCTGACACCTTGTAAAAAAAAAAAAAAAAATAAGAAAAATATGGGAGAAAAAAAAAAAAAAAAAAAACGGAATTTTTGTAAAATCTTACCTGTAAAATTCCTTTCTCTGAGTCCTCCGACAGTCGCCGCCTCTTCATATTCGTCACATATGGGGTATTAGACTTTGCTCCGAAGGAGTAGCTAGGCAACAGAATATGTTAACAATAAAGCTTTAACATATCCCACCCTCAAGGGGTGGTCCCCTCAGTCAATACCCTCCTACTTCCTGCAACCATATCTCAGTTTTAGTGGAATAGCAGTAGAGTATACATACAAACCCCAAAGAGGGGCGGGGGCGGCGACTGTCGGAGGACTCAGAGAAAGGAATTTTACAGGTAAGATTTTACAAAAATTCCGTTTTCTCTTACGTCCTCCGACAGTCGCCGCCTCTTCATATTCGTCACATATGGGGACGTCCCAAAGCAGTGCAAACATGAGGGGTGGGAAACGCATCCGCGCCGAAAGGCAACGCAGTCTCCACATCAAAGAAAGGAACCTTACCAAAGGAAGGAAACCAGCTGGGCAACAGCAAAATTAAGTGCTCAACAGGAGCAACAACCCAGGAAAAGACAAAAAAACCAGGGGATACAAAAAACTATCCCAACAGCCAGGAGTCCCCAACAAGGGACCCTATGGAACAGCCGCACTAAGAACCTTGCGGCCAAAGGAAGCATCCGCCGATGCCTGAACATCTACTTCGTAGAATTTTGTGAAAGTGTGCACGGTCGACCAAGTCGCCGCCTTACACACCTGGGCTACAGAAGCCCCATGACGACAGGCCCAAGACGTACTCAAAGATCTAGTAGAGTGCGCCTTCACAGGCACAGGGGGAACCTTCCCCTGCAAGGCATAGGCCTGTTCAATGGTCTGCCTGATCCATTTGGCGATGGTAGAGGCCGAAGCCGCCATGCCCTTCCGAGGACCCTCTGGAAGAACAAACAAGGAGTCAGTCTTACGAAAAGACTCAGTCGATTTAAGGTAAACCCTAATCGCCCGAACAACATCCAGAGAGTGCAATCTCACCTCCTTAGGATGCTTAGGCTTCGTGCACAACGAAGGCAAAACAATATCCTCGTTAAGATGGAATTCCGAAACTCGTTTCGGCAGAAAAGAAGGATTAGGTCGCAAGACCACCTTATCCAAATGAACAACCAGGTACGGAGACTTGCAGGACAAAGCCGCCAGTTCCGACACCCTGCGAGCCGAAGTGATCGCCACCAAAAAGGCGACCTTTTTGGACAACATAGACAACGAGATCTCCCTGATCTGTTCAAAAGGAGCACGTTGTAACACAGATAGAACGAGATTCAAGTCCCAAGGGGGCAAAGGATCCCTCCTAGGAGGAACCAGATGCCGTACACCCTGAATAAAAGTGCCAACCAAGGAGTTGGAAGCCACGGGACGTTGAAACAGAACGGCCAGCGCAGACACCTGACCCTTTATCGTAGCCAGCGCCAAACGCTGATCGACACCCGTCTGAAGGAAAGACAGCACACGGGAAACCGAGTACGTGCGGGGTGAAAACCCCCTGGACTCACACCAGGCAAAATAGGCCTTCCAAGTACGGTAATAAACCTTCCCCGAGGAAGACTTCCTCGCGTTGATCAAAGTATGAACGACCTCTGGAGAGAGACCCTTCTCCTTCAGGACCTCGGTCTCAACAGCCAGGCCGTCAAAGCCAGCGACTGTAAAGCAGGATGGTAAATCGGTCCTTGAGACAGTAGATCGTCTCGAAGAGGCAGACGCCAAGGGGCGTCGACCGCCAGATTCACGAGGTCTGCGTACCAGGACCGGCGAGGCCAGTCCGGTGCCACAAGAATCACCGTGCTGCGTTCCGAGTGTAACCTGCGAAGGAACCTGGACAGCAACTGAATCGGTGGAAACGCGTACATCAGCCTGTACTGATGCCACGGGGCCACTAACGCGTCCGACGCGTCTGCCCGAGGGTCGCGCGTCCTTGCCACGAACCTCTTCACCTTGTAATTGAGGCGAGACGCGAACAGGTCCACATCTGGAAGACCCCACTTCGCGCACAACATCTGGAAGACAGCCGGGTGGAGAGACCATTCCCCCTGATCCAGGGTCTGGCGACTCAGATAGTCCGCCTGCCAGTTCTCCACTCCCGGAATGTGAACCGCCGTTATCGCCGGGACATGAGTCTCGGCCCAAGACAGAATGTCGGCTACTTCTCGAGCCGCTCGGGCACTCCTGGTGCCCCCTTGGTGGTTGATGTAAGCCACCGCCGTGGCATTGTCCGTCTGTACCCGAACCGGGCAGCCCTGCAGCCGGTCCGTCCAGCGATGAAGACAGAGCCTTATCGCACGCAATTCCAGAATGTTGATCGGGAGGGAAGACTCCCCCTCCGACCAGGTCCCCTGGGCGGACAGAACGCCCAGAACACCACCCCAGCCCGACAGGCTGGCATCCGTGGTGATTATCGTCCACGAGATCGGACGAAACGACTTGCCCCCGGACACCAACGGGGACTGGAGCCACCACAGAAGATATTCCCTGGTGCGGTGACTCAACGAGATCTGAAGATCCAGAGATTGAGGTCGCCCGTCCCACTTGGACAGGATCTCCGCCTGGAGACCCCGCGTGTGAAACTGCGCGAAAGGAATCGCCTCGAAGGCCGAGACCATCAACCCCAGACATCTCATACACGTCCGCAGAGACGAGTGTGGAACGTCCCTGAGGGACCTGACTTCCTCCTGAAGAGTCCTGAGTTTGTCTTCCGGCAGGAAGACCTTCGCCTGCACCGAGTCCAGTATCATTCCCAGGTAGGGAAGACGAACCGACGGACTCAGTGTCGACTTTGGAACATTTATCGTCCAACCGAACTCCTGCAGAGTTTGCATTGTGACAGACAGGTCCTCCTCCAGACCCTGACTGGTCGCAGACCGAATCAGAATGTCGTCCAGATACCCCAGGACAGAAATGCCCTGGGCCCTCAACAATGCCAGAACCGGTGCAAGCACCTTGGTGAAGACCCGCGGAGCCGAGGCGAGCCCAAAGGGCAACGCCACGAACTGGTAGTGATCCTCCGCAATGGCAAATCGAAGGTATCTCTGATGACCCTCGAATATGGGGATGTGAAGGTACGCGTCCTTCAAATCGATGGAGGCCATGAATTCCCCCGGAACCAGGGCAGCCACCACCGAGCGCAGGGATTCCATGCGGAACTTGCGAACCCGCACAGAGCGGTTCAGAGCCTTCAAGTCCAGAATCGGACGAACCTTGCCCTCCTTCCTGGGCACGGTGAACAGATTGGAATAAAACCCCCGAAATCTGTCCCGATGAGGCACCGGAACCACCACTCCCTGAGCCCTCAGGTCCCGCACCGCCAGGTGCAGATCCCGCAGGCGCTCTGGAGACAGTTGTAGATTTGAGGGAAAAAATCTGCTCTCCGGCCGAGAGAGAAACTCGATCTTGTAACCAGATCGAACGATTTCCAGAACCCATCTGTCCCGCACACGGGCCAACCAGGGCTGAAGAAAACCGAGCAAGCGTCCCCCCACCCCAAAACTGGGTGAGGGCGCCCCTTCAGGCCGAACTGTTATGGGCCGCAGGTCCGGATTGGCCGGACTTCTGTTTCCCAGACCAGGGCTTCTTCTGAGAGCCTTGGCCCTTGAACGGTTTGCCCTTGTAGTGCGGCCGAAAGGCACGAAAGGACCCCTGAGGGGGCCGAAAATTAGCATGCTTCTTCCCAGAAGCCCCTTTAGCCTTGGGGAAATGGGGCAAGAGAGTGCTCTTACCCCCGGTAATCCCCTTAATCAACACATCCAGGGACTCCCCAAAAAGGCGAGACCCATCATAAGGCAGATTGGCTAAGGTTTTACGTGAAGATTGGTCCACCGACCAACATTTCAACCAAACCAGGCGACGAGACAACACCGCCACGCTGTGCACACGTGCAGCCAACGGAATCAGGTCCAGGTCCGCATCACACAGATACATGACACCCTGGTGGATCTGATCCACCATATCCAGGGTCGCCGCCGAGGCCGAATCGGCCACTAGGACGCGCCTAAGCATCTGTGTCCAACTTGCGATCGCCTGGGCCGCCATGAGAGAAGCAAACAGAGCCTTAAGCATAGAACCCGTAACAGAATAAGTATGACGGGCAAGAGACTCCAGTCTCCTATCCGTGGCATCACGGAAAACAGGGGATCCCTCTGCAGGGATCGCAGTGGCTTTGTTCAAAACCGCAATAGCATGATCCACTGGCGGAGGCACACACCACCGTTCATCAGTGGCAGGCGAGAAAGGATAACGCAGCTTAAATTTACTTGGTACCGCAAAAGGCTTGCGCAGATCGCGCCATTGGTCCTTAACAGCGCGCTGAAAATCAGCATTGCAGGGAAAAACCTGCGGCGTCCTGCGTTTTCTCTGCGTCCCATAAGCCGCCAAGGCAGCTGGGGGACACACCTCGTCCTGCAAACGTAGCGTCTGCTTAATGGAAGCAATCAACTCATCCATGATTGCAAGCTCTTCAGGCGAGCCAGGGGGAGAATTATCAACCCCCTCAACTTCAGCCTCTACCTCAGACCCCACTAGATCAAGAGAGGAGCGGGACCCCGATAGGGGGGTCCCTGCCAGAACAGCCCCATCACCTTCGCCCTCAGAATCAGAGGACAGAGCAACTCTGGGCCGTTTAGTAGATTGAGCAGCCACCAGCATTTGCACCTGTGCAGCAAGGTCAGCCACAATAGTGGCTAAATCCCCCCCTGGGGGGGAAACAGCGGTCCCCTGGCTTTCCACCAATACTGTGGGAAACTTGCCCTCCTGAGAATCCATTGCCCCTGTAAGCCAGACAACCAAGGGTTAACTGCCCCCTTTCAGCAAGCGCGGCAAGCGCAGCCCACCGCACCACACTCAGGCACAATGAGACCCCCACAGGGAATATACAGACTGAATACAGGCAAGGGAACACAGGAATAGAAGGATAAAACCTGAGGAGACTCCGCTGCTGCTGCCTCGATCGGTGCTTCCAGGAGAGAGGAAGTGATGCTGCCAGGGCGCTCTATGTAAGCCTATGGAGGCTACAAGAAAATGGCCGCCGTGCATGTAAACCATGCGGCCGGAGCGGGCGCCGGTAAAATGGCGTCGTTTGGCGCCGAAATCGCCGCTCCACAGTGCATAAAAACACACACAAATATATATCCCATTATATGGATACATGTTAGATCGCCGCAGCGATCGCTGTATATGCCCCAACATGCCATTAAAACATGCCCCACAGCACACAGCTCCTTACACTGCCCAGCCTGACACACTCAGTGTCATACAGCTCCCCCCCCCCTTGCAGCCCACAGCATGCAGCCGAGAGATAGGGAGACAAGCAGTGTGAATAAAGGCAGGTTACACAGTCCCAGACTGAGACCCCCCCCAGACAGACAGGTCCCCACATAGATACACTTACCTCACATGGCGTGGGGAACCCGCACAGGCGAACAAGCCGCTGCACATGAGGCAGGGAGAGTCGCAATTCAAGACGCACACAATGGCGGTTAAGAAACCGCACAGCGTCCGGTGAGGTAGCCACCTCACCAATCATCCCTGCACCGAACAGGGATGGGTCGTTCACTGTGCCAGGAGCGTTACCTGGCTGAACGCTCGATGGCAGACTGGGAAGCCACTGACCCACGACCTGCGATCAGGGGGATCAGCCCGAGACCCAGTCCGCATGATCCTCTTCGTCCGAAGAACTAACTAATGCTGACAAAAATAACAGCTAAGTAAAGGTAGAGAGAAAACTCAAACAAAATATTAAAAAGAAGAAAGAGTCTGGGACAAAAAGTCCCAGCACAGAGAGAGCCAGCCACTCCTGACAAGCTAGACATTAAAACTGAGATATGGTTGCAGGAAGTAGGAGGGTATTGACTGAGGGGACCACCCCTTGAGGGTGGGATATGTTAAAGCTTTATTGTTAACATATTCTGTTGCCTAGCTACTCCTTCGGAGCAAAGTCTAATACCCCATATGTGACGAATATGAAGAGGCGGCGACTGTCGGAGGACGTAAGAGAAAAAAAGTTTGCCTAAATCTCAAGTACGCTTATCCAAGGGTAGAGATCTTATTCTAGAGCAGCCCTCAAATTTTCCACTCGCCTGCTCGCATTTTGCGAGTGGAAAATTATGTAGGGTGAGCATGGGGCTGCTCAGGGGAAGAGAGAGGAAGAGGAAAGCTGACCGATAATCAGATCACGGATCATCCCGTTGTAACAGCTTTAATTGTAATTACCAGCCGCTCGCCAACACACAGTCCCGCCTCCTAGCCCGGCTTCTTTGATAGACAGAACACCTGGCCAACCAGGACGTGTGAAGTCTATCAAAAAAGCCGGGCTAGGAGGCGGGACTGTGTCGGCGAGCGCCGGGCAATTACAATTAAAGCTGTTACAGTGGGATGATCCGCGCTCTCATTATCGACCAGATTTCCTCTACCTCACTTCCCTGTGACAGCTCCTCGGTGACTCAGCGCTATGCTGAACGAAAATGGATGACACCGGCAAATGGAAGGAAACCGCACTACACAAGGCATGCATGGTATCTCGTGTCACCCGCTGTAGTCACCCTGTAATATTCCACAAAGTCCTCTTCTCTGGTCTGATGTACCGAGGTTTGCAAGAATATAAGAACTGGATTGTTATCAGAATAGTTTCTATTGAGCTGAAAGTGGAGCCAGCACTATGGAGGCTCTCAAAGGCAAAAAAAGGGGAAGGGACCAGTCATCGGTATTGCCCATGTTCTCAGTGATGCATTTTGTGCCTAGGCATGGCTAAAATCAGGCACTTCCCATACAGCGGCTGCTGCAGCACAGCAGAACGGGCAGGGACATCAAGCAACTGCTCAAGATTCAGAAGATTGTACAGGGGCTTCCACGCAGGGGTGAGGTTGCATTGACATGCACAGGCGAGGCTGCATTGATAAGAAGCATGGGTGAGACTGCATTGATGGGCACAGGGGAGGTCACACTGATAAGCTTTATTGATGATGCTGCACTGATGGTCACTGATGGATTGCATTGATGGGCACTGATGAGGCTGCACTGATGGGCACTGAAAACGTTAATATTTATTTTTGCAACTTCTGCATTAATGCAAAAACATTTAACAGTAATTTTATGAGACTATTTGAGGGCGTGTTTAGGGGGTGGAACTGGGGGCAGGGTAGGAGTTGGGTGGGGAAACTGGTGGCGAGTAACCCTTAAGGCCTGGCTAGTAGCTCATTTTGAGCCCTTTTCTAGGGTACATGTGAATTCAATGTTTTGTAAGATTCCCTCAATGTTTTGCAAGATTCCCTCATTTAACTTTTCAGGTAGAGACTGAAAACAGGTCTGCAGGAAGTAATAAAGTTCTTATCCAATAAAGAGAGGCAGAATAGTGAGACAAGCACCATACTGCGTATGCCCTATACAATTATCAAAGCTGTATTACCCTCTTCAGGTCCACCCCATAGCAGCACCTGTGCACTAGGGCTGCAACTAACGATTATTTTGTCTGGACTAATCTAACGATTATTTTTATTTTATTTTTTTTTGCTTAATTGAGTGTTCTTTTTTTGATTAGCTAATTAATCCTTTGAATAACTTTACAAAAAATGATACGTATGCAAAAGTATACAAAAATGAAGTGGCAAAAATAAAATGTAAAAAAAAGGGAAAAATTTCTATCTATCTATATCTACACAAACCCAATTCCGAAAAAATTGGGACAAATTTTGAGTAAAAAAGGAATGGGCTACTTTACAAATCTCAAACTTATTTTATTCACAATATAATAATATAGATAACATATCAAATGTTAAAAGTGAGACATTTTGAAATGTCATGCCAAATATTGGCTCATTTTGGATTTCACGAGAGCTACACATTCCAAAAAAGTTGGGACAGGTAGCATAGCAGTAAGAGGCCAGAAAAGTTAAATGTACATAAAAGGAACAGCTGGAGGACCAATGTGCAACTTATTCAGTCAATTGGCAACATGATTGGGTATAAAAAGAGCCTCTCAGAGTGGCAGTGTCCCTCAGAAGTCAAGATGTGCAGAGGATCACCAATTCCCCCAATGCTGCGGCGAAAAATAGTGGAGCAATATCAGAAAGGAGTTTCTCAGTGAAAAAAACTGAATTTTTGTAAAATCTTACCTGTAAAATTCCTTTCTCCGAGTCCTCCGACAGTCGCCGCCTCTCCATATTCGTCACTATGGGGTAATTGACCGTTGCTCCGTAGGAGTAGCTAGGCAACAGAATATGTCAATATTAAAGCTTTTAGCATATCCCACCGCCAGGGGGTGGTCCCCTCAGTCAATACCCTCCTGCTTCCTGTATCCATACTTCAGTTTCAGTAGAATAGCAGTAAAGTACATAAACAAACCCCAAAAAGAGGGGCGGGGCGGCGACTGTCGGAGGACTCAGAGAAAGAAATTTTACAGGTAAGATTTTACAAAAATTCCGTTTTTACGTCGCCGCCTCTCCATATTCGTCACTATGGAGACGTCCCAAAGCAGTGCATACATGAGGGGTGGGAAACGCAGCCGCGCCTAAGGCAACGCAGGACCCACATCAGAGAAAGGAACCTTACCAAAAAGGAAACCAGCTGGGCAGCATGAAAAAAAAAAAAAGGTTTTGCTCAACAGGAGCAACAACCCAGGAAGAACAAATAACCTAGGGATAAAAACATCCCAAACAGCCAAGGGCCCAAAAAAACAAGGGACCCTAAAGGTACTGCCGCACTAAGAACCTTGCGGCCAAAGGAAGCATCTGCCGATGCCTGAACATCCACTTTGTAGAACTTGAGAAGGTGTGAACGGACGACCAAGTCGCCGCCTTACACACCTGGGCCACAGAAGCCCGATGAGGACAGGCCCAAGACGTACTCAGAGATCTGGTAGAGTGCGCCTTCACAGGCATAGGGGGAACTTTTCCCTTCAAAGCATATGCCTGCTCAATAGTCTGTCTGATCCATTTGGCGATGGTAGAAGCCGACGCCGCCAAGCCCTTCCGAGGTCCCTCAGGAAGGACAAAGAGAATCCGTCTTGCAAAAAGATTTAGTCGCTGACAGGTAAACCCTGATGGCCCGAACAGCATCCAAGGAATGTAAGGCCACCTCCATCGGATGCTTAGGCTTTGAGCAAAGTGAAGGCAAGACAATGTCCTCATTGAGGTGAAATTCCGAGATCCTTTTCGGAAGAAAAGAAGGATTAGGTCGCAAGACCACCTTATCCAAGTGAAGCACCAGATACGGAGACCTGCAGGACACAAGGCTGCCAGCTCCGACACTCTACGAGCCGAAGTGATCGCCACCAAAAAGGCGACCTTCTTAGACAACAGAAGTAATGAGATCTCCCTGATCTTTTCAAAGGGAGCATGTAACACGGACAGAACAAGGTTCAAGTCCCATGGAGGCAAAGGCTCCCTCCGAGGAGGGACCAGGTGTCGCACCCCTTGAACAAAGGTGCCAACCAGAGAATTAGAAGCCACAGGGCGTTGAAAAAGAACGGCCAGCGCAGAAATCTGACCCTTAATCGTGGCCAACGCCAAACGCTGGTCCACAACCGTTTGAAGGAAAGACAACACCCTAGACACTGAGTATGAGCGGGGGGGAAAAGCCCCCTGGACTCACACCAGGCAAAATAGGCCTTCCAAGTACGGTAGTAAATCTTCCCCGAAGAGGCCTTTCTAGCGTTGATCAAAGTATGAATGACCTCCGGGGAGAGACCCCTATCCTTCAGGACCTCGGTTTCAAGAGCCAGGCCGTCAAAGCCAGCGACTGTAAAGCAGGATGGAATATCGGTCCTTGAGACAGAAGATCTTCTCGAAGAGGCAGACGGCATGGAGCGTCGACCGCCAGATTCACGAGGTCTGCGTACCAAGACCGGCGGGGCCAGTCTGGCGCCACCAGAATCACCGTGAGCGGTTCCGAAGACAACCTGCGAAGGAACTGGGATAGCAACTGAATTGGTGGGAATGCATACATCAGTCGATACTGATGCCACAGAGCCACTAACGCGTCTGCCCAAGGATCGCGCGTCCTTGCCACGAACCTTCCCACCTTGTTGTTCAGACGAGACGCGAACAGGTCCACATCTGGGAGACCCCACTTCGCGCACAACATCTGGAAGACATCCGGGTGGAGCGACCATTCCCCCTGGTCCAGAGACTGGCGACTCATAATCCGCTTGCCAGTTCTCCACCCCCGGAATGTGAACCGCCGTGATCGCCGGAACGTGCGTCTCGGCCCAGGACAGAATATCGGCCACCTCCCGAGCCGCTTGGGCACTCCTGGTGCCCCCATGGTGGTTGATGTAGGCCACCGCCGTGGCATTGTCTGTCTGCACCCGAACCGGACGGCCCTGAAGCTTGTCCGTCCAACGTCGAAGGCAGAGATTTATCGCCCGCAATTCCAGAATGTTGATCGGAAGGGAGGACTCCCCCCTCCGACCAAGTACCCTGGACGGACAGAACGCCCAGAACACCACCCCAGCCTGACAGGCTGGCATCCGTGGTGATCACCGTCCACGAAAGCGGACGAAAAGACTTGCCCCCCGACACCACCGGGGACTGCAGCCACCACAGAAGATCCCTTCTAGTGCGAGGACTCAACGAGATCTGAAGATCCAGAGACTGTGGTCGCCCATCCCACCTGGACAGGATCTCCGCCTGGAGACCCCCCGTGTGAAACTGGGCAAAGGGAATCGCCTCGAAGGCCGAGACCATCAAACCTAGACACCTCATGCCCATCCGGAGGGATGAGCACGGAACGTCCCGAAGGGACCCGAGCTTGTCTTCCGGTAGGAAGACCTTCGCCTGAACAGAGTCCAGGATCATTCCCAGGTAGGGAAGACGAACCGACGGGCACAGCGTCGATTTTGGGACATTTATCGTCCAACCAAACTCCTGCAGAGTCTGCATCGTGACGGACAGGTCCCTCACCAGACCCTGACTGGTTGCAGACCGAACCAGAATATGGTCCAGATACCCCAGGATTGAGATACCCTGGGCTCTCAATAAGGCCAGAACCGGTGCAAGCACCTTGGTGAACACCCGCGGAGCCGAAGCGAGACCGAAGGGTAACGCCACGAATTGGTAATGATCCTACGCAATGGCGAATCGAAGGTACCTCTGGTGACCCTCGAAAATGGGGATGTGAAGGTACGCATCCTTCAAGGTCGATGGATGCCATGAATTCTCCCGGAACTAGAGCAGCCACCACCGAGCGCAGAGATTCCATGCAGAACTTGCGAACCCACACAAAGCGGTTCAGAGCTTTTAAGTCCAGAATTGGACGTACCTTGCCCTCCTTCCTGGGCACAGTGAACAGATTTGAATGAAACCCCCGAAATCTGTCCCGATGAGGCACCGGAACCACCACTCCCTGAGCCCGCAGGTCCCGCACCGCCAGGTGCAGATCCCGCAAGTGCTCCGGAGACAGTTGAAGATTTGAAGGAAAAAACCTGCTCGCTGGCCGAGATAGGAATTCGATCTTGTACCCGGACCGAACGATCTCCTGAACCCACCTGTCCCGAACGCGGGCCAGTCAGGGTTGAAGAAAACCGAGCAAACGTCCCCCCACCCCAGAACTGGGTGAGGGCGTCCCTTCAGACCGCGTTATGGGCAGCGGACCCGGACTGGCCGGACTTCTGCTTACCTGTCCATGGCTTCTTTTGGGAGCCTTGACCCTTGAAGGGCTTGCCCTTATAGTGCGACCGAAAGGCACGAAAGGACCCCTGAGAGGGCCTAAACGACGCATGCTTCTTACCTTGAGCACCCTTAGCCTTGTGAGACTGGGGCAAGAGCGTGCTCTTACCCCCAGAGATCCCCTTAGTCAGTGTATCCAGGGAGTCGCCAAAAAGACGAGATCCTGTATAAGGCAGATTAGATAAAGTTTTGCGAGAAGATTGGTCCACAGACCAACATTTCAGCCAAATCAAGCGGTGTGTCAACACCGCCACGCTGTGCACACGTGCAGCCAAAGGAATTACATCTAATTCCGCATCACACATGACACCCTGACGAATTTGATCCACCATAGCCAACGTTGTCGGCGGGGCAGAATCAGCCACCAGGACGCGCCTGAGCACCTGTGTCCAATTCGCGACAGCCTGAGCTGCCATAAGGGAAGCAAAAATAGCTTTCAGCATGGAATCGGTAACCGAGTAAGTATGGCGGGCAAGAGACTCCAGTCTCCTGTCCGTGGGGTCCCGGAACACCGGGGTATCCTCTGCCGGAATCTCAGTGGATTTATTCAAAACCGCCACCGCGTGATCCACCGGAGGCGGCACACACCAGCATTCATCAGTGGCGGGCGTGAAAGGATAACGCAGTTTGAACCTACTTGGCACAGCAAAAGGCTTTTTTAGATTGCGCCATTGTTCACTAACAGTGCGCTGAAAATCTTCAGTGCAAGGGAAAACCTGCGATGTTTTGCGTCTCCGCTGCGTCCCATAAGAAGCCAGGACGGCAGGAGGACACGGTTCATCCTGCAAATGCAGCGTTTGATACCAGCAACCAATTCATCCATGATTGCAATCTCTTCAGACGAGCCAGGGGGGGAATCATCAACCCCTTCAACCTCTGCCTCCCCTTCCGACCCTGCAAAGTCCAGGGACGAACGGGACCCCGATAAGGGGACCCCAGCCATAGCAGCCCCATCACCATCGCCCTCTGAATCAGAGGAGATTGAAACTCTGGGCTGTTTTGTGGATTGAGCAGCCACAAGCATCTGTACCTGAGCAGCCAGGTTAGCCAAAATGGTAGCCAAATCGCCCCCCTCAGGGGGAACAGCAGCAGCCCCTTGGCCTCCCATTAAAGTGGGAGGAAATTTGCTTTCCTGAGAATCCATACCCCCAAAAGTGTGCAGAAGAAAAAAGGGTAACTGCCCCTTTAAAATTGCGGCGAGCGGCGGCAAACTTCAGGCAATGAATACAGGAATAGGAGAAGGTAAAACCTGGAGAGATCACTGCTGCATCGATTGGTGTGCCCAGGGAAAAGGAAGTGATGCAATAACGGCCGCTCCTATAAAGCCTATGGAAGGCTACAAAAAAATGGCCGTCGGGGGAGGAAGTAAAGGCAGAGATCATGCAGTGCTGACATAAGGCAGGAGCGATCGCCGCCAAAAACGCCGCTCCCCGCATATAGTAATCGCCATCACACGCCTGAAGTATAATAAAATAATGGCGGAGCGCAGCAGCGGCCGCCGCATGTATGCAAAAACATGGTCACATCATGCCCCGCAGCATACAGCCTGTCACAGCAAAAAAAGCAGTCTGAAACACAGAAACAGTGCAGGATGGCCCCCCTCCTTGCAGCCCACAGAAGGCAGCAAAAAACAGACAGGGAGCCCAATAGTGTGTACAGAAGCAGGGTTACACAGTCCCAGACTGACACCCACCAAACAGACAGGCCCCCACACAGATACACTTACCTTCTGAATGGCGTGGGGAGCCCGCCCAAGCGATCAAGCCGCTGCACAGAGGACAGGGAGAGTCGCAACCAGGACGCAGCAGAACTGCGGTGCGAAACCGCATGGCGTCCAGTGAGGTAGCCACCTCACCGCAGCATCCCTGCAGCGAACAGGGATGGGTCGTTCACACATGCCAGGAAAAAAACCTGACTGAACGCTCGATGGCAGGCTGGGAAGCCACTGACCCACAACCTGCAACCAGGGGGGCCAGCCCGAGACCCAGCCCGCACGATCCTCTTCATCAGAAGAACTAACTAAAGCAATAAACAGCTAAGTAAAGAGCGAGAAAAAAAACTCAAAATCAAAAAGAAGATAAAGGCTGAGACAAAAAGCCCCAGCACAGAAACAGCCTGCTAACTCCTGAAAGCTAGACAATGAAACTGAGGTATGGATACAGGAAGCAGGAGGGTATTGACTGAGGGGACCACCCCCTGGGGGTGGGATATGCTAAAAGCTTTAATATTGACATATTCTGTTGCCTAGCTACTCCTACGGAGCAAAGGTCATTACCCCATAGTGACGAATATGGAGAGGCGGCGACTGTAGGAGGACGTAAGAGAAAGTGCAGAGTTTGAAGTTATCATCATCTACAGTGCATAATATCCAAAGATTCAGAGAATCTGGAACAATCTCTGCGTAAGGGTCAAGGCCGAAAAACCATATTGGATGCCCGTGATCTTCGGGCCCTTAGACGGCACTGCATCACATACAGGAATGCTACTGTAATGGAAATCACAACCTGGGCTTAGGAATACTGCCAGAAAACATTGTCGGTGAACACAATCCACCGTGCCATTTGCCGTTGCCAGCTACAACTCTATAGGCCAAAAAAGAAGCCAAATATAAACAAGATCCAGAAGCTCAGGTGTGTTCTCTGGGCCAAGGCTCATTTAAAATGGACTGTGGCAAAGTGGAAAACTCTTGTGGTCAGACGAATCAAAATTTTAAGTTTTTTGTAAAACTGAGACGCCATGTCATCCGGACTAAAGAGGACAAGGACAACCCAAGTTGTTCTCAGCGCTCAGTTCAGAAGCCTGCATGGTATGGGGTTGCATGAGTGCGTGTGGCATGGGCAGCTTACACATCTGGAAAGGCACCATCAATGCTGAAAGATATATCCAAGTTCTAGAACATATGCTCCCATCCAGATGTCTCTTGCAGGGAAGACCACATACTGCATCAATTACAACATCATGGCTGGGTAGAAGAAGGATCCGGGTACTGAAAATGGCCAGCCTGCAGTCCAGATCTTTCACCCATAGAAAAAATTTGGCGCATCATAAAGAGGAAGATGCAACAAAGAAGAAAGACAGTTGAGCAACTAAAAACCTGTATTAGACAAGAATGGGACAACATTCCTATTCCTAAACTTGGGCAACATGTCTCAGTCCCCAAACGTTTGCAGACTGTTATAAAATGAAGAGGGGACACAGTGGTAAACATGGCCTTGTCCCAACTTTGAGATGGGCTGATGACCTAAAATTTAAAATCAATTCATTTTTCCCTTAAAATGATACATTTGCTCAGTTTAAACATTTGATATGTCATCTATGTTGTATTCTAAATAAAATATTGAAATTTGAAACTTCCACATCAATGCATTCTGTTTTTATTCACAATTTGTACAGTGTCCCAACTTTTTTGGAATTGTGTTTACACTATATATATATATATATATATATATATATATATATATATATATATATATACACACACACACACACACACACATATATATACATACATATACACATACACATATATACATACACACACACACCAGTGCCTTGTGAAAGTATTCGGCCCCCTTGAACTTTTGCCACATTTCAGGCTTCAAACAAAGATATAAAACTATTTTTGTGAGGAATCAACAAGTGGGACACAATCATGAAGTGGAACAAAATTTATTGGATATTTCAAACTAACAAATAACTGAAAAATTGGGCGTGCAAAATTATTCAGCCCCTTTACTTTCAGTGCAGCAAACTCTCTCCAGAAGTTCAGTGAGGATCTCTGAATGATCCAATGTTGACCTAAATGACTAATGATAAATAGAATCCAACTGTGTGTAATCAAGTCTCCGTATAAATGCACCTGCACTGTGATAGTTTCAGAGGTCAGTTTAAAGCACAGAGCATTATGAAGAACAAGGAACACACCAGGCAGATCCGAGATACTGTTGTGGAGAAGTTTAAAGCCGGATTTGGATACAAAAAGATTTCCCAAGCTTTAACCACTTTGCCGCTGCTCACTAGAGCTCTACTGCGGCAAAGTGGCTCGATAACGTCTGGCGACGTAGACTTACGTCACCTGACATTCTCCTCTCGGCGGGGCCCGCGCCGCCGGAGGCTCGCTCCCACTGTATTCAGTCACAGCGGGAGTCGGGCCAGGGGAGGAGCGGCGCGATCGCCGCTGCTCTTCCCCGATCGTCCGGGATCGAGTGTGGAGATCCGCCAGCTTGTGTAAACACAAGCGGGCGGATCTCCTAAGTGACAGGCAGGGTCATAGCTGAACCTGCGATCTGTCCTTGTGTCACATAGTTCCCTCCCCCCACACACGCCTGAGAAGAGACGCCTGAGGGGGGACACGATAGCAATTTTTAAATATCTCAATGGGGATCTAGGCTTAGAAAAACGGAATTTTTGTAAAATCTTACCTGTAAAATTACTTTCTCTGAGTCCTCCGACAGTCGCCGCCTCTTCATATTCGTCACATATGGGGTATTAGACTTTGCTCCGAAGGAGTAGCTAGGCAACAGAATATGTTAACAATAAAGCTTTAACATATCCCACCCTCAAGGGGTGGTCCCCTCAGTCAATACCCTCCTACTTCCTGCAACCATATCTCAGTTTTAGTGGAATAGCAGTAGAGTATACATTCAAACCCCAAAAGAGGGGCGGGGGCGGCGACTGTCGGAGGACTCAGAGAAAGGAATTTAACAGGTAAGATTTTACAAAAATTCCGTTTTCTCTTACGTCCTCCGACAGTCGCCGCCTCTTCATATTCGTCACATATGGGGACGTCCCAAAGCAGTGCAAACATGAGGGGTGGGAAACGCATCCGCGCCGAAAGGCAACGCAGTCTCCACATCAAAGAAAGGAACCTTACCAAAGGAAGGAAACCAGCTGGGCAACAGCAAAAATAAGTGCTCAACAGGAGCAACAACCCAGGAAAAGACAAAAAAACCAGGGGATACAAAAAACTATCCCAACAGCCAGGAGTCCCCAACAAGGGACCCTATGGAACAGCCGCACTAAGAACCTTGCGGCCAAAGGAAGCATCCGCCGATGCCTGAACATCTACTTTGTAGAATTTCGTGAAAGTGTGCACGGTCGACCAAGTCGCCGCCTTACACACCTGGGCTACAGAAGCCCCATGACGGCAGGCCCAAGACGTACTCAG
Source organism: Pelophylax lessonae (assembly GCF_965119305.1). Lineage (NCBI taxonomy): Eukaryota > Metazoa > Chordata > Amphibia > Anura > Ranidae > Pelophylax > Pelophylax lessonae. The sequence goes on along the minus strand of NC_138768.1, from coordinate 473,845,440 downwards.
ATCGAGTAGAGTGCGCCTTCACAGGCACAGGGGGAACCTTCACCTGCAAGGCATAGGCCTGTTCAATGGTCTGCCTGATCCATTTGGCGATGGTAGAGGCCGAAGCCGCCATGCCCTTCCGAGGACCCTCTGGAAGAACAAACAAGGAGTCCGTCTTACGAAAAGACTCAGTCGATTTAAGGTAAACCCTTATCGCCCGAACATCCAGAGAGTGTAATCTCACCTCCTTTGGATGTTTAGGCTTCGTGCACAACGAAGGCAAAACAATATCCTCGTTAAGATGGAATTCCGAAACTCGTTTCGGCAGAAAAGAAGGATTAGGTCGCAAGACCACCTTATCCAAATGAACAACCAGGTACGGAGACTTGCAGGACAAAGCCGCCAGTTCCGACACTCTGCGAGCCGAAGTGATCGCCACCAAAAAGGCGACCTTTTTGGACAACATAGACAACGAGATCTCCCTGATCTGTTCAAAAGGAGCACGTTGTAACACAGATAGAACGAGATTCAAGTCCCAAGGGGGCAAAGGATCCCTCCTAGGAGGAACCAGATGCCGCACACCCTGAATAAAGGTGCCAACCAAGGAGTTGGAAGCCACGGGACGTTGAAACAGAACGGCCAGCGCCGACACCTGACCCTTTATCGTAGCCAGCGCCAAACGCTGATCGACACCCGTCTGAAGGAAAGACAGCACACGGGAAACCGAGTACGTGCGGGGTGAAAACCCCCTGGACTCACACCAGGCAAAATAGGCCTTCCAAGTACGGTAATAAACCTTCCGAGGAAGACTTCCTCGCGTTGATCAAAGTATGAACGACCTCTGGAGAGAGACCCTTCTCCTTCAGGACCTCGGTCTCAACAGCCAGGCCGTCAAAGCCAGCGACTGTAAAGCAGGATGGTAAATCGGTCCTTGAGACAGTAGATCGCCTCGAAGAGGCAGACGCCAAGGGGCGTCGACCGCCAGATTCACGAGGTCTACGTACCAGGACCGGCGAGGCCAGTCCGGTGCCACAAGAATCACCGTGCTGCGTTCCGAGTGTAACCTGCGAAGGAACCTGGACAGCAACTGAATCGGTGGAAACGCGTACATCAGCCTGTACTGATGCCACGGGGCCACTAACGCGTCCGACGCATCTGCCCGAGGGTCGCGCGTCCTTGCCACGAACCTCTTCACCTTGTAGTTGAGGCGAGACGCGAACAGGTCCACATCTGGAAGACCCCACTTCGCGCACAACATCTGGAAGACAGCCGGGTGGAGAGACCATTCCCCCTGATCCAGGGTCTGGCGACTCAGATAGTCCGCCTGCCAGTTCTCCACTCCCGGAATGTGAACCGCCGTTATCGCCGGGACATGAGTCTCGGCCCAAGACAGAATGTCGGCCACTTCTCGAGCCGCTCGGGCACTCCTGGTGCCCCCTTGGTGGTTGATGTAGGCCACCGCCGTGGCATTGTCCGTCTGCACCCGAACCGGGCAGCCCTGCAGCCGGTCCGTCCAGCGATGAAGACAGAGCCTTATCGCACGCAATTCCAGAATGTTGATCGGGAGGGAAGACTCCCCCTCCGACCAAGTTCCCTGGGCGGACAGAACGCCCAGAACACCACCCCAGCCCGACAGGCTGGCATCCGTGGTGATTACCGTCCACGAAATCGGACGAAACGACTTGCCCCCGGACACCAACGGGGACTGGAGCCACCACAGAAGGTTTTCCCTGGTGCGATGACTCAACAAGATCTGAAGATCCAGAGATTGAGGTCGCCCGTCCCACCTGGACAGGATCTCCGCTTGGAGACCCCGCGTGTGAAACTGCGCGAAAGGAATCGCCTCGAAGGCCGAGACCATCAATCCCAGACATCTCATACATGTCCGCAGAGACGAGTGTGGAACGTCCGAGGGACCTGACTTCCTCCTGAAGAGTCCTGAGTTTGTCTTCCGGCAGGAAGACCTTCGCCTGCACCGAGTCCAGTATCATTCCCAGATAGGGGAGACGAACCGACGGGCTCAGTGTCGACTTTGGAACATTTATCGTCCAACCAAACTCCTGCAGAGTTTGCATTGTGACAGACAGGTCCTCCTCCAGACCCTGTCTGGTCGCAGACCGAACCAGAATGTCGTCCAGATACCCCAGGACAGAAATGCCCTGGGCCCTCAATAATGCCAGAACCGGTGCAAGCACCTTGGTGAAGACCCGCGGAGCCGAGGTGAGACCAAAGGGCAACGCCACGAACTGGTAGTGATCCTCCGCAATGGCAAATCGAAGGTATCTCTGATGACCTTCGAATATGGGGATGTGAAGGTACGCATCCTTCAAATCGATGGAGGCCATGAATTCCCCCGGAACCAGGGCAGCCACCACCGAGCGCAGGGATTCCATGCGGAACTTGCGAACCCGCACAGAGCGGTTCAGAGCCTTCAAGTCCAGAATCGGACGAACCTTGCCCTCCTTCCTGGGCACGGTGAACAGATTGGAATAAAACCCCCGAAATCTGTCCCGATGAGGCACCGGAACCACCACTCCCTGAGCCCTCAGGTCCCGCACCGCCAGGTGCAGATCCCGCAGGCGCTCTGGAGACAGTTGAAGATTTGAGGGAAAAAATCTGCTCTCCGGCCGAGAGAGAAACTCGATCTTGTAACCAGATCGAACGATTTCCAGAACCCATCTGTCCCGCACACGGGCCAACCAGGGCTGAAGAAAACAGAGCAAGCGTCCCCCCACCCCAAAACTGGGTGAGGGCGCCCCTTCAGGCCGAACTGTTATGGGCCGCAGGTCCGGATTGGCCGGACTTCTGTTTCCCAGACCAGGGCTTCTTCTGAGAGCCTTGGCCTTTGAACGGTTTGCCCTTGTAGTGCGGCCGAAAGGCACGAAAGGACCCCTGAGGGGGCCGAAAATTTGCATGCTTCTTCCCAGAAGCCCCCTTAGCCTTGGGGAAATGGGGCAAGAGAGTGCTCTTACCCCCGGTGATCCCCTTAATCAACACATCCAGGGACTCCCCAAAAAGGCGAGACCCATCATAAGGCAGATTGGCTAAGGTCTTACGTGAAGATTGGTCCACCGACCAACATTTTAACCAAACCAGGCGGCGAGACAACACCGCCACGCTGTGCACACGTGCAGCCAACGGAATCAGGTCCAGGTCCGCATCACACAGATACATGACACCCTGGTGGATCTGATCCACCATATCCAGGGTCGCCGCCGAGGCCGAATTGGCCACTAGGACGCGCCTAAGCATCTGCGTCCAACTTGCGATCGCCTGGGCCGCCATGAGAGAAGCAAACAGAGCCTTAAGCATAGAACCCGTAACAGAATAAGTATGACGGGCAAGAGACTCCAGTCTCCTATCCGTGGCATCACGGAAAACAGGGGAACCCTCTGCAGGAATCGCAGTGGCTTTGTTCAAAACCGCAATTGCATGATCCACTGGCGGAGGCACACACCACCGTTCATCAGTGGCAGGCGAGAAAGGATAACGCAGCTTGAATTTACTTGGTACCGCAAAAGGCTTGCGCAGATCGCGCCATTGATCCTTAACAGCGCGCTGAAAATCAGCATTGCAGGGAAAAACCTGCGGCGTCCTGCGTTTTCTCTGCGTCCCATAAGCCGCCAAGGCAGCGGGGGGACACACTTCGTCCTGCAAACGTAGCGTCTGCTTAATGGAAGCAATCAACTCATCCATGATTGCAAGCTCTTCAGGCGAGCCAGGGGGAGAATTATCAACCCCCTCAACTTCAGCCTCTACCTCAGACCCCACCAGATCAAGAGAGGAGCGGGACCCCGATAAGGGGGTCCCTGCCAGAACAGCCCCATCACCTTCACCCTCAGAATCAGAGGACAGAGCAACTCTGGGCCGTTTAGTAGATTGAGCAGCCACCAGCATTTGCACCTGGGCAGCAAGGCCAGCCACAATAGTGGCTAAATCCCCCCCTGGGGGGGAAACAGCGGTCCCCTGGCTTTCCACCAATACTGTAGGAAACTTGCCCTCCTGAGAATCCATTGCCCCTGTAATGCCAGACAACCAAGGGTTAACTGCCCCCTTTTAGCAAGCGTGGCAAGCGCAGCCCACCGCACCACACTCAGGCACAATGAGACCCCCACAGGGAATATACAAACTGAGTACAGGCAAAGGATGACAAGAACAGAAGGATAAAACCTGAGGAGACCCCGCTGCTGCCTCGATCGGTGTTCCTGGAAAGAGGAAGTGATGCTGCCAGGGCGCTCTATGTAAGCCTATGGAGGCTACAAGAAAATGGCCGCCGTGCATGTAAACCATGCGGCCGGAGCGGGCGCCGGTAAAATGGCGTCGTTTGGCGCCGAAAACGCCGCTCCACAGTGCATAAAAACACACACATTACATCCCAATATATGGATACATGTTAGATCGCCGCAGCGATCGCTGTATATGCCCAAACATGCCAAGAAAAAACATGCCCCACAGCACACAGCTTCTCACACTGCCCAGCCTGACACTCAGTGCCATACAGCTCCCCCCCCCCCCCTTGCAGCCCACAGCATGCAGCCGAGAGATAGGGAGACAAGCAGTGTGATTAAAGGCAGGTTACACAGTCCCAGACTGAGACCCCCCCCAGACAGACAGGTCCCCACATAAATACACTTACCTCACATGGCGTGGGGAACCCGCACAGGCGAACAAGCCGCTGCACATGAGGCAGGGAGAGTCGCAATTCAAGACGCACACAATGGAGGTTAAGAAACCGCACAGCGTCCGGTGAGGTAGCCACCTCACCAATTATCCCTGCACCGAACAGGGATGGGTCGTTCACTGTGCCAGGAGCGTTACCTGGCTGAACGCTCGATGGCAGACTGGGAAGCCACTGACCCACGACCTGCGACCAGGGGGATCAGCCCGAGACCCAGTCCGCATGATCCTCTTCGTCCGAAGAACTAACTAATGCTGACAAAAATAACAGCTAAGTAAAGGTAGAGAGAAAAACTCAAACAAAATATCAAAAAGAAGAAAGAGTCTGGGACAAAAAGTCCCAGCACAGAGAGAGCCAGCCACTCCTGACAAGCTAGACATTAAAACTGAGATATGGTTGCAGGAAGTAGGAGGGTATTGACTGAGGGGACCACCCCTTGAGGGTGGGATATGTTAAAGCTTTATTGTTAACATATTCTGTTGCCTAGCTACTCCTTCGGAGCAAAGTCTAATACCCCATATGTGACAAATATGAAGAGGCGGCGACTGTCGGAGGACGTAAGAGAAAAAAGCTGTTCAGTCGAAGGGATTGCATGAGGACTCGAGGGCATACAATGCGATTAGAGGAGAAGCGTTTTAACATCAGGCAACGTGGGGGGTTCTTTACTGTTAGGGCTACAAGATTGTGGAATTCTCTACCACAAGAGGTGGTTTCTACGGGTAGTATGGTGGCTTTCAAAAGACTAGACGTACATCTCAAGGATCAGAACATTCAGGGGTATGCGAGATAATTACAGCCACACACCTACACAGGTTGAACTGGACGGACTGTCTTTATTCAACCTCGCCTACTATGTAACTATGTAACACACATCAGTTAGCACCAGGCATACATTAACCCCTTGATCACCAATAAACATTAACCCCTTCCCTGCCAGTGTCATTTTTACAGTAACAGTGCATATTTATAGCACCGATTACTGTAGTAATGTCACTGGTACCCCCAAAAGTGTCAAAAATGTCAGTCAAGGGTCCAATCTGTCCGCCGCAATGTCGCAGTCCCGCAAAAAAAAAAAAAAAAAAATGACAGAAATCTTTCCCTTTGTAAACGCAATAACTTTTGCGCAAACCAATCAAAATACGCTTTTTTTTTTACCAAACATAGGTCGCAGAAAACAAATTGGCCAAAAATTTAAAAAAAAAATTAGATTGACAGACGTAGTCCTCTGATTCACATCAATTGGGTTATGTTGTCTCCGCAGGAGTAGGACTAGGCAGAAAGAAAAAACGTTCTGGCTCCACCCTAGGGGCAGTCCCAGAGGGTATATCCTCCCTCTCTCTGCTACAGGAAATCAGTTCTGTTGTAAAGCAGTAACAGAGAATTTAACCCAACTCAATGATAGAGGGGCGGGTACTACGTCTGTCAATGAGCTAAGAGAAAAGGATTTTACGGTAAGATCTTACAAAAATCCGATTTTCTCTGTCGCTCATTGACAGACGTAGTCCTCTTTGATTCACATCAATTGGGACATCCAGAAGCAGTGCCACAAATGAGGGGTGGGATTGACAAATCAAAATCCAATCTAGAAGGCCCAACCGGTGCCAACTAGAAGTTTTAAAGGCTCATTATAAACAAAGAATGAGACTCAAATAAAAATTTCCAACGGAAAAAAACCCTCGAGGTAGACCACTGGTCTCCTCAAATTGCGGCCTGCAAAACCTTGCGGCCAAATGAGGCATCCGACGATGCCATTACATCAACTTTATAATGTTTTGTAAAGGTATGCACCGACGACCAGGTAGCCGCCTTGCACACCTGGACCACTGACGCCTGATGGCGAAGGGCCCATGACGCACTAAGTGCCCGAGTGGAGTGCGCCTTAACAGGGAACGGGGGCTCCCGACCCTTAATAGAATAAGCCTGTACCACCGTCTGCCTGATCCATTTGGAAATAGTCGCAGCAGATGCAGGCAACCCCTTTTTGGGTCCATCCGGGACCACAAAAAGTGAATCCATCTTGCGAAACGAGTCTGTCGTTTTCAAGTATACCCTGATCGCCCGGACCACATCCAAGGAGTGTAAAGCAAACTCCCGAGGATGACTGGGCTTAGGACATAGGGAAGGTAATACAATTTCTTCATTCAGATGAAATTCTGAAACCACTTTTGGTAGGAAGGATGGATTCGGACGAAGAACCACCTTATCTCTATGAACCACCAGATATGGGGAACGACAAGATAATGCAGCCAGTTCTGACACCCTGCACGCAGAAGTGATAGCCACCAAGAAGGCCACCTTCTGGGACAACGTAGGTAGAGGAATCTCCCTAATATCTTCAAAGGGAGGTTTCTGAAGAACCGACAATACTAAATTAAGATCCCAGGGTGGTTAACGGCGCGCGCACTGGCGGAGCCCGATGTCGCACCCCCTGGATGAAATTCCGCACCAAGGAATGAGTAGCCAAAGGCTTCTGAAAGAAGATAGCTAATGCTGAGACCTGACCCTTGATATGGCTCAAGGCCAGTTTCTGCTCAACCCCTTGTTGCAGAAAAGCTAATATTCGACTAACCGAATAAGATCGTGGGTGGAACCCCAGGGGTTCACACCATGCAATGTAGGACTTCCATGTGCGATGATAAATCTTTCTGGAAGTCGCTTTCCTTGCTTTAACTAGAGTAGGAATAACTGAAGCTGACAAACCCTTGTCCTTCAGCACCTGGGTCTCAATAGCCAGGCCGTTAAAGCCAGCGATCGTAAAGCAGGATGGAAGATCGGTCCCTGAGACAGTAGGTCCTCCCTGAGAGGAAGTCTCCACGGGACGTCCGCCACCAGTCTGACCAAGTCGGCGTACCAAGCTCGGCGAGGCCAGTCCGGAGCTGCCAGGATTACTGGAATTCCTTCCTCCTCTATCCTGCGAAGAAGTCTTGGCAGTAACCCGAGAGGAGGGAAGGCATACATTAGCTATGATGCCAACAGATCCACATACGGGGTGCCCCAACGTAGGCACAACTGGTGGAAAACTTCTGGATGGAGGGACCATTCCCCCTGATCCAGAGTCTGACGGCTGAGATAATCTGCCTGCCAATTCTCCACCCCCGGAATGAACACCGCAGAGATAGCTGGAACAAACCGTTCCGCCCAGCGAAAAATGCAAGCCACTTCCTTGGCCGCCCGGACACTCTTGGTGCCCCCCTGGTGATTGACATAAGCCACAGCCGTGGCGTTGTCCGACTGGATCCGAACCGGGCTGCCCTGGAGCTGCTCGGTCCAGTGAATCAGACAAAGTCTGATCGCTCTCAGTTCCAATACATTTATCGGTAACCTGGATTCTTCCGGGGACCAAAGTCCCTGAACGGATAACTGACCAAGAATTCCTCCCCATCCGGATAGGCTGGCATCCGTGGTCACCATCGTCCAATATATTGGCAGAAATGACTTTCCCTGGCTGAGCATCGGAGACCGAAGCCACCAGACCAGAGACTCTCTGGTCTGTTTGCTCAATCGGATCCGATAGTCCAGGGATTCCGATTCCATCTGAGAAGAATCTCTTGCTGAAGAATTCGGGTATGGGACTGCTTCCTTCGCAAACCCACTTGTCCGGGATTCTGGAGAGCCATGGATCCGGGAACCGGCGAAGACGTCCCCCCACCACAGTTATGGGTGGGGGCGCACCTTCAGGGTTTAGTAGACTTATCTTCAGGTCTGGAAGGGGCGGGCTTTTGCTTGCCCGACCAACGTCCCCTGAAGCCTCCTGAAGGAGCTTTGGAGGACTTAGTTTTTTCACCCGCGGGACGAAAAAAATTTTTGTGAGCAGAAAAAGAAGGCCCTCGTCTTTGACGAGGTCCTTTACCCTTAGCATTTTGCGGTAAAAAAGGTGCTCTTTCCTCCCGTGAGATCCTTAATGATCTCATCTAAGTTGGCTCCAAATAAACGCTCTCCTGAAAAAGGGGATATTAGCCAATGCTTTTTTGGAACCTTGGTCAGCTAACCAACCTTTTAGCCACAGTGTACGTCTGAGAACCACTGCTGAAACTGATGCTCGCGCCAATAATGGAGTGGCGTCTAACGCCGCATCACACACAAACTGTAACCCCTGTATCATCTGTTCCAACAAATCTGATACCGCCTGAGGGACCTCTTCTAAGTCCCGGCGTAACCATTTGGTCCATTCAGTTACAGTCTGTGAAACCAGCCCAATAGCAATTATTGGTCTGAAAGCTGATCCAATCAAGGAAAACATGGAGCGAGACATAGCTTCTATCTTGCGATCCACCGGATCCTTAAAAGACGGAGCGTCTAATGGAATAACCGTGGCTTTATTCAATCTAGCAATTGGTGAATCCACCACAGGTGGTTCTGTCCATTTCTTAATGAGGGTTTCCTCAAACGGATATTGCCTGTTAATGCGTTTAGAAATAGCAGAAGTGCGTTTTGGCAGATTCCATTCTTTTTTAGTCCCAAAGGGGATCTCAGTCTCAGCTACTTCCGACGGAAAACCCTGTAATCTTAAGGTTTCTTGAACAGATACAATTAGCGCGTTTACCAACGCTTCCTCTCGGGCTATGGCTGATGCCGAAACATCCTCCTCACTGTCTGAAGAGACAGTACCCGAGACACCAATCCCAGATGAGGTACCTGCAACTGCAGAAATAGGCTCAGATTCTGAATCCGAAGTTTCAGATAACATGGGGTTAGGCGGGGGTCGCTTCCTTGCGCTCTGTCCCTGACAAGCCACTTCCACCCGGGACACAAAGGTCTCCATAATAGCTGACAATGATTCAATCGTAAGCGGGGTGCTGGAGGATCCTGCAGACACCTCTAGGGGATCCGGTGGAGATACACGAGTGGCAGGGTCCATGTTAACCCAGGACACTTTGCCAGAAAAAAAAAAAAAAAAACTTTTTTTATATGTATCCCCCTAGCGCAATAGCGCCCCTCAGTGTACCTGCTTCTTGACCCCCAAAGAGAGAGAGAGAGAGAGAGAGAGAGGGGGGGGGGACCCTCAAGGCTCACCACCCGATGCAGAGACGTTTCCTAACAACTGCAGTCAGCGTTTGTCTCTTACAGACTGGAAAGAACTGTTCGTTTTCCCGGGTAGAAGGAAGTGGCTCCGCCCCCTGTGTACGCCTTCCGGCGTTCCCAGCTCTCCTCTTGGTTAGCTGGGCTCTTCAAACATGGCCACCCCCATACGGGAGACAGACTCCAAAAAAATGGCGGCCGGCGTGACCTGCGGACATTCGTGTACCTGGTCTACAGCAAAATGGCGGCGGATTGCCGAAGTATCGTCTTCCCAGCACATCCACCTGCATACCACGTTTATCGCTCTGCAGGAGGTCCACTACAGTCAAGGTAGGATTATACCTCCTATGTCTGCTGTAATACTGCAGTCTGCTGGGTAGAGTGTTAGCTCCCAAACCAAGTCCGCTTGCCCACCAAACACATGCTGTATTTACAAGGGGGACTTTTAGTGTCAGAAAGATACTGACCATGTATGGAGGGGCCCATATTCCAAAATGCCTCATAACGAGGAAAAGGAAACATTTACTCACCATACCGAACCGACAGGCACCCTCTCTTCACAATACCCTCTCCACCGGGGTGGGGGGTTGTTGACCACTCCGGACGCCTCGACTCTCTGGTTCCTGGCGTCCAAGCGAGACTTTTAACTCGCAAGGTCAGTCCCTCCAATGGGACTCGGTCGCGGCCGACCCAGCGCGGAGCTCTGGTCTGCACGCGCTCGTAGGCAGAACCGGGGTGACCACTGGATCTCAACATCCAGCCCGTCGCCCGGCCCCGCATACTTACTTGAATGTGTCGCGGCCGACCAAGCGCAATGCAATGGTCTGCGCGCGCTCGTAGGCCGGCTGGGGTGACCACAAGTGTCGCCCAGATCCGGCGTAATTTGCTTGAAGATCTCACAGGAAAAAACACTGGAGAAACTACCTAAAAAAATATTTTTTCTAAAAAAAATCTTGCCAGGACCAGAGATCCCAGCAAGGAACTTAGGTCCTTACTCCTGACTAGACAGAAAAAAACTGATTTCCTGTAGCAGAGAGAGGGAGGATCTACCCTCTGGGACTGCCCATAGGGTGGAGCCAGAACGTTTTTTCTTTCTGCCTAGTCCTACTCCTGCGGAGACAACATAACCCAATTGATGTGAATCAAAGAGGACTACGTCTGTCAATGAGCGACAGAGAAATATTTTTTCAAAATTTATGCTTTTTTTGTTTATAGCGCAAAAAGTAAAAAAAAAAAAAAAAAAAAAAAAAAAAAAAAAAAAAAAAAAAAAAAAAAAAAATCGCACAGGTGATCAAATACCACCAAAAGAAAGCCGTGTGGGGGAAAAAACGTAAATTTTGTTTGGGTACGGCGTAGCACGACCGCGCAATTGTCAGCATCCCCACTGTCAAACCTGGTGGTGGCAGCATCATGGTTTGGGCCTGCTTTTCTTCAGCAGGGACAGGGAAGATGGTTAAAATTGATGGGAAGATGGATGGAGCCAAATACAGGACCATTCTGGAAGAAAACCTGATGGAGTTTGCAAAAGACCCGAGACTGGGACGGAGATTTGTCTTCCAACAAGACAATGATCCAAAACAAAGCAAAATCTACAATGGAATGGTTCACAAACATATCCAGGTGTTAGAATGGCCAAGTCAAAGCCCAGACCTGAATCCAATTGAGAATCCGTGGAAAGAACTGAAAACTGCTGTTCAAACGCTCTCCATCCAACCTCACTGAGCTTGAGATGTTTTGCAAGGAGGAATGGGCAAAAATTTCAGTCTCTCCCAGGAGTGGGCGTGGTTCGTCAATGGCTCCGTGAGAGGCCGAGCAGTGTGGAGCTCTGCTTGGTGGAGAAGAGCGCCGTGCAGTGAGTGAGTAGGCTCCCCCCCCCCTCCCCCGCTAGGTGCAGAGCGGGGCCCGAGGCTCACAGAGGACGGTAATGGGGAAATCCAGGCTCGGGGAGCCATAAAGCAGCGGTGGTGGCAAGGAAGCAGGCGGTCATACGCTGAATGTGCGGGACCCTGCCTCAGAGTGAGAGAGGTACAGCATAGGGTGAAAGACCGTACGGGTCGGCGCGGGGCTGAGGGGCTGTGGAGGAGGAGAGCCGGGGTCGAGTGCCAGCTGGGACAGTAGATGCGGAGGTCACTGGTCTCCCCCTGTATATATGACTCAAGCAGCCAGCCCGGAGCAGAAACAAGCCCTAGAGAGAAGGACAGACATTACCTCATATTTTCTGAGACGCACAGTGGCATCACGAAGCACTGTTGGGACCAAGGCATCACAGAAACACCAAACAAACTCAGGAATGGCAGTTCAGCAGAAAGGGCCCAAAGCTACAAACACTCAATCTATTGGGGTCTCTGCTGGTGGGCAGAAGCCTTTAGTAATGGATATATCGCAGGAACAAAGGAACGAAGAGCCCAAAGAGTCCCTGACTGCCGCAACAGCCCCAAATACCATCAACAGCGGAGTGGGGTGAGTTTGTAAAGCTGATCCCGACGAAACAGGATATCCAAGATATGGCTGCAGCAATCGTGAGTGACATTAAAATGGAAATATGTGGTTTAAAACAAAAAGTTGACCAAATTGAAAGCAGATTGGTGAATACAGAGTCAGTACAATGTGATTTTGAAGCCAGAATCTCTGAATTAGAAAGTTCACGAGCACAGTTGCAAAAACAAGTCACCTGGTTGCGGCTGCAGCAGGATGATGGCGAGAACCGAAGCCGGAGGAATAATATTCGACTGCGGGGCTTGCCTGAATCCGTAAAGGGCCCAGAGCTCAGAACCACGGTAGTGGGCATTTTGAATGGTGTTGGAGAGACCCCAAATGGAAAAAATGGAAATTGACAGAGTGCACAGGGTTAAAGCGCCCCGAAGGATGGTAACAGAACTAATCCCAGATGTCCTGATTAGGATTCACCTGTTTTCACTTAAAGACATGAGACAAGCATGGGCAAAAGGGCAGATTGAGTATGAAGGTTCTCAGCTGAAACTGTTGCCAGATCTTTCACGGGGGACCCTAAAGATGAGAGCCGCAATTAAACCCCTCCTAGAGGTCATAAGAAAAGTGGGAGCAACCTATTTTTGGGGACACCCCTTCCATTTGAAAGTTGTGAAAGACAGAGAAACGTTCTTATTGAAATGGCCAGACCAGCTCCCCGGGCTCTTTACATTTTTGGGGTGCGCCCCGATCCATGTGAGTGACTGGATAGATGTCCTAGGAAACTCCATGAACCATTACATGAATTAAGCCATACAACATGGCTGAAATTTGGAGCAGATAGGTGTGGGAGCAAAACAGATGCTCAGGACAAGGAGACATTAATACAACGAACCTAAAAGTGCTGCACACAGGTTCCTGGCCTATTCCATGTTTTTTTTTTTTTCCCCCCGGTTTTTCCCATGCGTTTTTTTTTTCTTTTGTTTCTGGAGTTCTCCCTATCTCCTCTTCTCCCTCTCTTTCTGGGAGGGGGGGGAAGTTAAGATGTGTGGAGGTCCCTGGTATCCCCACACCCGCCTCGAACATTTGCTTTGTCAAGATATGGGCGTTTTTTCTGCATTTTTTTCTGTTTTACTTCTTATATGTCCTTACTATCTGAGTCACCCTCGAAGGGGAAGGGTTTTTCATGTTTTTCTTATGGGGGATTTGTGGTGTGCGTTTTTTGGATTTTTTTTTTTTTCACAGGAAAGTTGGATATTATATATTTGTATCTGTAGAAATCAACTATAACTTCACAAGGTGTTTTTTTTATATAAAATTTTTTTTTTTTTTGTTTCTGTTCGTGCCCCCGCCAGCCATGGAGGGCCGGAGCACGATCTTAAGGGTTAAGAGGGAAGGGGGCACTGAGGTAGAGGTAATTTGAGAGTGTTCCCTCACTTTGTGCGGGATACGCTTAAGACATAAAAGATGTGAGACCTAATACCGAATTTAAATCACTATTAGGGTGTATACAGAGGATATAGTGACTCAGGGAATAGTTATGGTTAATAGTAACTAGAAGTGAGTAAGAGATCCTCCCAGGACCTAGCGTAAGTCTGAAGGGTTAAGATGGAGTTGAGGGGAGGGTAGATGTTTTGCAGAAGGGGGGGTGAGGGGGCCCCGGGGGCCCTCAGGAAGGGAGATGGGAGAAGGGGGAGGGGAATCCATAGAGTGATAGGAGTAGAAGGCACAAGCAAGGGATCTGACCATGTAGCAATCAAGTCCCCTTTATCTGTGACCTGGCTCGGGGTAGTTTGACTAGATTGGGAGGCGTAAGAGGGGGTCTCTGGGGCGGAGTAGGACATTGACATTATGTGAAGGGAGGCGATCGTCCGCCGAGTTAGAGCTCCTCTAGCTGGACACTTTAAATTTTATAGTTTTACTGTCTGCCAGTGATAAGATAGGGACTACATCCTTACCACCACGGTAGGGGTGAGAGGGAGTAGAGCCTATTTTCTTAGCTCCAATTTTTGGAGCCCAGCTTTTTCTTTTTTCTTCCCTCGTGTTCTTGAAGGAGAGTGTCCAGGTACAGTGGCTTGCTCGCGGGGTTTTGGGAACCACGGCCCCCTCAGTAGATAGCGCCTGGTTGCGCTGGTTTAGATAACCATTAGAGGGGGGTAGGGGTAGTGGGTATTAAACAGTATATACATACTTGTGTGGGTGAAGGGGGGTTTTTCTTGTCAAAATTTTTTTTTTTCCCCCCGCATAGGTTGTGTGGCCGTAGGGGGCAGGGGACCGTTCCACAATGGTGGCTGGAGGTGGGGCGACCCGTGGGGGGGGGGGGGGGCAGCAGGTTGTAAGATTACGACCTATAATGTGAGGAGACTATCAACCCCACAGAAGCGTAGGAGACTTATGGGGGATCTAAAACGAGATGCTACACAAATAGCTTTCATTCAGGAGACCTACTTCCGCAAAGATGCAGTACCAAAATTGTACAATAAAGACTTTCCATGGGTTTACCACGCTACATCCCCTATTGCTAAATCAAAGGGTGTGAGCATTTTAATATCAAGTGCTATGAATTGGACCCTGAAAGAAGAATTGGCTGACCCAATGGGTAGGTTCGTGTTGGTGAAGGGGTGGATAGGACGGGTCGAGGTAACCCTCGTAAATGTCTATTTTCCCAACTATGAGCATGTAATGTTTTTACAGAAAATGATTCCAGTTGTCTTGGAATTCCGGGAAGGGCACTTCGTGATGGGAGGTGACTTTAATTATGCCCCAGAACCTCTGTTGGATACCTCCAAAAGAAGCTCATATATGTCATTTGCCAAATTACGAAGGCTACAAAAAGAGATCTCCCTCCTGGGCCTCATCGACCCATGGAGGTTGATGCACCCAGGGGAGAGAAATTACACTTTCTATTCTCCAATCCACAAGGCATATAGTAGAATAGACAGAATCCTGGTTACCCAGGCAGACCTGCCGTTAGTGACAGACTCAGATATCGGAGATTTTTCAATCTGACCATTTTCCGGTGTATGCGAGTATAGAGTGGGAATCAAAACTGTAGTCCAAGATCATGGCGCATAAATGAGGCCTTATTACAATCCTCGGAAACGGAGGGGAAGATAGATGAGGCGTTACATAACTACTTTTTGGAAAATACATCGGAGTCGCTCTCACCTTCCACGATCTGGGAAGCGCACACGTGCGTGATAAGAGGGGTTCTGATACAGTTGGGTGCACAGCGTAAAAGAGAGCGAGAGGCGAAAATTAAAGAATATCTAACTAAAATTGAACATCTGAGTAGACAGCATAAGAGAACGCTTGCGGAAGTTCACTTGATCCCTCTCATGCGGGTAAGAGAGGAATTGAATCAGATACTTTTCCAAAAGACAGTACGAAATATGCTATGGTTGAAAAGACACCTGTATGAATACGCAAATAAACCAGGGGCAATGCTGGCACGAGCATTGAGGGGCCCAAAAAGACAAACTCAAATTTTACGTCTTAGAAATACAAAAGGTGGGGAGGTTCACACTTCAGCTGACATTAGGGATGCACCGAAATGAAATTCTTGGCCGAAGCCGAATAATAATAAAATGTTTGGCCGAAGGCCGAATACCGAACGCGGTGTTTCACATTTTTTCCATTTATTTTGCCAATTTTTTGTCCTCTCTTGTCCTCTCGTGTCTCTCTCTCTCTCTCTCTTGTCCTCTCGTGTCTCTCTCTCTCTCTCTCTCGTCCTCTCATGTCTGTCTCTCTCTTGTCCTCTCATGTCTCTCTCTTGTCCTCTCATGTCTCTCTTGTCCTCTCATGTCTCTCTCTTGTCCTCTCATGTCTCTCTCTTGTCCTCTCATGTCTCTCTCTCTCTCCCTAAATGTTACTGTAGGGAATGGGATTCAGTGCACACTGCAGCCTTGTACCATAGGGTTAATGTTAGTGACACTGTAGGGATTGGGAAGGATGCTGGGAATGGAAATCAGGAAGCATGCAGGCAGCCTTTTAAATTTTAATTGCAGATACAGGGCACTGGGCAGGTCAGGGTTAATGTGGTAACATCAATTACTCAGTGACAGTCAGTCAGTGTCAGTGTGGACTCGATCAGATTATACAGTGACACAGTCTCTCATAGTGGTGGTAGTAGGAGGCTGGAGGTGGACTAGTAGTAGCCTGGAAAGGAGCACAGCCGCATACATACATTACTCACTCGTGCACTGCAGCCCGCCCCACACATTCAGTGAGTCTTACTCTCCTCCCTAGTTTTTTCAATGGCACATTCAGGAAGCCAATCACGCCATGAGTAGCGGCACAGCGGAACCAATCAGGTGTGCAGGCACGCGTGATTGGTTCGCTGTGCAGCTAATCACGGCGTGATTGGCTTCCTGAATGTGCCATTGAAAAAACTAGGGAGGAGAGTAAGACTCACTGAATGTGTGGGGCGGGCTGCAGTGCACGAGTGAGTAATGTATGTATGCTCACCGCTGAAGTGTCCCGGCTTCACGGAAGTCTGTGAGTCCTCCTGTCCTCCTCCGAGTCCCTTCCCCCTGTAAATATCGTGACCTCGGCGATATGAATATCGCCTACGGCCACAGAATGATAGTCGATATCATATCGACTATCGTTCAGCCCTATTATTCGGCACAAAATTATTCGGCCTTTTGACTTATTCGGCCGAACACCGAAAGTGCTATTTTTTCTATTTTCGGCCGAATAATGTTCGGCCGCCGAACATTCGGTGCATCCCTAGCTGACATAGCAAAAGAGTTCTGCTCTATCGGTCACTATATAACCTACCGGAAATAGGGAGCAAGAAAAGTCCAGAAAAGGGGAAGCAGATAGAGGAGTATTTACGAGACTCGGGCATGCGTACACTTTCAGAAGACCAAGTACTGACTTTGGAAGGCGAGATATCGGGGGAAGAGCTGGCCGCTGCAATTTCACAGACCAAGGCACATAAGGCACCTGGCCCAGATGGCTTTACTTTAAGTTATTACAAGAAATTTGGGGAGCGTTTAAAGAACCCCCTACCATCACATTTCAATGAAGTGGGAAGAAGAGCGGCGTTCCCGTTGGATTCTTTACGGGCGCATATTACTCTAATACTTAAAGAGGAGAAGGACCCCGTGTTGTGGCAGCTATCGCCCGATATCTCTGATAAATGTAGACACGAAACTATACGCAAGAATATTAGCAAATCGGCTCTTACCACATATGGCAGACTTGGTCCATTTCGACCAAGTGGGCTTTATTCCTACCCGGGAGGCCCGGGACAATACAATCCGAGCCATAGATTTGATACATCGGGCACGTACATCACGGAAGAAGATGGTTCTCTTCGCAGCAGATGCGGAAAAGGCCTTTGACAGGGTGGCGTGGGATTTTATCCAGGCCACCCTGTCATATATAGGCCTGGGACCACAAATGCTGCAATTTATACTGGCACTTTATACGGTCCCTACGGCTGCGGTTAGGGTAAATGAATGGAGGTCGAGTTACTTCCCTATCTCTAATGGCACACGGCAGGGGTGCCCTCTATCCCCGCTTATATTCGTGTTGTGTCTGGGACCCCTATTGTGCAGAATTCGGAGTTCTCCGGATATAGCGGGAATCCAAAGCGGGGGGGGGGGAA
Organism: Pelophylax lessonae; assembly: GCF_965119305.1. NCBI lineage: Eukaryota > Metazoa > Chordata > Amphibia > Anura > Ranidae > Pelophylax > Pelophylax lessonae. The sequence continues at coordinate 473,827,720 of NC_138768.1, read as the reverse complement.
CACCACAAGGTGGCCGCGTTTGCGGATGACCTGTTTTTTGCTACTAACCCTTCTCTTTCATTACCAAATATTCTAGACGCCCTGAAAACATACAGTGGGTTCTCCAATTATAAAATTAATGTAACTAAATCAGCGGCACTCAACATATCGTTATCTGACCAAGAAGAGAGCACTTCGAACAGCGTTTCCGTTTCAATGGGCCTCAGATATGCTGAAATACTTAGGGATACAGTTAACGGCAGATCCCGCGGATCTCTATAGAAAGAATTACCTTCCGCTTGTAGGAAAGATTAAAGCAGATCTTCGAATATGGCAGCTGTTGGCAGTGACGTGGTTTGGGCGCTGTAGCGTTATTAAAATGAATGTGTTACCCCGTATTTTGTATTTAATGCAGACAATTCCAATAGCAGTTCCAAAAGAATTCTTTCAATCAATCAAGGGCATACTCCGCGCCTATATTTGGGCAAACAAATCCCAGAGAATTAAGATGCAGACGTTGGCCTTACCCAAAGTAAGAGGTGGGATGGGATTACCAGATATCCTGAGATATTACAGGGCGGTCCATATAGTAAGGGTGGTAGACTGGCACTGCAATAAACTTACCAAACGATGGGTGGATTTAGAGAATGAAGAAACAGGACAGTTAACCCCCCCAGCCCCATGGTCGGTGTTCGAATCAAAAGATGTTATTCTCAAACATCCTACAGTGGGAGCGACTATAAAAGAAACTGAGAATTCAGTCGCATTGGAGGGTAGCCCCGGGTATATCTCCGATGACACCGATCTTGGGGAACCCGGATTTTTCCCCGGGGTGTATAAATGCCAGACTCCGTAGGTGGGCTCAGAATGGTAAAAGGCGCCTAGGTGATATATGGCAAAATGGGCCTATGCCCTCCCTAGAAGAACTTAGGACAGGTGCAGGAGAATCGCTAGATTATTTCAGCCTTTATCAGTTGTATAATTATATTAGATCAGTTAGGCAGAAAGGGTATGCACCACGAGAGCGAACGGATCTGGAAAATATGTGTAGAACAGGTAACGTGACGGGCCATTTCATCTCAAGGTTCTATACACAATTGTCAGAAGATGAGGGAGACCAACAATTGCCGTTTATCCAAAAATGGGAGCAGGAGTTAAACACCGTGTGGTCAAAAGAGCAGATAAATAAGATCCTGAGATTAGTTCACCAATCGTCACTACATTGTAAGATCCAAGAGACAGGGTATAAAATTCTAACCAGATGGTATAGAGTCCCATCACTATTACACAGAATAAAAGAAGCGGTCTCAGGAAAATGCTGGCGGTGTGGATTGGAGGATGGAAATATGGTACATATTTTTTGGGGATGTAAAAGTGCGGCCATTTTGGAATAAGATAGCAGTGGCTATAAAACATATAGCCAACGTGGATATACTAGAGGACCCCGCGTTGTGCTTGCTGCATTTGACAGGAAGCTCAGTGCGGAGCTACAGGAAGTCCCTGACTCTGCGTCTGTTGAATGCAGCAAGGGCATGCATACCTATTTTCTGGAAACAGACAGTGATCCCAACTTACGAGTTGTGGTGTGGGAAGGTCAACGAGATTTTTAAGATGGAAGAACTGTCCGCCATATTGGGAAATTCAGAGGATCAAGTTAAGTTGAGATGGAGACCCTGGGTGCAATACTTGGAAGCCAATTCTTCTTAAAGGGAGGTTAAGAGGGTCACCCTGGGCGGAGCCTGGTCCAGGCTGCGGTGGGACGGTCCCCATACCCCTTCTGGTGTACGGTAATATAGTATGGCATACATCTTCATACGAAGAAATGTTGGAAATGAGTGCATAAAAGTATAAAAAAACTGAATTTTTGTAAATTCTTACCTGTAAAATTCCTTTCTCTGAGTCCGACAGTCGCCGCCTCTTCATATTCGTCACTAATGGGGTTATTGACCTTTGCTCCGTAGAGTGCTAGGCAACAGAATATATTAATATCAAAGCTTTTAGCATATCCCACCCCCAGGGGGTGGTCCCCTCAGTCAATACCTCCTTGCTTCCTGCATACCAACTCAGTTTCAGTAGAATAGCAGTAGAGATACAAACAAACCCCAAAAGAGGGGCGGGGGCGGCGACTGTCGGAGGACTCTGAGAAAGGAATTTTACAGGTAAGATTTTACAAAAATTCAGTTTTCTCTTACGTCCTCCGACAGTCGCCGCCTCTTCATATTCGTCACTAATGGGGACGTCCCAAAGCAGTGTAGACATGAGGGGTGGGAAAAAAGCAGCCGCGCCTAAAGCAACGCAATACCCACATCAGAGAAAGGAACCTTACCAAAGTAAGAGAACCAACTGGGCAACAGGAAAAAAACGTGCTCAACAGGAGCAACAACTCAGGAAAAAACAAGTAACCTAGGGGTAAAAACACCCCAACAGCCAAGGACCCAAATAAGGGACCCTAAGGCACCGCCGCACTAAGGACTTTATGGCCAAAAGAAGCATCTGCCGATGCCTGAACATCCACTTTGTAAAATTTGGAGAAGGTGTGAACGGACGACCAAGTCGCCGCCTTACACACCTGGGCCACAGAAGCCCGATGATGACAGGCCCAAGACGTACTCAGAGATCTGGTAGAGTGCGCCTTCACAGGCACGGGAGGAACCTTCCCCCTCAAAGCATAGGCCTGCTCAATGGTCTGTCTGATCCATTTGGCGATGGTAGAAGCCGACGCCACCATGCCCTTCCGAGGTCCCTCAGGAAGGACAAAGAATCCGACTTGCGAAAGGATTTTGTCGATGACAGGTAAACCCTGATCGCCCTAACAACATCCAAGGAATGTAAAGCCACCTCCTTCGGATGCTTAGGCTTCGCGCAAAGCGAAGGCAAGACAATGTCCTCATTGAGGTGAAATTCAGAAATTCTCTTCGGAAGAAAAGATGGGTTAGGTCGCAAGACCACCTTATCCAAGTGAATCACCAAATACGGAGACTTACAGGACAAGGCCGCCAGCTCCGACACCCTGCGAGCCGAAGTAATCGCTACTAAGGCAACGAGATCTCCCTGATATTTTCAAAAGGAGCATGTTGCAACACGGACAGAACAAGGTTCAAATCCCATGGAGGCAAAGGCTCCCTCCTAGGAGGGACCAAATGTCGCACCCCTCGAACAAAGGTGCTAACCAAAGAGTTAGACGCCACAGAACGTTGAAAAAGAACGGCCAGCGCAGAAATCTGACCCTTAATCGTGGCCAATGCCAAACGCTGCTCCACGCCCGTTTGAAGGAAAGCCAACACTCTCGATACAGAGTATGAGCAAGGGGAATACCCCCTGGACTCACACCAGGCAAAATACGCCTTCCAAGTACAGTAGTAAATCTTCCCTGAAGAAGCCTTCCTGGCCTTGATCAAAGTGGGAATGACCTCAGGGGAGAGACCCCTATCCTTCAGGACCTGGCTTTCAACAGCCAGGCCGTTAAAGCCAGCGACTGTAAAACAGGATGGAATATCGGTCCTTGAGACAGGAGATCCTCTCGAAGTGGCAGACGCCACGGAGCGTCGACCGCCAGATTCACAAGGCCTGCGTACCAAGACCGGCGAGGCCAGTCCGGTGCCACCAGAATCACCGTTTTCGGTTCCGAGGCCAACCTGCGAAGGAACCTGGACAGCAGCTGAAAAATCGGTGGAAAGGCATACATCAGGCGATACTGATGCCAGGACGTCACTAACGCGTCCGAGGCGTCTGCCCGAGGATCGAGCGTCCTTGCCACGAACCTTTCCACCTTGTGATTTAGACGAGACGGGAACAGGTCCACATCTGGGACCCCCACTTCGCGCACAACATCTGGAAGACATCCGGGTGAAGGGACCATTCCCCCTGGTCAAGGGTCTGGCGGCTCAGATAATCCGCCTGCCAGTTTTCCACCCCCGGAATGTGAACTGCAGAAATCGCCAGGACGTGCGTCTCGGCCAAAGACAGAATGTCGGCTACTTCCCGAGCCGCCCGGGCACTCCTGGTGCCCCCTTGGTGGTTGATGTAGGCCACCGCAGTGGCATTGTCCGTCTGCACCCGAACTGGACGGCCCTGAAGCCTGTCCGTCCAACGCAGAAGACATTTATCGCTCGCAATTCCAGAATGTTGATCGGAAGGGAGGATTCCTCCTCCGACCAAGTACCCTGGGCAGACAAAACGCCCAGACCACCACCCCAGCCCGACAGGCTGGCATCCGTGGTGATCACCGTCCATGACAAGGGACGAAAAGACTTGCCCCCCGACACCGCCGGGGACTGGAGCCACCACAAAAGACTCCTTCGGGTGTGGCGGCTCAACGAAATCCGCAGATCCAGAGATTGCGGACGCCCGTCCCACACGGCCAGAACCTCCGCCTGAAGCTCCTGTGTGAAACTGGGCGAAGGGAATCCCCTCGAAGGCCGAAACCATCAATCCCAGACACCTCATACACGTCCGGAGGGACGAGCACTGATTGTCCCTGAGGGACCTGACTTCGCACTGAAGTGTCCGAAGCTTGTATTCCGGCAGGAAGACCTTCGCCTGAACAGAGTCCAGAATCATCCCCAGGTAGACGAACCGACGGACACAACGTCGATTTTGGAAAATTTATCGTCCAGCCGAATTCCTGCACATCGTGATGGACAGGTCGTTCACCAGACCCTGACTGGTCGCGGACCGAATCAGGATATCGTCCAGATATCCCAAGACAGATGCCCTGGGCTCTCAGTAAGGCCAGAACCGGCGCGAGCACCTTGGTGAAAACCCGCAGAGTCGAAGCGAGACCGAAGGGTAACGCCACGAATTGATAATGATCCTCCGCAATGGCAAATCGAAGGTACCTCTGGTGACCCTCGAAAATGGGGATGTGTAGGTATGCATCCTTCAAGTCGATGCAGGCCATGAATTCCCCCGGAACCAGGGTAGCCACCACCGAGCGCAGGGATTCCATGCGAAACTTGCGAACCCGCACAAAGCGGTTCAGAGCTTTCAAGTCCAGAATCGGACGTACCTTGCCCTCCTTTCTGGGCACAGTGAACAGATTGGAATAGAACCCCCGAAATCTGTCCCAATGAGGCACCGGAACCACCACTCCCTGGGCCTGCAGGTCCCGCACCGCCAGGTGCAGATCCTGCAAGCGCTCCGGAGTCAGCTGAAGGTTTGAGGGGAAAAATCTGCCCGCCGGCCGAGAGAGAAACTCGATCTTGTATCCAGATCGAACGAACGATTTCCTGAACCCACCTGTCCCATATGCGGTCCAGCCAGGGTTGAAGAAAACCGAACAAACGTCCCCCCCACCCCAGAAATGGGTGAGGGCGCCCCTTCAGGCCGCATTGTTATGGGCAGCGGATCCGGACTGGCCGGACTTCTGCTTACCCACCCACGGCTTCTTCTGGGAGCCTTGGCCTTTGAAGGGCTTGCCCTTATAGTGCAACCGAAGGGAACGAAAGGACCCCTGAGAGGGCCTAAATGAAGCATTCTTCTTACCACGAACAAACTTATTCTTGCGAGATTGGGGCAAGAGAGTGCTCTTACCCCCAGAAATACCCTTTATCAGAGTATCCAAAGATTCGCCAAAAAAGGCGGGATCCCACGTAGGGCAAATTTGCCAGAGTCTTGCGAGAAGATTGGTCAACCGACCAACATTTCAACCATATCAGGCGACGGTTCAAGACCGCCACACTAGAAAGGCGCGCCGCCAAAGGGACTAAATCCAAGTCCGCATCACACAAATACATGACACCCTGATGAATCTGATCCACCATAGCCAAAGTTGTCGGCGGGGCAGAGTCAGCCACCAGAGTGTGCTTGAGCACCTGCGTCCAATCCGCAATAGCCTGGGCTGCCATTATGGAAGCAAAAATAGGCTTCAGCATAGAGCCAGCAACCGTATAAGCATGACGGGCCAGAGATTCCAATCTCCTGTCCGTCGGGTCCCGGAACCCTGGGGTATCCTCAGCAGGGATCGCAGTTGATTTATTCAAAATCGCCACCGCGTGATCCACCTGAGGCGGTACACACCAACGCTCATCAGTAGCCGGTGTAAAGGGATAACGCAGCTTGAACCTACTCGGCACAGCAAAAGGCTTTTTTAAATTGCGCCATTGCTCATCAACCGCGCGCTGAAATTCCGTAGAGCAAGGAAAAACCTGCGATGTTTTGAGTTTTCTCTGCGTGCCATAAGAGGACATCAAAGCAGGAGGACATGGTTCTTCCTGCAAATGCGTTTGCTTGATAGAAGCAACCAACTCGTCCATGAGTGCAAGCTCTTCAGACGAGCAAGGGGGAGAATTATCAACCCCTTCCACCTCAGCCTCCCCGTCAGACCCCACAAGGTCTAGGGATGAGTGAGACCCTGAGAAGGGCACTCCAGCCATAGCAGCCCCATCGCCCTCTAAATCAGAGGAAATAGACACCCTGGGACGTTTTGTGGATCGATCAGCCACCAGCATCTGCACCTGAGCAGCCAAGTTTGCCACCATAGTGGCCAGATCAGCCCCCTCGGGGGAAGCAGCAGCCCCTTGGCCCCCCACCAAGGTGGGAGGAAACTTGCAATCCTGAGAATCCATGCCCCAGCAAATTAATTAAAAGGGTACTGCCCCTTTAAGATCGCGGCAAGCGCTGCCCACCGCACCCAATGAACACACTGACCCCCACAGGGATAAGAAACTGGGCAAGGAATACAGGAGATATAAAACCTGGAGAGCTCACACAGGCTGCTGCACCGATCGCTGTCCCAGAGGAAAAGGAAGTGATGCAAGACTGACCGCCCCTATGAAGCCTCTGTAAGGCTACACAAACATGGCCGCTCGGCTGAGGACAAAACCCTGGGCAAAGAGAACATGGCGCTGACATGTGGGATCGATCGCCGCCCAAAATGGCGGCGTTTGGCGCCAAAAACGTGTGCAGTACCTCACAGGACCTGCCACCATAATTTTTGCCCCAGAAAAATGGCGGATCGCTACAGCGATCGCCGCACAGCATGTCTAAAATCCTACTGCTTCATATGACACCCAGCAGAGTGGGAGAGCCCCCCCCCCCCCCCTCACAGCCCACACACACAGGCAGCAAGTGCACACAGGAGCTGACAAGGAACACAGCAGCCACACAGACATGCAGGGTCACACAGTCCCAGACTGACACCCAAAAAAGACAGGTCCCCACATAGAGATACACTTACCAGTCCGGATGGCGTGGGGAGCCTGCTCCAGCGACCAAACCGCAGTACTGAGGACAGGGAGTGTCGCAAGCATGACGCAGTGGAGTTGCGGTGCGAAACCGCAATGGCGTCCAGTGAGGTAGCCACCTCACTGATAGCATCCCTGCAGCGAACAGGGATGGGTCGTTCAATGTGCCAGGGCAAAACCTAAGCTGAACGCTCGATGGCAGGCTGGGAAGCCCTTGGCCCTGAGATCCAGGGTGGCCAGACTGAGACCCAGCTCCGCACGATCATCTTCATCAGAAGAACTAACTAACGCTGAAAATAAACAGCTAAGTAAAGGAGAGAAAAAACTTCAAATAAAATCAAAAAAAGAGAAAAGTGGCTGAGACTAAGAGCCCCAGCACAGGAACAGCCTGCACTCCTGAGCTAGGCATATGAAACTGGGTTGGTATGCAGGAAGCAAGGAGGTATTGACTGAGGGGACCACCCCCTGGGGGTGGGATATGCTAAAAGCTTTGATATTAATATATTCTGTTGCCTAGCACTCCTACGGAGCAAAGGTCAATAACCCCATTAGTGACGAATATGAAGAGGCGGCGACTGTCGGAGGACGTAAGAGAAACTTTGTTTCTTTTTTTTTTGGGTTTAATTGGGGGGAGGAGGGAGGGGGAAGTAAGGGGGGGTGGGGTTTGGTCAGATCATGACAATGTTTGTTTGAAATGTATGTATATACAAAAAATCACCAATAAAGATATAAATTTAAAAACTGAATTTTTGTAAAATCTTACCTGTAAAATTCCTTTCTCCGAGTCCTCCGACAGTCGCCGCCACTTCATATTCATCACTAATGGGGTTATTGACCTTTGCTCCGTAGGAGTAGCTAGGCAACAGAATATATTAATATCAAAGATTTTAACATATCCCACCCCCAGGGGGTGGTCCGCTCAGTCAATATCTCACTGCTTCCTGCATACCAACTCAGTTTCAGTAGAATAGCAGTAGAGTACATTAAACCCCAAAAGAGGGGGCGGGGCGGCGACTGTCAGAGGACTCAGAAAGGAATTTTACAGGTAAGATTTTACAAAAATTCCGTTTTCTCTTACATCCTCCGACAGTCGCCGCCTCTTCATATTAGTCACTAATGGGGACGTCCCATAGCAGTGTAGACATGAGGAGTGGGAAAAAAAGCAGCCGCGCCTAAAGCAACGCAGTACCCACATCAGAGAAAGGAACCTTACCAAAGTAAGAGAACCAACTGGGCAACAGGAAAAAAAATGTGCTCAACAGGAGCAACAACCCAGGAAAGAACAAGTAACCTAGGGGTAAAAACACCCCAACAGCCAAAGGCCCAAACAAGGGACCCTAAGGCACTGCCGCACTGAGAACTTTGCGGCCAAAGGAAGCATCTGCCGATGCCTGAACATCCACTTTGTAAAATTTAGAGAAGGTGTGAACGGACGACCAAGTCGCCGCCTTACACACCTGGGCCACAGAAGCCTGATGACGATAGGCCCAAGACGTACTCAGAGACCTGGTAGAGTGCGCCTTCACAGGAAAAGGAGGAACCTTCCCCTTCAAAGCATAGGCTTGCACAATGGTCTGTCTGATCCATTTGGCGATGGTCGCAGCCGACGCCGCCATGCCCTTCCGAGGTCCCTCAGGAAGGACAGAGAATCCGACTTGCGAAAGGATTTAGTCGATGACAGGTAAACCCTGATCGCCCTAACATCCAAGGAATGCAAAGCCACCTCCTTCGGATGCTTAGGCTTCGCGCAAATCGAAGGCAGAACAATATCCTCATTGAGGTGAAATTCCGAGATCCTCTTCGGAAGAAAAGACGGGTTTGGTCGCAAGACCACCTTATCCAAGTGAATCACCAAATACAGAGATTTGCAGGACAAGGCCGCCAGCTCCGACACCCTGCAAGCCGAAGTGCTCGCCACCAAAAAGGCAACCTTCTTGAACAGAGACAACGAGATCTCCCTGATATTTTCAAAGGGAGCATGCTGTAACACGGACAGAACAAGGTTCAAATCCCATGGAGGCAAAGGCTCCCTCCTAGGAGGGACCAAATGTCGCACCCCTTGAACAAAGGTGCTAACCAAAGAGTTAAACGCCACAGGGCATTGAAAGAACGGCCAGCGCAGAAATCTGACCCTTAATCGTGGCCAACGCCAAACGCTGGTCCACGCCCGTTTGAAGGAAAGCCAACACCCTCGACACCGAGTACGAGCGAGGGGAATACCCCCTGGACTCACACCAGGCAAAGTAAGCCTTTCAAGTACGGTAGTAAATCTTCCCCGAAGAGGCCTTCCTTGCCTTGATCAAAGTGGGAATGACCTCAGGGGAGAGACCCCTATCCTTCAGGACCTGGCTTTCAACAGCCAGGCAGTTAAAGCTAGCGACTGTAAAGCAGGATGGAATATCGGTCCTTGAGACAGGAGATCTTATCGAAGTGGCAGACGCCACGGAGCGTCGACCGCCAGATTCACGAGGTCTGCGTACCAGGACCGGCGAGGCCAGTCCGGTGCCACCAAAATCACCGTGTGCGGTTCGGAGGCCAACCTGCGAAGGAGCCTGGACAGCAGCTGAATCGGTGGAAAGGCATACATCAGACGATACTGATGCCAGGGCGCCACTAACGCGTCTGCCCGAGGATCACACGTTCTTGCCACGAACCTTTCCACCTTGTTGTTCAGACGAGACGAACAGATCCACATCTGGGGACCCCCACTTCGCGCACAACATCTGGAAGACATCCGGGTGGAGGGACCATTCTCCCTGGTCCAGGGTCTGGCAGCTCAGATAATCCGCCTGCCAGTTCTCCACCCCCGGAATGTGAACTGCCGATATCGACGGGACGTGCGTCTCGGCCCAAGACAGAAAGTCGGCTACTTCCCGAGCACTCCTGGTGCCCTCTTGGTGGTTGATGTAGGCCACCGCTGTAGCATTGTCCGTCTGTACCAACACTGGACGGCCCTGAAGCCTGTCCGTCCAACACAGAAGACAGATTTATCGCTCGCAATTCCAGAATGTTGATCGGAAGGGAGGATTCCTCCTCCGACCAAGTTCCCTGGTCGCCCAGAAAACCACCCCAGCCCGACAGGCTGGCATCCGTGGTGATCACCGTCCACGACAAGGGACGAAAAAAGACTTGCCCCCCGACACTGCTGGGTACTGAAGCCACCACAAAAGACCCCTTCGGGTGAGATGGCTCAACGACAGCCGCAGATCCAGACATTGCGGATGCCCGTCCCACTTGGCCAGGACCTCCGCCTGAAGCTCCCGTGTGTGAAACTGGGCGAAGGGAATCGCCTCGAAGGCCGAAACCATCAACCCCAGACACCTCATACACGTCGGAGAGACGAGCACTGACTGTCCCTGAGGGACCTGACTTCGCACTGAAGCGTGTGAAGCTTGTCTTCCGGCAGGAAGACCTTCGCTTGAACAGAGTCCAGGATCATCCCCAGGTAAGGAAGACGAACCAAAGGACACAATGTTGACTTTGGAACATTTATCGTCCAGCCGAATTCCTGCAGAGTCTGCATCGTGATGGACAGGTCGTTCACCAGGCCCTGACTGGTCGCGGACCGAATCAGGATATCGTCCAGATACCCCAGGACAGAAATGCCCTGGGCTCTCAATATAGCCAGAACCGGCGCAAGCACCTTAGTGAAAACACGCGGAGCCGAAGCGAGACCAAAGGGTAACGACACGAATTGGTAATGATCCTCCGCAATGGCAAATCGAAGGTACCTCTGGTGACCCTCGAAAATGGGGATGTGAAGGTATGCATCCTTCAAGTCGATGGAGGCCATGAATTCCCCTGGAACCAGGGCAGCCACCACAGATCGCAGGGATTCCATGCGGAACTTGCGAACCCGCACAAAGCGGTTCAGAGCTTTCAAGTCCAGAATCGGACGTACCTTGCCCTCCTTCCTGGGCACAGTGAACAGATTGGAATAGAATTTCCCGAAATCTGTCCCGATGAGGCACCACCATGAGGAACCACCACTCCCTGGGCCCGCAGGTCCCGCACCGCCAGGTGCAGATCCTGCAAGCGCTCCGGAGTAAGCTGAAGGTTTGAGGGGAAAAAACCTGCCCGCCGGCCGAGAGAGAAACTCGATCTTGTATCCAGATCGAACGATTTCCTGAACCCACCCGTCCCGAACGCGGTCCAGCCAGGGTTGAAGAAAACCGAGCAAACGTCCCCCCACCCCAGAAACGGGTGAGGGCGCCCCTTCAGGCCGCATTGTTATGGGCAGCGGATCCGGACTGGCCGGACTTCTGCTTACCCGCCCACGGCTTCTTCTGGGAGCCTTGGCCTTTGAAGGGCTTGCCCTTATAGTGCGACCGAAAGGCACGAAAGGACCCCTGAAAGGGCCTAAACAAAGCATTCTTCTTACCACGAACAAACTTATTCTTGTGAGATTGGGGCAAGAGAGTGCTCTTACCCCCAGAAATACCCTTTATCAGAGCATCCAAAGATTCGCCAAAAAGGCGAAATCCCGCGTAGGGCAAATTAGCTAAAGTCTTGCGGGAAGATTGGTCAACAGACCAACATTTCAACCATATCAGGCGACGGTTCAAGACCGCCACACTAGAAAGACGCGCAGCCAAAGGAACTAAATCCAAGTCCGCGTCACACAAATACATGACACCCTGATGAATCTGATCCACCATAGCCAAAGTAGTTGGCGGGGCAGAGTCAGTCACCAGGGTGCGCCTGAGCACCTGCGTCCAATCCGCAATAGCCTGGGCTGCCATAATGGAAGCCAAAATAGGCTTCAGCATAGAGCCAGCAACCGTATAAGCATGACGGGCTAGAGATTCCAACCTCCTGTCCGTTGGGTCCCGGAACACCGGGGTATCCTCAGCAGGGATCGCAGTCGATTTATTTAAAATCGCCACCGCGTGATCCACCTGAGGCGGTACACACCAACGCTCATCAGTAGCTGGTGTAAAGGGATAACGCAGCTTGAACCTACTCGGCACAGCAAAAGGCTTCTTTAAATTGCGCTATTGCTCATCAACCGCGCGCTGAAATTCCGTAGAGCAAAGCAAAACCTGCGATGTTTTGCGCTTTGCGTCCCATAAGGGGACATCAAAGCAGGAGGACATGGTTCATCCTGCAAATGCGTTTGCTTGATAGAAACAACCAACTCATCCATGAGTGCAAGCTCTTCAGACGAGCCAGGGGGAGAATTATCAACCCCTTCCACCTCAGCCTCCCCGTCAGACCCCACAAGGTCTAGGGATGAGTGAGACCCTGAGAAGGGCACTCCAGCCATAGCAGCCCCATCGCCCTCTGAATCAGAGGAAATAGACACCCTGGGCCGTTTTGTGGATCGATCAGCCACCAGCATCTGCACCTGAGCAGCTAAGTTTGCCACAATAGTGGCCAGATCAACCCCCTCGGGGGAAGCAGCAGCCCCTTAGCCCCCCACCAAGGTGGGAGGAAACTTGCAATCCTGAGAATCCATGCCCCAGAAAAATTAATAAAGGGTACTGCCCCTTTAAGATCGCGGCGAGCGCTGCCCACCGCACCCACTGAATACACAACCCCCACAGGGACAAGAAACTGGGCAAGGAATACAGGAAAAAAGGAGATATAAAACCTGGAGAGATCACACAGGCTGCTGCACCGATCGCTGTCCCAGAGGAAAAGGAAGTGATTCAAGACTGACCGCCCCTATGAAGCCTATGCAAGGCTACACAAACATGGCCGCTGGGCTGAGGAATCTTAGGGCAAATGGAACATGGCGCCGACATGTGGCCTGATCGATCGCCGCTCAAAATGACGGCGTTTGGCGCCAAAAACGCTGTGCAGTACCTCACAGGACCTGCCACCATGAATTTGCCCCCAAAAAATGGCGGATCGCAGCAGCGATCGCCGCACAGCATGCCTAAAATCTGACTGCTTCACTATGACACCCAGCAGAGCGGGATAGCCCCCCCCTTCACAGCCCACATGCAGGCAGCAAGTCCACACAGGAACTGACAGGGAGCACAGCAGCCACACAGACATGCAGGGTCACACAGTCCCAGACTGACACCCAAATAGACAGGTCCCCACAGAGTTACACTTACCAGTCCGGATGGCGTGGGGAGCCTGCTCCAGCAACCAAACCGCTGCACCGAGGACAGGGAGTGTCGCAAGCAGGACGCAGTGGAGTTGCAGTGCGAAACCGCAATGGCGTCCAGTGAGGTAGCCACCTCACCGATAGCATCCCTGCAGCGAACAGGGATGGGTCGTTCAAAATGCCAGGGCAAAACCTAAGCTGAACGCTCGATGGCAGGCTGGGAAGCCCCTGGCCCTGAGCCCTGGGATCCAGGGTGGCCAGACTGAGACCCAGCGCCGCACAATCATCTTCATCAGAAGATACTAACGCTGAAAATAAACAGCCAAGTAAAAGAAAGAGAAAAAACTTCAAATAAAATCAAAAAGAGAAAAGAAGCTGAGACTAAGAGCCCCAGCACAGGAACTGTCTGCATACTCCTGAGCTAGGCATATGAAACTGAGTTGGTATGCAGGAAGCAGGGAGGTATTGACTGAGGGGACCACCCCCTGGGGGTGGGATATGTTAAAAGCTTTGATATTAATATATTCTGTTGCCTAGCTACTCCTACGGAGCAAAGGTCAATAACCCCATTAGTGACGAATATGAAGAGGCGGCGACTGTCGGAGGACACAAGAGAAAAAAAATTTCAATCTCTCGATGTGCAAAACAGAGACATAACCCAAGCAACTTACAGCTGTAATCGCAGCAAAAGGTGGCGATACAAAGTGGGGCTGAATAATTTTGCACGCCCAATATTTTAGTTTTTTTATTTGTTAAAAGAGTTTGAAATATCCAACAAATTTCGTTCCACTTCATGATTGTGTCCCACTTGTTGATTCTTCACAAAAAATTAGTTTTATATCTTTTTGTTTGAAGCCTGAAATGTGGCAAAAGGTTAATAAGTTCAAGGGGGCCAAATACTTTCGCAAGGCACTGTATATACACACGAACATGGATCCATGAATTTCCTTGGAAAAAGCACCTCCCAAAGTATACAAAATCACTAGCTAGGCACGCAGTTAACTTTGATCGCCCCTGATGTTGACCACTTGCCGACCGCCCACAGTATATTTACTGCGGCAGCCAGCCCCATGCAAGCAAAGTGACGTAGTACTAAGTCGCTGATTCCCGCCGGTCTGGTGCATGCTCCCACGCCCCCCCACCCCCCCCCCCCCCTTGATTGGGTTCAGAACTGATCAGTCATCAGGTCTAGGCCAATTATTTTTGGCCTGGACCTGTTGATCGGTCCTGCCCAATTAGATTCCATGCTGAGCCTGTGTAATGTAAACACAGGCTCGGAAAAGACCTGCTCCCCCCTCCCATGATCCTTTTTGGATTCGAGAGGAGAGAGCACATCTAACTGAGTACTGCACCAAGCACACATACACACACTTAGATAGGCACAATTAACCCCAGATGGCCCCCCCCAGTTAACCCCTACACCCCCTGTCACAACACACTGTATACAGTATATAGCATTTTCCTTTATACCCTAATAAGTGCGATTTGTGACTAGGCTTGTGACGGTATCAGATTTTCATGCTGCGATTAATTGATTAAGGTTTTGCCACGGTATACAGTATTCTATTAAATTTTAAATTATTAAATTTCCACCTCACTTCAATTTCATTGCTGAATTTAGGGGCTTTGGTTCACTTATGCACATTATTATATAGTCAGTCAGTACAGACTCTGAACCAGGCCTAAAATAGGTCATCAAGCAGTGTCTGGCCTAACTGGTGATAACTGGTCCTGGCGCTCGGCTCAGATCCGATGGCCTGGTCATTAAGAGGGCAAATCCTTGTGGTCAAGAAGAAGTGGTTCGTCCAGACGAAGCTACGCCACCAGGAAGCGAAACGCGTTGACATCATCACCGCCGGCACACACACACCAGTGTCTCAGACGTGGACGGCGGATAGAGCGTATGGAAGCAAGAAGATCGGGACTGGCGATCGTTACTAACAGCGGAGGATAGGTATCGGAGCGTGCGGCTATAGAAAGGAGGTCAGGTAAGTGAAGACACAACACAGTATCCAAGGCAGCAGGGGTGAAGCATCGGCTACTGAGCTGACAGAGTGAGGAAACGGCACTACCAGCCTTATTGAGGCAAGACACAAGGATAGCCAAACGAAACACTCTGCATAGTCCCCACATGAGGCGCCAAGACCCGCATATTTGTATGCACACATAAGTACACCCCTGACACTCCTCTATACCGCCGCAATACCACAACATCCAACCCCCGAGACCGCTGAAAATCATCCCCAACTAGCATCACATATCTGAGAAAGGGAATAGATGAAGTAAAGGCAATTACCACCGGAGTGAATGATTATACATATCCCGGATTACTAAACATCTTCAATACCCTTGAATTTCTCTCAGATGTTAACTGTAATACAGCCATCCCGACAATAACTTGCTATCCAGGACCCCCACATATTGAAAATTATTTTGGTTCACAACATTCCTGCACAGGATCCCGCCCATCCATAGACACATGTCACAGGAAAGACTATTCAGCCCTGTGAATGTAACATTTTTTGCACCGGCCGGTACTTTGTTTAATGTATTGTTTTTGTCTTGTTTCTTGTTTAACTGATACACCCACAGTGTTTTAGATCTGTACGGTTACGATTATATGTAATTTTCTAACAATAAATTTGCTATTAAACTCAGACACTTTGTATCCCTAAATTTGTACTGACCATCTAACCATCTACAGTTCTGTACACTGTACAGAACACCTTTTTATATGCATGCCTAGGTTAGGTCAGACATGTATTATTTAAATACAGGGACATAATATAGCATACTTTGCCACAAGCTCCGCAAAATAACCTTGTATAACAAGAAGTGGTTAAACCTGAAGGAGGTGTTTATAAATTACTTTACTATTGCTTTAGGCCTGGTTCACATGTATGCGGGTTGGCGGTTCACATGTATGCGGGTTGGCGGTTCACATTTGCACAGGCATAGCAGCCCATTGATTTGAACGGGCTGCTATGCCCTCATTTTCCACAGAAAAAAGGTGCATGCAGCATTTTTTTAAAATTCAGTGGCCTTGAAATCCATCCTGCTTTTGCACCATGCGACTAACCTGCAGTTCCTGCTCTGGCAAGCTTTCTGCATTTTTTGTATACGTGGGCACGGCATTTAAAAACAGTTTGCGTGTGCAGCAACGGCAGGTAAGTCGCATGGTGCAAAAGGAGGATGGATTTCATGGCCACTGCATTTTTTTAAATTCTGCATGCACCTTTTTTCAGCTGAAAACGCAGGCATAGCAGCTCAAGCCCATTCACATCAATGGGCTGCTATGCCTGTGCAAATGTGGGCCCCCAACCCGCATACATGTGAACCAGGCCTAAAGCAATAGTAAAGTCATTAATTGGTTAAACCTGCAGGAGGACCGGTGTTTTTATCTATTAATGACTTTACTATTGCTTTAGGCCTGGTTCACATGTATGCGGGTTGGGGGCCCACATTTGCACAGGCATAGCAGCCCATTGATGTGAATGGGCTTGAGCTGCTATGCCTGCGTTTTCAGCTGAAAAAAGGTGCATGCAGAATTTAAAAAAATGCAGTGGCCATGAAATCCATCCTTTTGCACCATGCGACTTACCTGCCGTTGCTGCACACGCAAACTGTTTTTAAATGCCGTGCCCACGTATACAAAAAATGCAGAAAGCTTGCCAGAGCAGGAACTGCAGGTTAGTCGCATGGTGCAAAAGCAGGATGGATTTCAAGGCCACTGAATTTTAAAAAATGCTGCATGCACCTTTTTTCTGCGGAAAATGAGGGCATAGCAGCCCGTTCAAATCAATGGGCTGCTATGCCTGTGCAAATGTGGGCCGCCAACCCGCATACATGTGAACCGCCAACCTGCATACATGTGAACCAGGCCTAAAGCAATAGTAAAGTCATTAATAGATAAAAACACCGGTCCTCCTGCAGGTTTAACCACTTCTGGATCGCAAGGATTTGCCCCTTTAAAGACCAGGCCATCGGATCGGAGCGCCAGGACCAGTCATCACCAGGTAGGCCAGACACTGCTTGATGGCTATATAATGTAATGTGGGCTGCTATGCGTGTGTGTGTATATATATATATTTATATTTATATATTAGAGCTGCACGATTCTGGCCAAAATGAGAATCACGATTTTTTAGCTTGGAATAAAGATCACGATTCTGTGTAAACAAAAAAAAAACCTTAGTTACTTACCGGTGACGGTATTTCTAAGAGCCTTTCAGGACAGCACCTGGAGAGAGCGCAGCTCCACCCAATCCACAGGAAACACTGCAAATAAAAACTCCTCCTCTTCCACCATGCCTCAGTCATATAGTAGCCTCCGACATGCTGGAAAACAAACTACCACAGGTTAAACATTTACAAATTATATTATAAACAAAACCAAGGGGGGGTAGCTGCTGCTGTCCTGAAAGGCTCTTAGAAATACCGTCACCGGTAAGTAACTAAGGTTTTCTCAGATCGCCTTTCAGGACAGCACCTGGAGAGGATAAGCGAGTAACTTACACTTAGGGTGGGACCACTGCCTGCAGAACTTTTCTGCCAAAGGCTTGATCCTGAGCTGACAACAAGTCCAACCTGTAATGTCTAATAAAGGTTGAATAGCTGGACCAGGTAGCTGCCTTGCAGATTTGATCAGGCAAAGCACCGGCCCTTTAAGCCCATGAGGTTGCCACAGACCTTGTAGAATGCGCCAAGATGCCTTCTGGAGGTTCTTCTCCTTGAGCTACATAAGCCTGTTCAATTGCCCATCTGAGCCATTTGCCTAAAGTGCTCTTTGATGCTTTTTCTCCTATACGGGACCCTGAGAAGATGACAAATAATGCATTTGTCTTTCTAAATTCCTTAGTTACCAGGAGGAACTGAAGTAAGCATCTCCTCACATCCAAGGTATGAAAGGATTCTTCCCGAGTATTACTAGGAGTTGAGGAGAAAGTTGGTAAGACAATTTCTTGTGATCTATGAAAAGATGAAGCAATCTTTGGAAGAAAGGCTGGCTCCGTTCTTAGGACTACTCGATCTGCAAAAATTGTCAAAAAAGGGTCTGAAATTGAGAGGGCCTGGATCTCACTGATCCTCCTGGCCGAGGTTATTGCTATCAACAGAGTTTCACCTTAGAAGCTGAATCACCTGTCCAGGTTTTCAACCAGACCGCCCTCCTGGCAGAGTTGACGAGGGCTGCTGACCTGGCAGACATTTTGATAGACTCAGCAGAAGCATCGGCCATATATTTTACTGCCTTTAGGAGCAGCGGAAATGAATCCAGGAGATCTTTCCTTGCTGTTCCAGCCTCCACATGCCCTTTAAGTTGTTCGAGCCAGCACTCAAGATTTCTGGCTACCACCGTGGAGGCCATGGCCGGCTTAAGGCTGGACGTAGAGGAATCCCAAGCCTTTTTAAGGAGAGAATCTGCCCTTTTATCCATGGCGTCTTTCAGAACACCCATGTCCTCGAACGCCAAATCCGTGCGGCGAGACACCTGAGAAAAAGCAGCATCCACTCTGGGCTTCTTGTTCCATAGGTGCGCCGTATCCTCTTCAAACGGAAATCTCCTTCTTAGGGATTTAGAGAAAAAAGGGGCCCTCTCTGGGTCCTTCCACTCTTTTTCAATAGATTCCGTAAGGACTTTATGAACAGGAAAAACCCTGCGCTTTGTCTGTTCAAGGCCCTGGTACATTCTGTCATGAAGTGAAACTTGCACCTTTTCTTCTGCGATTTCCAACGTGGTGTAAATCGCTTTCAGCAACTCATCAACCTCTTCCAAGGATAATTTGTATCTGGAAGAACTAGCCACCTCTTCCTTCTCTTCCTCCTCTGAATCCCTGATGGAACAGAGAGCACTCTCCCCCTCATCTTCTGAATCGCTTGACACTGCAGACTTAGAAGTAGACGGCTGGGAAGATGTACCACCCATTTGTTGGGAATCTGATAGAACTTGTGGCGTCCTGGATAACAGGGAACGAACTGAGGACAAGGTGTCTGTGAGTTCTTTAAATGAAGATATGAATTCATTATTCTGCTGACTAGACTCTTCCTTCACAAGGTCAGCAATACATGCTTTACAAAGTGGCTTCACCCAGGAATCTCTGAGTGGATTCTTGCATGAAGGGCATTTCCTTGATGCTGGGGCTCTTGTCTTCACTGTGGCTTTAACCTAGTAAAGAAAAAGCCACCATGAAAGCCCAATAACCACTATAAAAGAAAACCACCACCTAGTGATTTCTTGCAAGGGAGAAAATCGTGACCCACACCAAAAAGGATCAGAAGAAAAGACTCCCAGATGCATATATATCCTGTTAGACTGGGAACAGTTACTCAGTCTACAGGGCAGGCTCCAAAGGAGGAAGGAAGAAACCCCACAATAAAAGCTCACACAGTAAAGAAAAAAGAGGCACCACTGCACCTCTCCTACCTGAGCTTGGCCGGCGCTGGCGGTGCCTGCTTCCACCGTCGCTGCAGACTTTTCCTCCATGTTGTTGAAAAGCGCAGCTTGCTGGCAGATCTCTCCATTTAAATACCGCTTCCCGCGTCCTCCTCTGTGGACCGAAAGCGCCGACCTCGTGACCTGCCTCTGACCCCTGCGTGTATTGCGGTTGGAGCAAACGCCGCCACGCCCCCACCGGAAGTCCCGTCCACCGGAAGTGACGCCGCGCGTCCCCGGGATCAGAGTCCGAAAGTGCGGGAGATTCGAATGCCAAAAGCGGCTCCCCGCCCGCCGACCGGCCGAAGCGCGGACCTCTGACGCCCGGACCGGATCCTCCGATGGGTTTCAGCTCCCCTGAGCGAACGAGGTGAGAGGCTCCGGAGCATACCCCCTTTGACACTCCAGGGAGGGGAGCTGGGATGGTCTCCATGCTGAAACAGCAAACAAAAACTGGGCAACAAATCCTTCTCTCCCCCTGGAGAGAGTGCAGCCCTTCCACATAGCTCCTGCAATGCTTCCACCATGGTGGAGGAAACACAAATGACTGAGGCATGGTGGAAGAGGAGGAGTTTTTATTTGCAGTGTTTCCTGTGGATTGGGTGGAGCTGCGCTCTCTCCAGGTGCTGTCCTGAAAGGCGATCTGAGAAAAATGGGATAACTTTACTGTTACTTTTTTTTTTATTCATTAAAGTCTATTAATTGCGTTTGAAAGACTGCTGCGCAAATACAGTGTGACATAAAATGTTACAACAATCGCCATTTTTTTCTGTAGGGTCTCTGCTAAAAAAAATATATAAAATGTTTGGGGGTTCTAAGTACTTTTCTAGCAAAAAAAAAAAACTGATTTTAACTTGCAAGCAACAAGTGTCAAAAAAAGTCCAGTCTTTTAAGAGGTTAAACTTCCTTTCTCCCTGGCAGAGGGAAGGAAAAAATACAATGTAATCATTTTTGTTTATAGTTACTGGGAGACTTAATGCTGAAAGGCATTAAGCCCCCATTCACACTAGGGCGACTCACGAGGCGACTTGTGTCGCCCCAGGTCGCTTGACATGACCAAACCAATGTAAATGAATCAGTGCCGTCTTAATTGCCGCTATTAAGGTCGCTCCGACTTCAGAAAAGGGTCCTGTACTACTTTCAGGCGACCAGTGATCCGACCTGTCCCATATACTTCAATGGGAGTCGCCTCCTTATCTTAATTGAAGCGACCTGTAATCTGACTTGTCATCCGACTTTGCTAAAAAATGGCAGTGAACAAGAAAAGAGCATAATTTTCTTGCAGGCATTAGCGGTCATTTTTTTAGGCAGGCATGTCATTTTTTGGATTTCGTTTCTGGGGGGTCTAAAAAGTGTCCCTGTCAAGTTTCAGCTCTGTAGCATGTCCAGAACCCCTAAAAAAAATCATTTTTCTTTTAATTTTTTGTAGTGTCTTACCAGCTGTCTTTTTTTCTTGCAGGCATTTAGCGGGCATTTTTTTAAGCAAGCATGTCATTTTTGGGATTTCGTTTCTGGGGGGTCTAAAAAGTGTCCCTGTCAAGTTTCAGCTCTGTAGCATGTCCAGAACCCCTAAAAAAAAATCATTTTTCTTTTAATTTTTTGTAGTGTCTTACCAGCCGTCTTTTTTTCTTGCGGGCATTTTTTTAGGCAGGCATGTCATTTTTTTGTATTTAGTGTCTGGGGGGTCTAAAAAGTGTACCTGTCAATTTTCAGCTCTGTAGCATGTCCAGAACCCCTAAAAAACAGCATTTTTACTATATTTTCAGGGATACGGCTTCTCTGCGGGTGGCTTTTTTTCTTGCAGGCATTTAGCGGGCATTTTTTTAGGCAGGCATGTCATTTTCTGGATTTAGTGTCTGGGGGGTCTAAAAAGTGTACCTGTCAATTTTCAGCTCTGTAGCATGTCCAGAACCCCTAAAAAACAGCATTTTTACTATATTTTCAGGGATACGGCTTCTCTGCGGCTGGCTTTTTTTCTTGCAGGCATTTAGCGGGCATTTTTTTAGGCAGGCATGTCGTTTTCTGGATTTAGTGTCTGGGGGGTCTAAAAAGTGTACCTGTCAATTTTCAGCTCTGTAGCATGTCCAGAACCCCTAAAAAACAGCATTTTTACTATATTTTCAGGGATACGGCTTCTCTGCGGCTGGCTTTTTTTCTTGCAGGCATTTAGCGGGCATTTTTTTAGGCAGGCATGTCATTTTTGGGATTTAGAGTCTGGGGGTCTAAAAAGTGTACCTGTCAACTTTCAGCTCTGTAGCATGTCCAGAACCCCTAAAAAACAGCATTTTTACTATATTTTCTGTAATATGGCTTCTCTGCGGCTGGCTTTTTTTCTTGCAGACATTTTACGGGCATTTTTTGGGTGTCTTTGGAGGCATGTGCTTCTTAAAAATTATAGGAAAAAAGCTCTTTTTTTTTTACGTTTCTAGACAGACAAACAAAGCTATGTGAGACACACAACACTGCACACATGGGAAAAAGGAAATATGTAAAAAAAAAAACACAGGAAAAGGAAATTAGGTCACAAGACATCAGATTGCGATTGGCCAAATAAAAAGTTGCCTCGCGATTAGGTCGCGTCAAAGTCGCGCTAAGTCGCGTCAAAGTCGCGCCAAAGTCGCGTCAAAATCGCGTCAAAATCACGCTGGAAGCGACGCTACTTTAGTGGTAGCGGCAGTGTGAACCAGCACTAAATGTGTGAGTGAATGAGTCATCCAGCTCACTGAAATGTATCAATTCACAAGTCAGACCCAGGAGCAGAGAAACTCGGTATTTTAAAAATGCCACAACAACAATACCGTGGCTATGCAATACCGCGATATATCGAATTACCGAAAATCGGCATATGTCTATTTGTGACCAGGTGTAGCGCTTGCGCCCCCCCCCCCTTTTACACTTAAAATACCCACCACCCCCCCAATAAAGATTTAACCCTCTGATCAACCCCGGTTACCCCTTCCGTCACATTGCACACTAATACAAACGTAATATACTGTTTCTGTATTTTGCATTAGTGCGATTGTGACTTGTGTTAGCGACTTAGTTTCTGTCCCAAGTAGGTTTAGGGTCCCCGCCACCCCCCCAATAAAGATTTAACCCCCTGATCACCCCTACACCTAATGTCACAACACACTGTATAGAGTATATAGCATTTTCTATATACCCGTATAAGTTTGACGTGTGACCAGGTTTAACGCTTGCGGTCGTTCCTGTTATCCTTAGGATACCTGCCACTCCCTCCCAATAAACATTTAACCCCCTGATCACATCCAGTTAACCCCTTCCCCCCCTAATACACATATAATATACTGTTTTACTGTATTTTGTATTAGTGTGATTGTTACTTGAGTTAGCGCTAGCGACTTAGCTTCTGTCCCAAGGAGGTTTAGGGTCCCCGCCACAACCCCCCCTCCCATTAAAGATTTAACCCCCCTGATCACCCCCAGTTAACCCCTTCATTGCCCTGTCACTGTCACTTTTATAGTGTAGTTTTTTTCTGATCACTATTAGCGACACAGGTGACATTAGCTAGTGTTAGCGTCAGTCTAAAATGGCGCAGATCCTTGGCGCATAGTTAGAACCCCTTGATTACCACACACTTCCATTACTAGTATAGTGTTTGAACAGATCAATATCTGATCAGAACTATACTAGCGTCCCTATAGTTTAAGGTTCCCAAAACGCGGTGTTAGCACGATCAGAACTGATTCCTGCGTTTAACCCCTCCGCCCAGCCCACCCCACCCCACCCAGGTAAGTGTAGTAATCAATAGATTACTGTCACTTACAAAAGTACACAAAACAGCTGTGTTGGCAGAGTCAGGCCTGATCCCTGCTAGCATTAGCAGTTTTTTTTTGGTAGCGGTTGAAATAGTCCTTGACAACCAGGTGGCTTTTATTACCTGTGAGTAACACTACTATACCGGTAAATTTAGTTAACCAAAATGACCAAACGTTGGTACAGTAGTGCAGAGGCTTACAGTATACTGACAGTGTCAGATGAGAGCGATGGGGAAGCCTCACTGGCAGAATCAGGGTCGGTATACGAACCTGATGACAGCAGCGGCTCCCTGACAGATAGACCCAGGCGTACCCGACCCACCCGACCCCATTCTGGAGTTGAGATGCAGGAATCGCAGGGTGCTCGTATGGAGCAGAGTGTCGGTACTACGGCCGCTCATCCTTCTGGTGGCCTGGCAAGCGCCAGCGGCCTAGTACACCCTGGACCTAATACAACCAGCACTGCAGTAACACTTGGTGATGTGGCGAGTCCCATAAGTGCAGTTGAAGCTGGTGCAGTGGCTAGCACGAGTAGTGGCCCACAACCACCGCGTATTCGAAGACAGGCCCATAGAGCCCACGATGCCCTCCCTGAAGCGCTGGCATATCCTAATTGGCAGCCCACAGATTCCACCGCACCAGTACTTCCCCCATTCACTGCCCAACCCGGAATTCAAGTAGAAACAGCTGGTTTTAATCCCATTAAATTTTTAAGCTGTTTTTCACTGAAGATCTTTTCAGATCTATTGTGGATCAAATTTATACGCACAATTCATCGCCGCCAACCCAAATTCACCCCTTGCCAGACCATTCGCCTGGAATCCTATAACGATTCCCGATTTGAAAATCTTTCTGGGCCTATCCTTCAACACGGACATTCCAAAAAAGAATTAATTGCTGTTATATTGGTCCCCTGACCCAATTCATCAAATGCATGTGTTCTCTGCTGCTATGTCCAGGGCTCGATACGAACAAATATTTTGGTTCATGCATTTTAGCGACAATTAACTGTCGTCCTCGGGGAAACCCTGAATATGATCGGCTCCACAAAATTCAGCCCCTCGTAGACCAATTCCATCAGCGGTTTGCGGCCTTCTTTACCCCCCCCCCCCCCCCAACAAGAGGTCTGCGTTGACGAGTCCCTGATTAAGTTTACTGGCCGCCTTGCTATCAAACAGTATCTCCCCAGCAAGCGTGGCAGATACGGGGTCAAACTGTACAAGCTGTGTGACAGGGCCACAGGCTATACAGTTAGTTTCCGTGTCTATGAGGGAAAAGATAGCTCTGTGGAGCCCCCCCCCCCCCCCCCCCCGACTGCCCAGACTACATAGGGAGCAGCGGTAAGGTAGTTTGGGACTTGGTGTCACCCTTATTCGGGAAAGGGGTACCACTTGTACGTGGACAATTTTTATTCAAGCGTGCCAGTTTTTAGACACCTCTTTCAATTGCAAATTGGCGCTTGTGGCACCGTGCGATCTAATCGCCGGGGCTTCCCCCAACGGCTAGTGAATGCCCCACTGAGCCCAGGGGAGAGCCTGCTTGAGGTGCGATGAATTGCTTGCAGTGAAGTGGGACAAAGTGATTGTTTTGGTTCTGTCCTCCAGTCACCCAGACACGGCAGTCAAAATTACTACGGTCACCGGTGTTAAGCCCCTCTGTGTCCATGACTATAACTGTAAAATGGGAGGGGTGGACTTCAACGACCAGATGGTGGGACCGTACTTAATTGACCGTAAGACCAAATGCTGGTACAAAAAAAAAAAAAAAGTGTCTGTATACATTTTTTAATTGGCTATTTACAACGCTTTTGTCTTATACAAAGCGTCTGCCGGGACATTATCCTTCTTTCAATTCCAAGAAGAGATAATCAGAGCCCTTCTGTATCCAGCTGGTGCTCCTGCCCAAATTCCCCAACCAGATGCAGTGAGCCGGCTGCATGAGAGGCATTTTCCGGAATTCCTCCCGAGTACCCCTACCCAAAGATACCCCCAAAAAAGATGCAGTGTCTGCAGCAAGCACGGGTTTAGGCGTGACACCTGTAATTATTGTCCCGACCGACTTGGTCTTTACCACAGTGACTGTTTCCGTCGCTACCACACACTAGTGGATTATTAGCGTAGGGTACAGAACGGCACAGTTTAGGGCACATTTACAAAGGGTCTCAAAAGATGTTCGATGGCTATCGTCATTTTGAGAAACCATAACCTGGAACCCTAACGTTGAAGAAAAAAAATAAAAATACATTAACCACTTAAGCCCCGGAAGATTTTACCCCCTTGCTGACCAGGGCCTATTCTGCGATTCGGCACTGCGTGACTTTAACGGACAATTGCACGGTCGTGCGATGCTGTACCTAATTTTGACGTCCTTTTTTTCCAAACAGAGCTCTCTTTTGGTGGTATTTGATCACCTGTGCGATTTTTTAAACATGCGCTATAAACAAAAAAGAAACGTCAATTTTGCAAAAATAATATATTTTTCACATTTTTTTTTTATATGAAATTCCAAAAATAAAAAAAAAACGAAAAATCAAAACTTTAGGCCAATTTTTTTTTACCATAGGTTTGGTAAAAAAAAAAAAAAATAAAAAAAATCGTAAAAACTGAATTTGTAAAATCTTACCGTAAAATCCTTTTCTCTTAGCTCATTGACAGACGTAGTCCTCGGTGATTCAGCACCTTCGGGTTATGCTGCCCTCCACAGGAGTAGGACTAGACAGGAAATAAAATGCTCTGGCCACACCCTAGGGGCAGTCCGAGGGTATATCCTCCCTCTCTCTGCCACAGTAAATCAGTTATGTCACAAAGCAGTGTTTAGAGAATTCAACCCAACTCCAAAACAGAGGGGCGGGTACTACGTCTGTCAATGAGCTAAGAGAAAAGGATTTTACGGTAAGATTTTACAAAAATCCATTTTTCTCTATCGCTCATTGACAGACGTAGTCCTCGGTGATTCAGCACCTTCGGGACGTCCCAAAGCAGTACCACAAATGAGGGGTGGGAAAAATGGAAATTAAATCCAATGTAGAAGGCCCAACCGGTGCCAACTAGAAGTTTTACAATGCTCATCCTCAATGATGAGACTCAAAAAATTTTTCAACACAAAATCCTCGAGGTAGACCTCCGGTCTCCTCAAATTGCGGCCTGCAAAACCTTGCGGCCAAATGAGGCATCCCCCGATGCCATCACATCAATTTTATAAAATTTTGTAAAGGTATGTACCGACGACCAGGTGGCTGCCTTACATACCTGGACCACTGACGCCTGATGGCGGAAGGCCCATGAAGTACTGAGCGCTCGAGTGGAATGCCCCCTAACAGGGAACGGAGGACTCCGACCCTTAATAGAATAAGCCTGTACCACCGTCTAATCCATTTGGCGATAGTCGCGGCAGATGCAGGCAACCCCTTTCTGGGGCCATCCGTGATCACAAAAAGTGAATCCGTCTTACGGAACGATTCCGTAGCCTTCAGGTATACCCTGATTGCCCGAACCACATCCAAGGAATGCAACGCATGTTCCCGATGATGATTGGGATGAGGACACAAGGAAGGTAGTACAATATCTTCATTCAGATGAAAATCTGAAACCACCTTAGGAAGAAAGGATGGCTTAGGATGAAGTACTACCTTATCCCTATGAATCACTAAGTATGGGGACTGGCATGATAAAGCAGCCAGTTCTGACACCCTGCGTGCAGAAGTGATAGCCACCAAGAAGGCCACCTTCTGGGATAAAGTAAGCAAGGGAATCTCCCTGATGTTTTCAAAGGGAGGTTTCTGTAGAACCGACAAAACCAAATTAAGATCCCAGGGCGGTAAGGGCGCGCGGACTGGTGGAGCCAGATGCCGCACCCCCTGGATGAAATTCCGCACCAAGGACTTGGTAGCTAAAGGTTTCTGAAAGAAGATTGCTAATGCTGAAACTTGACCCTTGATGGTGCTCAAGGCTAGTTTCTGCTCAACCCCTTTTTGCAAAAAGGCCAATATTCAAGTCACCGAATAGGTACGTGGAGGAAATCCTAAAGATTCGCACCACGCGATACAAGTCTTCCATGTGTGATAATAGACTCTGCTGGAAGTCGCTTTCCTTGCTTTAATAAGGGTAGGAATGACTGAAGCCGACAACCCTCTGTCCTTCAGTACTTGGGTCTCAATGGCCAGGCCATTAAAACCAGCGACTGTAAAGCACGATGGTAGATTGGTCCTTGAGACCGCAGATACTCCCTGAGACGAAGTTCCCACGGAACGTCCGCGACTAGCATGTCCAAGTCGGCCAGGCCGGCTTGACGAGGCCAGCCTAGAATTTCTAGGACCACTGGCGCTGACTGGATCTGAACCAGGCGTCCCTAGAGCTATCTGGCCCCGACCATCCGACAAAGTCTGGTCGTTTTCTGTTCCCACACATTTATCAGACACCTGATTCCTATCAGGAACGGTGATCTTTCCTGGTTGAACCTCAGGGACCGAAGTCACCTGGCTAGAGGCTTCTTGGTCTGTCTGGTCAACCGGATCCGATTCCTGTGGGGAATTGAGACTAATCTTTGGAAAAGGTAAAGGAAAAGATCTGTTCAGAGAACGGTGACTACCGCTCCCTGTAGTACTTAAATGTTGGAAGGGAAGAATCGCACCGGTAGCAGTGGTCGATGCTCGATCTAATGTCCTGAATACCGGTGAAAACGTCCCCCCACCCTCAAACCGGGTGGGGGCGCACCTTCAGGCTGTGTAATCCTTTGCTTCGGGTTTGGCTGAGTCGGTCTTCTGTTTGTCCGACCAGCCCTTCTTGAACCCTCCTGGAGGAGTCTTGCCTTTCCCGCTTGTTCCAGCCGGGCGTGCGAACCCTTTATGGGCGGTAAAGAAAGGTCCTCGCTTGTTGCGAGGTCCCTTAGCTTTAGCAGCCTGTGGCAAGAAAGTGCTCTTGCCCCCAGTGGCATCCTTAATGATCTCATCCAAGGTGGCCCCAAATAGGCGATTCCCCTGAAAGGGGAGATTCGTCAAGGTCTTTTTGGAACCTAGGTCTGCTGACCAGCATTTTAACCACAGCACACGTCTGAGGATTACCGCTGACATAGATGCATGCCCTAATAGGGGGGTAGCATCCAAGGCTGCGTCACAGACAAACTTTAGCCCTTGTATAATCTGTTCCATCATATCAGATGTTCCCTGGGGGATATCTTTCCCCCTCAGGTCTTGGCGTACCAATCTCGCCCATTCCGTTAGTGTCTGGGAAACTAGACCAATAACAATTACTGGTCTAAATGCTGACTCTATCAGGAAGATAGTGCGGGACTCCGCTTCCACCTTTCGATCCACCGGATCCTTAAAGGACGAAGTGTCCTCCACTGGGATAACCATGGCTTTATTCAGCCTGGAAATAGGTGGGTCCACCACCGGTGGAACCGTCCATTTCTTGATGAGGGATTCCTCAAACGGATAGCGTCTAGCAATACGCTTGGAAATAGTAAAGGTACGCTTAGAATGCTCCCATTCTTTAATTTTATTACCAAAACACTTGGGTACAGGAAAAACCTTCACCGTTTTGATGGGCTTGTTAGTACCAAAGGGAATCTGTTTCAGTTGCCTCTGCCGGTAAAACCTCAAGTCTTAAGGTTTCCCGCACTGCCACAACTAGTGCGTCCACCAATGCTTCTTCCCGAATTATGGCGGAAGAATTAACGTCCTCCTCACTGTCTGAGGGAACTTTACCTGAGATAACAGCCCTTGCAGAGGGACCTGCAGCTGCAGTGACCATCTCTGAATCTGAGTCAGAGGTGTCAGATGATATAGGGGTAGGGGGGGGTCGCTTTGACCCCCGTCCCTGACAGGCCGTCTCCACCCGAGCCACCAAAGACTCCAAAGCTGATGTAAATGCGTCTATACTCTGTGCACCGGCGGGTCCCGTGGTCCCCTCGAGGGAAACAGGTGGGGGTGCTTGTGTGGCAGGGTCCATGATAATTCCAGTTACTACCCGGAAAATTCAATCCAAAATAAAAAACTTTTTTTTTTTTTCTTTTCGTTAGACCCCCAGCGCCACAAAGCCCCTCAGTGTTAGCTGCTTAGGGACCCCTATCGAGCGAGAGAGAGATAGATAGATAGACCCCCAGGCTCACCACTTGATGCTCAGTTTTCCACTGCACTTGTCTCAGCACTGTCTCGAACCGACAGGAAGTCTCTTGGCTGGCTGCCCGGGAAGAAAGGAGGCGGCTCCACCCCTCCGTACGCCTTCCGGCGCCTCCCCTAGCTCCACGAGGTGTTTGGGTCACCTCAAACATGGCCGCCCCCATGCTGGAGACACGAGGCTACGCCAAAATGGCGGCCTCGTGGGATCTAGCAAACAATGGTGGCGGTTGTACCGAATAGCGGCGTGACTGCAGAGCATCACAACACCTTCTCTACATGGGGATTTAGCCTGGTCGGCGGTACCGGACCCTGGCAGACCGTATGGCCGTCGGAAGGCCTGCTATTGCTGAAC
Organism: Pelophylax lessonae; assembly: GCF_965119305.1. Taxonomy (NCBI): domain Eukaryota; kingdom Metazoa; phylum Chordata; class Amphibia; order Anura; family Ranidae; genus Pelophylax; species Pelophylax lessonae. The sequence goes on along the minus strand of NC_138768.1, from coordinate 473,797,820 downwards.
ACCTGACTTGGAAAGCAGTCTACATGTCCGTGGCTTCTGACTGGTAGGATACTTATATTATCACAGAAAGATTCCAGTACTGCCACTGATTACAATCTTTTAACATATTTACAATTAGATTGTCAGCTCCCAAACCAAGCCTCCTGGCTTTTTGCACACAAAAATCACACTCAAAGTAGGGGGATCTGTGCCATGTTATAGGATAGAGGGGAACTCATCCTTACCATACAGAGAGGGGCCCGCGTTCACCACAAGACCCGTCAGGGGAAAGGGGGGGGGGGAACATACTACTCACCATACTGGAACCAGGCGGGCGCCAACTCCTGACAGTACCCCTCTCCACCGGGGCAGGAGGGCTGTCGACCAATACGGACGCCGTGACTCATGGTCCTTGGCGTTTCAGCGAGACGTTTAACTCGCAGGGTCAGTCCCTCCAGTGGGACTATGTCGCGGCCGACCCAGCGCGGAGCTATGGCCTGCACGCGCTTGTAGGCTGAACTGGGGTGACCACCGGATCTCAACATCCAGCCCGTCGCCCAGTTCAGCTTTCTTGCTTGAAGATCTCACAGGAACACTGGAGAAAAAAAAAGCTGTCTAAAAATCTTAAGAAAAAAATCCTGCCAGGACCGAAGATCCCAGCAAGGTATCTAGGTCCTTACTCCTAACTAGACAGAAAAAAACTGATTTGCTGTGGCAGAGAGAGAGGATATACCCTTGGGGACTGCCCCTAGGGTGTGGCCAGAGCATTTTATTTCCTGTCTAGTCCTACTCCTGTGGAGGGCAGCATAACCCGAAGGTGCTGAATCACCGACTACGTCTGTCAATGAGCGAGAGAAAATTCCTCTGAGTCCTCCGACAGTCGCCGCCTCTTCATATTCGTCACAATGGGTAATTGACCTTTGCTCCGTAGGAGTAGCTAGGCAACAGAATATGTCAATATTAAAGCTTTTAGCATATCCCACCACCAGGGGGTGGTCCCCTCAGTCAATACCCTCCTGCTTCCTGTTCCATATATCAGTTTCAGTAGAATAGCAGTAGAGTACATAATCAAAACCCCAAAAGAGGGGCGGGGGCTGCGACTGTCGGAGGACTCAGAAAGGAATTTTACAGGTAAGATTTTACAAAAATTCAGTTTTCTCTTACGTCCTCCGACAGTCGCCGCCTCTTCATATTCGTCACAATGGGGACGTCCCAAAGCAGTGCAAACATGAGGGGTGGGAAACGCAACCGCGCCTAAGGCAACGCAGTCTCCACATCAGAGAAAGTAACCTTACCAAAGGAAGGAAACAGCTGGGCAGCATGAAAAAAAACGTTGCTCAACAGGAGCAACAACCCAGGAAGAACAAATAACCTAGGGATAAAAACATCCCAAACAGCCAAGGGCCCAAAAACAAGGGACCTTAAGGCACTGCCGCACTAAGAACCTTGCGGCCAAAGGAAGCATCTGCCGATGCCTGAACATCCACTTTGTAGAACTTGAGAAGGTGTGAACGGACGACCAAGTCGCCGCCTTACACACCTGGGCCACAGAAGCCCGATGATGACAGGCCCAAGACGTACTCAGAGATCTGGTAGAGTGCGCCTTCACAGGCATAGGAGGAACCTTCCCATTCAAAGCATATGCCTGCTCAATGGTCTGTCTAATCCATTTGGCGATGGTAGAAGCCGACGCCGCCATGCCTTTCCGAGGTCCCTCAGGAAGGACAAAGAATCCGTCTTGCGAAAGGATTGTCGAATTCAGGTAAACCCTGATCGCCCTAACATCCAAGGAATGCAAGGCCACCTCCTTCGGATGCTTAGGCTCCGCGCAAAGCGAAGGCAAGACAATGTCCTCATTGAGGTGAAATTCCGAAATCCTTTTCGGAAGAAAAGGATTAGGTCGCAAGACCACCTTATCCAAGTGGAGTACCAGATACGGAGACCTGCAGGACAAGGCTGCCAGCTCCGAAACTCTGCGAGCCGAAGTGATCGCCACCAAAAAAGCAACCTTTTTGGACAACAGAGGCAACGAGATCTCCCTGATCTTTTCAAAAGGAGCATGTTGTAACACGGGCAGAACAAGGTTCAAGTCCCATGGAGGCAAAGGCTCCCTCCTAGGAGGGACCAGGTGTCGCACCCCTTGAACAAAGGTGCCAACCAGAGAATTAGACGCCACAGGGCGTTGAAAAGGAACGGCCAGAGCAGAAATCTGACCCTTAATCGTGGCCAAAGCCAAACGCTGGTCCACGCCCGTTTGAAGGAAAGCAAACACTCTCGAAACCGAGTATGAGCGAGGGGAATACCCCCTGGACTCACACGGCAAAATAGGCCTTCCAAGTACGGTCGTATATCTTCCCCGAAGAGGCCTTTCTAGCATTGATCAAAGTATGAATGACCTCCGGAGAGAGACCCCTATCCTTCAGGACCTCGGTCTCAACAGCCAGGCCGTCAAAGCCAGCGACTAAAGCAGGATGGAATATCGGTCCTTAAGACAGAAGATCTTCCCGAAGAGGCAGACGCCATGGAGCGTCGACCGCCAGATTCACGAGGTCTGCGTACCAAGACCGGCGAGGCCAGTCTGGCACCACCAGAATCACCGTTTTTGGTTCCGAGGACAACCTGAGAAGGAACTGGGATAGCAACTGAATTGGTGGGAATGCATACATCAGACGATACTGATGCCACTGAGCCACTAACGCGACTGCCCGAGGATCGCGAGTCCTTGCCACGAACCTTCCCACCTTGTTGTTCAGACGAGATGCGAACAGGTCCACATCCGGAAGACCCCACTTCGCGCACAACATCTGGAAGACCTCCGGGTGGAGCGACCATTCCCCCTGGTCCAGAGTCTGGCGGCTCAGATAATCCACCTGCCAGTTGTCCACCCCCGGAATGTGAACTGCCGTTATCGCTGGGACGTGCGTCTCGGCCCAAGACAGAATGCCGGCTACTTCCCGAGCACTCCTGGTGCCCCCTTGGTGGTTGATGTAGGCCACCGCTGTGGCATTGTCCGTCTGAACCCGACCCGGACAGCCCTGAAGCTTGTCCGTCCAGCGTTAAAGGCAAAGATTTATTGCCCGCAATTCCAGAATGTTGATCGGAAGGGAAGATTCCTCCTCTGACCAAGTTCCCTGGGCGGACAGAACGCCCAGAACACCACCCCAGCACGACAGGCTGGCATCCGTGGTGATCACCGTCCACGAAAGCGGACCAAAAGACTTGAAGATTGCTTCTCGTGTGAGGACGATATCTGAAGATCCAGAGATTGTGGTCGCCCGTCCCACCTGGACAGGATCTCCGCCTGGAGATCCCTCATGTGAAACTGGGCGAAGGGAATCGCCTCGAAAGCCGAGACCATCAAACCTAAACACCTCATGCCCGTCCGGAGGGATAAGCACGGAAAGTCCTGGAGGGACCCGACTTCGTCCTGAAGCTTTTTGAGCTTGTCTTCCGGGAGGAAGACTCTTGCCTGAACCGAATCCAGAATCATATCCAGATAGGGAAGACGAACCGACTGGCACAGCGTCGATTTTGGGAAGTTTATCGTCCAACCAAACTCCTGCAGAGTTTGCATCGTGACGGACAGGTCCTTCACCAGACCCTGACTGGTCGCAGACCGAACCAGAATGTCGTCCAGATACCCCAGGATTGAGATACCCTGGGCTCTCAGTAAGGCCAGAACCGGTGTAAGCACCTTGGTGAAAACCCGTGGAGCCGAAGCGAGACCGAAGGGTAACGCCACGAATTGATAATGATCCTCCGCAATGGCAAAACGAAGGTAGCTTTGGTGACCCTTGAAAATGGGGGATGTGTAGGTACGCATCCTTCAAGTCGATGGAGGCCATGAATTCTCCCGGAACTAGAGCAGCCACCACCGAGCGCAGGGATTCCATGCGGAACTTGCGAACCCGCACAAAGCGGTTCAGAGCTTTCAAGTCCAGAATTGGACGTACCTTGCCCTCCTTTCTGGGCACAGTGAACAGATTTGAATAAAACCCCCGAAATCTGTCCCGATGAGGCACCGGAACCACCACTCCCTGAGCCCGCAGGTCCTGCACCGCCAGGTGCAGATCCCGCAAACGCTCTGGAGACAGTTGAAGGTTTGAGGGGGAAAAAACCAGTTCACCGGCCGAGACAGGAACTCGATCTTGTACCCGGACCGAACGATCTCCTGAACCCACCTGTCCCGAACGCGGGCCAGCCAGGGTTGAAAAAAACCGAGCATACGTCCACCCACCCCAGAACTGGGTGAGGGAGTCCCTTCAGGCCGCGTTTTTATGGGCAGCGGATCCGGACTGGCCGGACTTCTGCTTACCTGCCCACGGTTTCTTTTGGGAGCCTTGACCCTTGAAGGGCTTGCCCTTATAGTGCGACTGAAAGGCACGAAAGGACCCCTGAGGGGGCCTAAACGAAGCGTGCTTCTTACCTTGAGCGCCCTTAGCCTTGTGAGATTGGGGCAAGAGCGTGCTCTTACCCCCAGAGATCCCCCTAATCAGCGTATCCAGTGAGTCGCCAAAAAGGCAAGATCCCGAATAGGGCAAATTAGCCAAAGTCTTTCGAGACGATTGGTCCACAGACCAACACTTTAGCCAAAACGGCGTGTCAACACCGCCACGCTGTGCACACGTGCAGCCAAAGGAATTACATCCAATTCCGCATCACACAAATACATGACCCCCTGATGGATCTGATCCACCATTGCCAAAGTCGTCGGCGGGGCAGAATCAGCCACCAGGACGCGCCTGAGTACTTGCGTCCAATCCGGGACAGCCTGAGCTGCCATAAGGGAAGCAAAAATAGCTTTCAGCATGGAACCGGTAACCAAGTATGACGGGCAAGAGAATCCAGTCTCCTGTCCGTAGGTTCCCGGAACACCGGGGTATCCTCTGCCGGAATCGCAGTGGATTTATTCAAAACTGCCACCGCGTGATCCACCGGAGGCGGCACACACCAACGTTCATCAGTGGCGGGTGTGACGGGATAATGCAGCTTGAACCTACTTGGCACAGCAAAAGGCTTTTTTAGATTGCGCCATTGTTCACTAACAGCGTGCTGAAAATCCTCAGTACAAGGAAAAACCTGCGATGTTTTGCGCCTCCGCTGTGTCCCATAAGAAGCCAGAACGGCAGGTGGACACGGTTCATCCTGTAAATGCAGTGTTTGTTTTATAGAAGCAACCAATTCATCCATGATTGCAAGCTCTTCAGACGAGCCAGGGGGAGAATCACCAACCCCATCAACCTCTGCATCCCCCTCCGACCCTGCAAAGTCCAGGGACGAACGGGACCCCGATAAGGGGACCCCAGCCATAGCAGCCCCATCACCGTCGCCCTCTGAATCAGAGGAGATTGAAACTCTGGGCCGTTTAGTGGATTGAGCAGCCACAAGCATCTGCACCTGAGCAGCCAGGTTAGCCACAACTGTGGCCAAATCGCCCCCCTCAGGGGAAACAGCAGCAGCCCCTTGTCCACCCAGTAAAGGGGGAGGAAATTTGCTTTCCTGAGAATCCATGCCCCCAGAAGTGTGTAGGAGAAAAAAAAAAGGTAACTGCCCCTTTAAAAGCGCGGCGAGCGCAGCCCACCGCTCACACACACCTGCACAAGTCGACCCCCACAGGGAAAACTACAACCTTAGGCAAGGAACACAGGACTAAGGAGGATAAAAACCTGGAGAGATCACTGCTGCTGCTGTATCGATCGGTGTGCCCAGTGAAAAGGAAGTGATGTACCAGAAGCCGCTCCTATAAAGCCTATGGAAGGCTACAAGAAAATGGCCGCCGGTGGAGGAGGTAAATGCAGTGCTACATGAGGCCGGAGCGATCGCCGCCAAAATGGCGGCATTTGGCACCAAAACCGCCGCTCCCAGCTTATAGAAGAAGCCCTCATAAGCCTGTAGTTATTAAAATGGCGGACCGCAGCAGCGGCCGCATGTTGCACAAAACATGTACCACAGCATGCCCCACAACATATAGCATGTCACACAGAGAAATCACACAGTTAGTAACACAGAACAGTGTATCACGGCCCCCCTCCTTGCAGCCCACAGCAGCATCCAGACAGGGAGCCCAATAGTGTGAACAGACATGCAGGGTTACACAGTCCCAGACTGACACCCACTAAACAGACAGGTCCCCACACAGAGTACACTTACCTTCTGAATGGCGTGGGGAACCTGCACAAGCGATCAAGCCACTGCACATGTGACAGGGAGAGTCGCAGCCAGGACACAGCAGAACTGTGGTGCGAAACCGCATGGCGTCCAGTGAGGTAGCCACCTCACCACAGCATCCCTGCAGCGAACAGGGATGGGTCGTTCACATATGCCAGGAAAAATACCTGACTGAACGCTCGATGGCAGGCTGGGAAGCCACTGACCCACAACCTGCGACCAGGGGGGCCAGCCCGAGACCCAGCCCGCACGATCCTCTTCATCAGAACTAATGCTGACAAAAGTAACAGCTAAGTAAAGAGAAAAAAACTCAAATAAAATCAAAAAGAAATAAAGGCTGAGACAAAATGCCCCAGCACAGAAACAGCCAGCTGACTCCTGAAAGCTAGACAATGAAACTGAGGTATGGAACAGGAAGCAGGAGGGTATTGACTGAGGGGACCACCCCCTGGGGGTGGGATATGCTAAAAGCTTTAATATTGACATATTCTGTTGCTAGCTACTCCTACGGAGCAAAGGTCAATTACCCATTGTGACGAATATGAAGAGGCGGCGACTGTCGGAGGACGTAAGAGAAAAGCATATTTTGATTGGTTTGCGCAAAAGTTATTCCATTTACTAACAAAGGGAAAGATTTGTCATTTTAACGCGTAATGGCCGCGATCTGCAATTTTTTTTTTGCGGGACTGCGACATTGGGGCGGACAGATCAGACCCTTGACTGACATTTGACACTTTTGGGGTTACCAATGACATTACTACAGTAATCAGTGCTATACATATGCACTGTTACTGTAAAAATTACACTGGCAGTGAAGGGGTTAACTGAGAGGGAGGGGTTAAGTGTCCCTAGGGGCGTGTTTCTAACTGATTGGCTGTGGCTTGATGTGTAAGAACATCAACGGTCCTACATAGCAGAACCATTTGATCACCATTCTTACACAGGGAGAATGACAGGCGGCTTTGTTTACATTAGCTGCCTGCCTTTTTCCCGGTGTTAACGGGCGATCGCGAGTGCCCGGCGGACATCGGGTCCGCCAGGCGCGGGAGAGTCCGCGGGAGCGCGCCTCCGGCGGCGCTCGCTCCCTAGAGCCTCACAGGCTAGCTACGTAGCCCTACGTCGCTTTGCCTGCGAGGGGCTGACCGCCGCCGTAAATAGTCCTGCGGCGATCGGCAAGTGGTTAACACAAAAAGAAGCCAAAAATAGTTGTCGTTTAAGTTATTTTTATGTTCTTCTACACTTCCTACTGTACTTTGTTTTTCATTCTTTTGTTAACCTGTTTCTCTTGCAGGTATCCGTCGGCTGCCACACTGATTTTATATATTCTGACACAAACAGCGTTTGCGCTCAGCATATATGGATACCTCTGATGGCAGCAGCTGTGGTAGGCCGATTTCACCACTGCAGTGAAAACACCTTTTATGTATACCCACCATTAAAATCAGTGGGTTTGGCTGTTGGGCGGTTAATGGTGTGCAATACTACACAATATTGCTGTGGTGATTTGTTAGGTTCTCTTTTTTCGTTCACCCACAGGCTGCATGGAAAAAAAAAAAACCCTACACTATATGCCAAACAAGGACCAGCAATGTACTGGTACGTTGCTGGACTTGGGAGTGGTTATACCAGGATGATGCCTCCAGATTTAGGCATCATCTAGGTATCGTTTTTACAGCCAGCGGTCAGCTTACATGTAAAACGCAATCCTAGCTGATAATTGGCCGCTAGACTTGCAGGGGGAGGGGGAACACCCCCTCCTGCCGCCTTCCCCGGTTTATCTCTGGCTCCCCTGTCCCACCGGTTAACCCGAGAGTGCAGCCGGTGGTTCAATTATCTAACCATAGAGCTGATAGGCCATAGAGATGATTGGAGCCATTCATCGCCAAAGATACCGGAAGCTACAAGCCTTTACATAGTTACATAGTAGGTGAGGTTGAAGACAATAGTCTATCCAGTTCAACCTGTGTAGGTGTGTGTGACTTATCTCACATAGCCATTTCATGACTTCTGTTTCGCCAGAAATAAACCGCACCATTGGGAAAATGGGAAAGCATTTTATCACACCAATTTTGGCGTGGTCAGAAGCGTTAGGTCAGAGGAGAGATCTAGAGTCTAATGCCTCGTTTCCACAGAGCGGAACGGTTCGGTACGCTATTTTGGGGTGTTTCCATTATGAAAGTGGCCCATACAACCGAACCAAACCGCACAATTCCTGGTCCTGCTTCATATGTAGGGCCATAGGAAATGGTACGGTACAGTTAGGGCGGAGCTACTGGCGTCACACAATAGATTCCACCGATTGGCGGACAGGAAAACTTCAATGCTCACGTCAAATGAAAGAGCAAAACAAACACCTCATTTGGTGTAAACCCCGCATGGTCCCTGGTGGCCCGACTTGCAGTGGAAACGCTCACCTGAATAGACCGGACCATTCTAACCCTCCCAAACTGTACAGACCCGAAGCGTTCCGCTCAGTGGAAACGAGGCATAAAAGACCCCAATTTAAAAAAAAAAAAAAAAAAAGTCCCTGTGTCACTACATATTTGTTTTCATAGGGGAAATTAAAAGTCACTGATAACAATGATTAAAAAAAAAAAAAAAAAAAAAATTAAAGAAAAAAACGTGTCAAAATAAAAAATCAAGCACCCCCTGTGCTTGCGCGCAAAAAAGACTGCTCTACGGAGTTCGTAGTGTACTGTTTAACATGCCCTTGTGGCTTGTTTTATGTTGGGAGGACCATTCGTACACTCAGGAAGAGGCTTGGGGAGCACCGTAGGTTTGTTGAAGGAGGAGATGACAAGCACAGTGTCCCCCGCCACTTTGACTCACCATGATCATTCTTCTCTAGGGTTACGAGTCTGGATCATAGAATCTATACCTGCCATGCCTTCAGCAGCCCAACGTTTAAACAGCTGTGTCAAAGAGAAGCCTTTTGGATATACACACTAGATACTTTAGTACCTGGGGGTCTAATTGAGGAAGTAGAGACCAATTCCCTGGTGTAGGGCCTCTGTGTCCTTGGGGTTGAGATTAGTCATGTGTCAGATAGGGTCACCCCGTAAGGGGAGAGAGAGGGGGATGGCCTTTCGACACATCTGCTATTGTTTATCCAAATGGTCCTTTGCATTGGACACTACCTATTACTCCTTTTTCTTTTTATTCATGGTTTTTTTAAAAGAATTTTATATTTAAAATCGCTCTATATATATATTTTTTTTTTTTTTTTTTTTTTTTTTTTTTTAGGTTAATGTGATAGTTTTTATCTCCGAAGGTTGCGAGATTGTGTGCACAGAAGTGTATGTGCACACAGCTCCCCTTCTCACATTCTATTGAAGGTTGGGAGAGTGCATGTTATATGCACATTACTCCTTTTCATTTAAATTGTCATTAGCTCTATATATTCCAATTTATTCCATCTGTATACGTCATTTAGTTTTCATTGTATTTTTATTTATATTTATTTTTTTTATTATTTTTTATATTTATTTTTTTTCAGCGTATATATATTCATAATTTTTTTATTTATTATTGTCATTTTTCATTATTTCCCACTTTATTTTTATATTTTTTTTATTTATTTTTTTCTAGTTTAATTTTCATTAATTTTTATAATCTTTATTATTTTTTATTTAATTTTCCCTTTATCATTGATTGTCATCAGTAGGATTGGTTTTAGATACATTTATTTTTTTCGCCATCAGGTTTTTAATTAGCATGTATGTTATTTATATTCATTTTGCACTATAGGACCACATCCATTGATATTCTTTGAATATATCCAATATCACTTATGATCAGCTATTACGTCCCACAGCCGTTCAGGTGTCCATAGTTAGGTAATTGGACTCTTAGGACCCTGCGGCAGCCGAATGTTCCTCCCCTATATAATGCCCCTCTCCAAGATGGTGGGTCTAGAGGCCTGAGGAAGGAGCGCATGCTCCAACAACGCGTTGCCTACGTCATCACGCCCCACCCGGAAGTTCGCCGCCGGAGGTGCTACAGGTGTCCCCTGGGTCTGGATATCGCTGACTCTCATAGTCGGACACGGATTCTTTTGGAGCACATCAGTCCCTCCTCGCCCAGGCAGTGGAACAACCGATCTTTTGAGGATATTCATCATGTTTTTATTCGTTTATATCTTGCGAGTACCCAGTATGGTGGATGTTTAATAAATTACAGAGTCTACTGCACTTAGAGTGGCGCTTTTCTTTTTTTTTTCCAGTATCTTGCAAGTTTGCTTCTCCACTTGAGATTAAGCTGCCTTCAGGAGTGCACAGACCGGTCCCATTTATGGACTTTATGGACTTTTCAGAACATCATCCAGGTCCGTTTTAATCTTTCCATATGATCTTGAGGAGGCCATTGAGGTTTACTTTTGAGTCCTGTTGCGCCAGTCTATTTTAGGGTCCTGTACACAGCTAGGCTGCCAAAAAGTCTCATATGTGGTATCCCTGTACGGAGAAGCAGCAGAATATATTTTGGGGTGTAATTACACATATACCCATGGCATGTGTGAGCAATATATCATTTCAATGACAACTTTGTGTAAAAATATAATTTTTCAACACCTGTGACAAAATAAATGAAATATTCCATGAGCTCAACATGCCTCAGGACATTCCTTAGGATGTCTACTTTCCAAGTGGTAATTTGGGGGGGTTTGTACTGCCCTGCCATTTTAGCACTTCATGAAATGAGATGGGCAGTCAGAAATTAAAGCTGCGTAAATTCCAGTATTTACACCATAGTTTGTAGACGCTATAACTTTTGCACAAACCAATAAAAATACGCTCACTGAGATTTTTTTTTTCTTCAAAGACATGTAGCTAAACACATTTTGGCATAAATGACATAAATTGAGTAAATTGGATATTTTTTAAAGACAAGTTGAAAAGGTCATTTTTTTTCTCAAAACGTTCGCTTTTTTTATTAATATCGCAAAAAGATAAAAGCGCAGAGGTGATCAAATACCCCAAAAGAAAGCTCTGTTTGTGGGGGGGGGAAAAAAAAAAAAAACGTAAATTTCGTTTGTGTGCACAATTGTCAGTGAAAGTCACGCAGTGCCAAGTTGCAAAAAGTGGCCTGGACGTAAAGCAGGAAAATCCTCCGGTGGTAAAGTGGTTAAGCTCATTGACAGAAGCAGGACTCGTATCTTGATATCAGTAGGGTATTGCTGTCCTACAGGAGTAGGACACTAGGCAGAAAAAAAAAAGTTCTGGCTACACCTATGGGCAGTTCCAGGGGGTATACTCTCTCTTCCTGCTATAGGATGTTAGTTATGTAACAAAGCAGAGTCGGAGAAACCACACCAACCCAATTCTAACATAGAGCGGGTGTTGCGTCTGTCAATGAGCTTAAGAGAAAAGGATTTTACGGTAAGTCAAAAATCCAGTTCTGTTGCTCATTGACAGATGAAGGACTCATCTTGGATATCAGTAGGGGCGTCCCAATGCAGTGCCATAATTAAGGGGTGGGATAGCAGAAGAAGAAGAAAAAAAAAAAAAAAAACATTCCACAAGGCCAAAAACATAGCCAACCAGGAAACCTAGGTCTCATCGGCACAAGATGAGACCCACCTGAAAACCAAACAAAACCCCCCAAGGTAGACCAAGGGTCCCTTCAAAACAGAAGCCTGCAAAACCTTGCGGCCAAAAGAGGCATCCGCAGATGCCAGCACATCAACCTTATAAAACGTTGCAAACCTGAAGTACAGACGCCTGATGTCAAAAAGCCCAGGAAGCACCAAGTGCCCTAGTAGAGTGCGCAATAACAGGGAAAGGAGGAACCTGACCCTTAATTGAATAAGCCTACACCACCGTCTGCCTGATCCATCTGGAAATAGTCGCAGAAGATGCAGGCAACCCTTTTCTAGGGCCATCCGTGATCACAAAGAGCGAATCTGAATTACAAGAAAAGAGTCAGTTGCCAGGTACAACCCGATTTCCCCGAACCACATCCAAAGTGTGCAGTGCAAATTGCTTAGGATGGCTCGGCTTAGGACACAAGTAAGGCAACACGATATCTTCATTTAAGTGAAAACCGGAAACCACCTTAGGAAGGACGGATCCAGGCGAAGAACAACTTTATCCCTATCAACCACCAGGTAGGGGGACCTACAAGACAACGCAGCCAGTTCTGACACCCTGCACGCAGAAGTAATAGCCACAAAGAAAGCCACCTTCTGGGATAAGGCAAGCAGGAGCCACAAGAATGACTGGAATCCCTTCCGCCTCTATCCTGCGAAGAAGTCTCGGTAGCAACTTGAGAAGAGTGCTGAGAAAATCCACCTGCCAATTTTCCACGCCTGGAATGGGAACAGCAGAGAGAGCTGGAACAAAGCGTTCCGCCCAATGGAGGATGCCGGCCACTTCCAAGGCCGCAAGGACACTCTTGGTGCCTCCTTGGTGATTGACATAAGACATGGCCGTAGCATTGTCCGACAATGCACACTGGAAAGCCCCGAAGATTTTCAGTCCAGTGAACCAGGCAAAGCATGATCGCTCTCGGTTCCAATACATTTAATCGGCAACCTGGATTCTTCCAGGGAGCAGATTCCCTGAGCAGAAAACCTGCCGAGAACCCTTCCACCTGGATAGACTGGCATCTGTGGTGACAATCATCCAATAGATCAGAAGAAACGATTTTCATTGACAGTATCGGAGACCGAAGCCACCATATCAGGGACTCCCTGGTCAGCAATATCTGATTGTCCAGGGAAGCGGGATTTCTTTTCCATTTGAGAAGGATCTCCTTATGGAGGGTCCTCGTATGAAACTGAGCAAAAGGTATCGCCTCAAAGGACACCACCATCACTCCCAGAACTCTCATACAGGTCCAAAGGGACGACCAATTGTTGAACAGCAACAGCTGAGTCACTGTTTAGAGTTTTTCCACAAGGAGAAACACCTTAGCCAAGGACGAATCCAAAGTCAGGCCCAGATAGTCCAGTCTCCTGGACGGAACCAGGGACAACTTCTGCAGGTACACAAGCCACCCAAATTCTTCCAGCGATGACATGGAGATCTCCAAATTCGACAGAGCCTGCGAAGACTCCGCTCGGAGGAGGTCATCAAGGTAGCCCAGCACCGATACAGCAACGGGGGTTAACAGCCCCAGAACCGGAGCCGAAGACCTGGGGAGCAGAGGCGAGACCAAAGGGTAACACCACAAATTGATAATTGTGCTCTCCCACTGCAAAGTGCAAAAAACGGTGTCCTGCGTAAATGAGAATGTGAAGGTAGGCATCTTTGATGTCTATGGAGGCCAGAAAGTCCCCGATGCAGGAGGCTACCACTGTGCTAATGGATTCCATCTTGAATTTTAGCACCCGTACGAAGAACAATTCAGCGCCTTAGGTCCAGGATTGGACGCACCTTGCCCTCCTTCCTGGGCACTGAACAGATTTGAGTAAAAGCCCTGAAAATGTTCCTCACACGGAACCAGAACTATTCTCCCTGTTGTGCCAAGTCCTGTACTGCCCCCAACAGAGCCCCCTAAGCAATCCTGGGACAGCCTCTCATTGAAAGGGAAGAACCTTACCGGTGGAACTGATCCAAACTCGATCTTGTACCCTGACCGTATGACCTCGTGAACCAATTTATCTTGAATCCTGGAGAGCTGCGGATCTGGGAATCGGCAAAGACGTCCCCCCACCCGACATGGGTGGGGGCCCACCTTCAAGCCGACGTGGCCTTGTTCTCAGGTCTGGAGGAACTCTATTTCTGTTTTCCAGGCCAGGGACGCTTGGAACCCCCAAGGGGGCCTTGAAGGGCTTCGCCTTGTCGACTGATCCAGAGGAATGAAAAAAACTTGTGCTAAAAAGGAGGGTCCTCATCTGCGACGAAGGTGCTTACCCTTGGTAGCCTGTGGGAGAAAGGTGCTCCTGCCCCAGTGAGTCCTTTGACAATATCAGAGGTAGTACCAAACAGGCGATCCCCCTGAAAAGGGAGATCAGTCAAAGCTTTCTTTGAAGCCTGATCCGCAGACCGGCAAACGTCCCAGCATTGGAGCAGTATCCAATGCAGTGTCGCAAACAAATTGCAGCCCCTGCACCATCTGGTCCAGCAGTTCTGATGCGGCAGGGGGAAGGAGTCTCCCCTCCAGGTCACGGCATAGTAACTTAGCCCATTCCGTTAAAGTTTGTGAAACCAGGGCAATGGTAAACACTGGTCTTAAGGCAGACCATGTTAGGGAGAACATAGAGCGGGACACAGATTCTACCCTACGATCAATCGGATCCCTAAAGGACGAACAATAGGAATGCTGGTCGTACGCGACCATGTCAAGACTTACCTCGCGGGCCAGTCCCCGTCCAGTCGGACTATGTCGCGGCAGACCCAGTGGCGGAGCTAGTGCCTGCACATGCTCGTTGGCCGGCTGGGTTGACCACTGGATCTCAGCATCCAGCCCGTCGCCCAGATCCAGGCATAATTGCTTGTAGATCGCACAGGAAAAATCTGGAGAAAAAAAAAAAAACTAGCTAAAAAAAAGGAATTATCTAAAAAGCTTGCAAGGACCAGAGATCCAAGCAAGGTGACAACACTGAAGAAATTAAACTTTGCTACAATGTAAAGTAGTGAGTACAGCTTGTATAACAGTGTAAATTTGCTGTCCCGTCAAAAAAACTCAGTCATTAATGTCTAAACCGCTGGCAACAAAAGCGAGTACACCACTAAGTGAAAATGTCCACTTGGGCCCAATTAGCCATTTTCCCTCCCCGGTGTCATGCGAATAATTAGTGTAACAAGGTCTCAGGTGTGAATAGGGAGCAGGTGTGTTAAATTTGGTGTTATCGCTCTCTCATACTGGTCACTGGAAGCTCAACATGCTCCCTTATTGCAAAGAAATCTGAGGATCTGAAAAGAGTTGTTGCTCTACATAAAGATGGCCTAGGCTATAAGAAGATTGCCAGGACCCTGAAACTGAGCTGCAGCACAGTGGCAAAGACCATACGGTGGTTTAACAGGACAGGTTCCACGCAGAACAGGCCTCGCAATGGTCGACCAAAGATATTGGGTGCACATGCTCAGCATCATATTCAGAGGTTTTCTTTGGAAAATAGATGTACGAGTGCTGCCAGCATTGCTGCAGAGGTTGAAAGGGTGGGGGGGGGGGGGGGGGGTAAGCCTGTCAGTGCTCAGACCATACGCCGCACACTGCATCAAATTGGTCTGCATGGCTGTCATCCCAGAAGGAAGCCTCTTCTAAAGATGATGCACAAGAAAGCCCGCAAACAGTTTGCTGAAGACTAGCAGACTAAGGACATGAAATACTGGAACCATGTCCTGTGGTCTGATGAGACCAAGATAAACTTATTTGGTTCAGATGGTGTCAAGCGTATGTGGTGGCAACCAGGTGAGTAGTACAAAGACAAGAGCATGGTGGTGGGAGGGCTGCATGAGTGCTGCCGACACTGGTGAGCTAAAGTTCATTGAGGGAACCATGAATGCCAAAATGTGCCGTGACAAACCGAAGGGAGGGGGGGGATCATGCTCTGCTTCAGAGACTGGGCCACAGGGCAGTATTCCAACATAACGACCCCAAACACGCCTCCAAGAAAACCGCAGCCTTGCTAAAGAAGCTGAGGGTAAAGGTGATGGACTTGCCAAGCATGTCTCCGGACCTAAACCCTATTGAGCATCTGTGGGGCAACCTCAAAAACGGAAGGTGGAGGAGCGCAAGGTCTCCAACATCCACCAGCTCTGTGATGTCATCATGAAGGAGTGGAAGAGGCCTCCAGTGTCAACCTGTGAAGCTCTGGTGAACTCCATGCCCAAGAGGGTTAGGGAAGTGCAGGAAAATAAATGGTGGCCACACAAAAGACACTTTTGGCCCAATTTTTACTTAGGGGTGTACTTTTGTTGCCAGCGGTTTAGACATTAATGGCTGTGTGCTGAGTTATTGAGGGGACAGCAAATTTACACTGTTATACATGCTGTACACTCACTACTTTACATTGTAGCAAAGTGTAATTTCTTCAGTGTTGTCACATGAAAAGATTTAATAAAATTAGGGATGCACCGAAATGAAAATTCTGGGCCGAAACCGAAAATGCAGGATGCCCTTGGCCGAAAACCGAAAAGGACTTTCCCCCCCCCAAAATTTTTAAAAATAGATAGAACAGGGGTATACACCAAAAACAGGTAGCGATGTACACCTGTCGCTGCCAACCTGTCACAGTATATGTACTGTGATGGGTTGGCAAGAGGTTAATTTAATTATCAATGGTATTTGTATTATGCAGCATGAGGGGGTTAATGTATTGTCACTGCTGCATTAGTGACTGACCAGTGGCAGTTAATTAACCCCTTTGTGCTGCATTAGTGCAACCAGTATCAGTGCAACCAGTGTTAATTAACACCGATACTGGTTGCACTAATGCAGCACAAAGGGGTTAATTAACTGCCACTGGTCGGTCACTAATGCATCAGTGACCTGCAGTGACAATACATTAACCCCTCATGCTGCATAATACAGTAAAACCTTGGATTGCGAGCATAATTCGTTCCGGAAGCATGCTTGTAATCCAAAGCACTCTTATATCAAAGCGAATTTCCCCATAAGAAATAATGGAAACTCAGATGATTCGTTCCACAACCATTTATTCATAAATCCTTCAATTTATAGTCCATATAAAAAGATTCTAGCATTGCGATAGGTTGTGTAACCATACAATGTCCATCCACAAATAGCCGCTTCCATAAGGGGATTAGAAGCAAAATCCAGCAGGAGCTACAGGGTAGCAATATGGTTCCATTTAATGAAGGTACAACATTTAGCAACTCACATGGTTGATGAATAAAACAGGCACATCTAAGTATGCAGGCATCCGGGGTAAAGCTGTCCACATAGACTATCTTCTGCACCGCCGGCTGCCAGTCTAATCCTGACCGGGAAGACCACACTGCAGTAAAAGCGATCTGAAAGTGAGGGGCAGCATGGAAGGGATGACAGATGTCGGTGCGGAGGATGGTCCTATGTGGACAGCTTTACCCTGGATGCCTGCAACCTTAGATGTGCCTGTTCCAATCATCAACCTTGTGAGTTGTACCTTCAATAAATTTAACCATATTGCTACACTTAGAGGCACCTCTCTTCTCTTTGTTACTCAGCTGTGACTTGAGGTTACTTGTATATCAAGACATCGCTTGTATATCAAGTCAAAATTTATTTGAAAATTTTGCTTGTCTTGCAAAGCGCTCTTAAACCAAGTTACTCTCAAACCAAGGTTTTACTGTACTAATACCATTGGTAAGCTGCCTCAGCTCTTCTTCCCCCCCCCCCCCCCCCCCAAAGAACTACTCCTGGGAGGGTGTTTCTGATAAAATAATTCACCAGAAGGGGTGTTTGACAGGAAATCACCTCCCACTATGGGACTTGGCACTGAAAGTGTTTAGACCGCTTTTATCCTCGTGCACAGTAGCTTCCTCATGCCATATTAATTCTGCTTAGATATGTGTACAGAGGACTTTTGTGATGCATCTCATTAGTGATAGGTGTACAGTTGAGTAGAGAGCTGGAGCCTATATGTCAGCCCTGAAAACAGAGAATCTTATATAACATTGCTTTTAAGGTTCATTGGCTGCTGTGCATTCTCTGTTCTGCTCTTCTGCCAGTTTTAGTCATTGCTTCAAACCATAACCAGCGCAGAACAAAACCCTCTCCCTAACTAAATCCATTAATAATTCAGGTGTCCTTAGAATGAGGATCTTAATTTCCCCGAGGCAGTCACAAGTGACACACCGGGCGGGAGGGCGGGGCGAGCGGCCGCCATAGATATAACTATGTGATCCATCCCTGTCAGCTCAGCGGGACTGTGAGTGAATGAGAACTGATCTAACCTGACACCGGGCGGGGGGGGGGGGGGGGGGGGCCGCTAATAGCTATACCGATGAGCGATTTACTTCCCTGTCAGCGGAGATACATGCCTTACAGAGAAGTGAATCGCTCACATAGGTATAGCTATTAGCGGCCACCCCCCCCCCCCCCGGTGTCCGGTTAGATCAGTTCTCATTCACACAGTCACAGTCCCGCTGAGCTGACAGGGATGGATCACATTAGTTCTCTCTATAGCGGCCGCTCGCCCCGCCCTCCCGCCTGGTATGTCCATTCATAATGCACAGATCGTAGTAGGGACAGCATTGAGAGGCAGGCGGGCGGGCGGCCGGCCAGAGGCGGTACTTTTAAACCTGCGCTGCACCCTCCTCCTTCCCCACGGCGGCCATATTTATTTCGGCACTGTTAACCCATTATCGGCTGAAATGAGATTTTTGGCCGATAATTTCGGTGGCCGAAATTTCGGTGCATCCCTAAAAATGTTTAAAAAATGTGAGGGGTGTGCTTTCAAACTAAATTTTTTGGGAAATCAAAAACACATTAGTTACCCCAAAATTTTGTAGAATGAAAAATGTTGTGCCGAGTAAATGGATACCCAACATGTCATGATTTAAAATTGCACACGCCGGTGGAATGGCGCCAAACGACAGTACTTAAAAAAAAATCACCATATACGACGCTTTACATTTTTTTTTACAGGTTACAGTTACAGAGGTGGTCTTGCGCTAGAAAGATTGCTCTCGTTCTAACGATAGCCCACGTGTGGTTTGAACACTGGTTACATATGCGGACGCGACACGTATGCGCTCACTTCTGCACGTGAGCACAGAGGGATGGGGCGCTTTAAATTTTTACACCGTCCCATTTATTTTTTCACTTTTATTCCTACTAGAAGGAATGTAAACTTAAGAATCGCTGGTCCTCTTTAGCGAGAGATCTGGGGTCAAAAAGACCAGATTTCTCATTTCCATTTAAAAAGCAAAAGAAAAAAAAAAAAAGATTGAAAAAAAAAAAAGTTGAAATCTGACATTTATAAAAGAAAAAATGCATTTATGCCTGAGAACCAGAAGTGACCCAAGAGGTTGCCCCTGTCCTCCAAAGTGCATGGAGCTAAGAGGGGGCCATCTTGCCCTCACTTGACTTGCTGCCCAGCCATCAGCCGCACTGGGTCCAAAAGCCGGCTGCCTAAGAAATCTTACCGTTAGTTTACCGGTAACGTCTTTTCTCATGAGCCTTCCAGGACGGCCCAACATGAGAGATGATAGGCTCCTCCTACCGGAAACACAATTAAACACAGTTAAAAGGCCCCACCCTTCCCTCTATCCTCAGTTGTAAAAAAGTATCTTCCACAACCAAATTCCTTGAGGGAACCGTGTATCACAGTCAATTCATAGGCACTTACCCTTTTTAACTTGTTTGCACCCTTTGATAGGGCGGGTAGGCCGGCCGTCCCGGAAGGCTCATGAGAAAAGACGTTACCGGTAAACTAACGGTAAGATTTCTCCAATCGCCTTCCAGGACGGCCCAACATGAGAGGATACTAGATTAACCTCAGCCTACCTTAGGGTGGGACAACTGCCTGCAAGACCTTGCGTCCAAAGGTTACATAGTTACATAGTTACATAGTAGGTGAGGTTGAATAAAGACAATAGTCCATCCAGTTAAACCTGTGTAGGTGTGTGTGACTAATCATCTAACATAGCCCTCAATCTCCTGATCCTTGAGATGCAAGTCTAAGAGTCTTTTGAAAGTCACCATACTACCCGCAGAAACCACCTCTTGTGGTAGACAATTCCACAATCTTGTAGCCCTAACAGTAAAGAACCCCCCCACGTTGCCTGAGGTTAAAACGCTTCTCCTCTAATCGCATTGTATGTCCTCGAGTCCTCATGCAATTCCTTCGAATGAACAGCTTTTCTTCTAAGCTGAGATCCCCATTAAGATATTTATAAATTGCTATCATGTCCCCTCTCAGACGTCTTTTCTCCAGGGAAAATAAATCGAGCGATTGCAGCCGCTCTTCATAGGTAAGGTCCTCCAACCCCCTAATCAGTTTAGTTGCCCTTCTCTGGACTTTCTCCAGCTCCAACACATCCCTCCTGAGGACTGGCGACCAGAACTGGACAGAATACTCCAGATGCGGTCGGACCAGAGTTTTATAAAGTGGAAGGATTATAGTCTTATCTCTGGAATACATCCCTTTCTTTATGCATGCTAATATTCTGTTGGCTTTGGAAGCTGCCGCTTGGCATTGCATGCTGTTGCCTAATCTATCATCAACTAAGACTCCCAGATCTTTCTCCATTTTTGATTCCCCCAAGGGTTCCCCTCCTAACGTGTATTGTGTTTTTATGTTTTTGGTCCCCAAGTGCAAAACCTTACACTTCTCCACATTAAACCTCATTTGCCATGTCGTTGCCCACTCCGTAATTTTGTCCAGGTCATTCTGTAGGATATCTGCTTCATGCTGTGCAGTTACTGCCCTGGCCAATTTTGTGTCATCTGCAAAAACTGATAACGAACTACTGATCCCTTCCTCAATGCTGTTTATGAATAAATTGAACAAGGTTGGTCCCAGGACTGAGCCCTGGGGCACCCCGCTTACTACCTCAGACCAGTCTGAGTATGCGCTGTTTATTACTACCCTTTGGACACGGCCTTTTAGCCAATTCCGTATCCAAGAGCAAACCCTGCTGTCGATACCTGCAGACCTTATTTTATAAATTAAGCGCTTGTGGGGAACTGTATCAAACGCCTTAGCGAAATCCAAGTACACCACATCCACTGGTCTCCCCCTATCTAGCTCACTTCCTCGTAGAATGCTAAGAGATTGGTTTGACAAGATCGCCCATTTGTAAACCCGTGCTGGTTACTACTGATGATGTTGTTGTCTTTAGCATACTCTACGATATAGTCCCTTATCATCCCCTCCAAAAGTTTACATATTATTGATGTCAGACTGACAGGCCTATAATTTCCCGGGATATGTCTCTGGCCCTTTTTGAATATCGGAATCACGTTAGCCTTCCTCCAATCCCCTGGTACATCTCCTGTCCTAATACTGTCAGCAAAGATCAGGAACAGTGGTCTAGATATAACCATACTGAGTTCCTTGAGCACTCTCGGATGTACGCCATCCGGGCCTGGTGATTTGTTTGTGTTAAGTTTATCCAGTCTTTCCCTGATTTCCCCCTCTGTTAGCCATAGTGGCAAGTCCTGTGTATTACTACTAACCATACAGTCATGGTCAGTGTACCCTTCCTTTTCCTGCGTAAAGACTGACGAGAAAAAAGAATTCAGCACGGTTGCTTTTTCAGTGTCCTCTGTAACCATCCTCCCATCATCGTTAATTATGTGTGCAATATGCTCTGCCCTAGTTTTTTTGCTGTTGATATATTTAAAGAATTTTTGGGTTTTTTTTACTATCCTCCGCTATTTGTCTCTCAAAGTTGATTTTAGCCATCTTGATTTCATGTTTACACTTCTTATTTTCCTCCTTGTATTGCTGGAAGGCCGATACTGTGCCCTCTGATTTATATTTCTTGAAGGCCAATTTTTTTCCCCTAATAAGTTTTTTAACGCTACGGTTTAGCCAGCCAGGTTTGGCTTTGTCTCTTCTAAATTTATTCCCCATAGGAATGCACTGCAAGATGCCTTTGCTTAATATTGTTCTAAAGCATTCCCATTTTTCCTCTGTGGAAAGTGATCCCAGGGTTTGGTCCCAGTTTACCCTTTCCATCAATGAGTACAATTTTGGAAAGTCTGCCCTTCTGAAGTTTAGGGTTCTTATGTTCCCCACTTGCCTTTTTATATTGGTATTTATACTAAATGTGATCATCCTGTGATCACTAGAGCCCAGGTTGTCCTGGACTCCTACCTCCGAGATTATGTCTGGGTCATTAGTGATCAATAGATCCAGGATAGCATTCTCTCTAGTAGGGGAATCCACCAACTGCGACATGTAGTTATCCTGTAAGGTTTCCGTGAATAGCCGGGCCTTATGCGAGTGTGCAGTCCCCTCTTCCCAGTCAATGTCGGGATAATTGAAGTCCCCCAATATGATGACTGATCCTAGTTTTGCCGCTTTACCTATTAGTGCTAAAAATTCCAGCTCTACCTCCTCCCCTTGGTTAGGTGGCCTATAGCAAACCCCCACAACTACTTTTCCCTTATCTTCTTCCCTATCGAGTTCAACCCACACAGATTCTAAATCCATGCTCATCCCATCCGTAATGTCACTTTCTAGCACCTTTATATTGTTCTTGACATAGAGACATACCCCTCCCCCTCTTTTACCAACCCTGTCCTTCCGGTACACCGAATACCCTTGGATATTGGCCAGCCAGTCATGTGAGGGGTCGAACCAAGTCTCCGTTATTCCCACAAGGTCTATGTCTTCCTCATGTACTAACATTTCCAACTCATCCATCTTATTAGCTAGGCTCCTGGCATTAGCATATACCCCTCTTAGTTTTACGGAAGTTAAACGTGATTGGCGGTTTTGTTTATTTCTGTTTGGTCTGCTGTTCTCCCGCACAGACCCGCCAATTGATGTTATTGACCTACTGTCGCTGTTGACCCTACAACTGCCTTCAGTCCTCTGCTCCCTCCTGACTGATTCTACTTCTGAGCCCTCCCCCCCGTCTCCTAGTTTAAAAGCCCCTCCAACTCGGTGGCCATCTTTCTCCCCAAAAGAGCTGTACCGTCCCCATTAAGGTGCAGCCCATCCTTACTAAAGAGCCGGTAGCCGACTGAGAAGTCAGCCCAGTTCTCCAGGAACCCAAACCCCTCCTTCCTACACCAATTCCTCAGCCACTTGTTAACTTCCCTAAGCTCCTTCTGCCTCTCCTGTGTGGCTCGAGGTACCGGCAGTATTTCAGAGAAAACCACCTTGGAGGTCCTTTTCCTCAATCTATTACCTAAGTCCCTGAAATCGTTCTTAAGGATCCTCCACCTACCTTTAACTTTGTCATTAGTGCCCACATGCACCATGACCGCTGGGTCATCCCCAGCCCCGCCCAACAATCTGTCTGCCAGATCTGCGATGTGCCGAACTCGGGCGCCCGGTAAACAACAAACTGTTCGGTTCACGAGATCTTTTTTACAGATTTCCCTCTGTCCTCTTGATAATTGAGTCCCCAACTACCACAACCTGTCTAACCTTTCCTGCGTTACGGCCCCCCTTCTTCCTGGAGCCGTCCCTCCCCTGGCAGCTGGGGGAGGGCGCATGCTCCAGCACTGCCACCCCTGAGTTGATATCCCCCTCAACCTTCAACTCGGCAAACATGTTAGGGTCTACCAACTCAGGACTGGCCTCCCTGACTCTCCTCCCCCTAACATTCCTAACAGTCACCCAGCTGCGTACCTCTGCTGCTTGCGTCTCCTCTATTCCTCCCTCCTCTATGCTGACCCCTGCCAGCGCCTGATGGGTAATGTCCAAGCTCCTTTTCAGGTTGTAGATGCCACGCAGTCTTGTCACTGTGTTCTCTAGATCCACGATGTGGGCTTCCAGAGCAACAAGTCGCTCACATCTTGCACAGCAGTATTCGTCCTCGATTGTTTCATCAAGGAACGCATACATGCCGCAAGAAGTGCACTGAGTGGCATCCCCAATCCTGTCGGACATTATTACCCACTACTCTATGGGGATAATATTAACGACCTGCTCTTCCTTACCTACACTACCTCTAACTTCCCTGGTACAAAACCTGGGGTACCCACCAGTCGCTAATACCCTCACCAGTCACTAGATACTCACCAGTCGCAAGATACTCACCAGTCGCAAGATACTCACCAGTCGCAAGGATACTCAGTCGCAAGGATACTCACCAGTCGCAAGGATACTCACCAGTCGCAAGGATACTCACCAGTCGCAAGGATACTCACCAGTCGCAAGGATACTCACCAGGTACTCAGTTGCAGAGACAGTCACACAGCAGTCAGTCGCAGTACAGACAAACAGCTATTGATTTCTTACAGAGTACAGTCACACAGCTTTCCCCCTGTTTGCAGCTGCTGCTCTACTCACAGCTGCTGACACACACACACTGGGACGGATGTCTCCTCCTCCCCACTGGGCACGGACGGTCCTCCTCCTCTTCTTCCAGGCACTAAGGAAGGCGGGTTCTGACCTCCGCCGCCGCTCTCTGCCTCGGCTCCCGTCCTCCACCTCCGCTCAGTTGCTGGTCCCTGCACGGTGCACCCGCACCCCTTGTGCGGCTTCCCCCGCACGTGTCCCCGCAGCTCCTCTTCCTTCCTCCTCTCTCCCTTGCCGCACGAACCCTCACTTCCGGTTCCGGTACAGCGTGATATCACAGGTCAGGTCCTGTTGAGACAGTACTTCTATCCTTGTAATGTTTCAGGAAGGTGTTCTGGCTGGACCAAGTGGCTGCCATGCGGATCTGTTCCCAGGATGCTCCTGCCTTCTCGGCCCAAGATGTTGCTAGGGCTCTTGTAGAATGAGCTTTAACTTTAACAGGAGCTGGGACACCTGATGCCTCATAAGCGATGGTAATTGCTTGCCTGATCCATCTAGAAATTGAGGGCTTGGAAGCCTGCAATCCTTTCCTAGGTCCAGAATGAAGGACCAGAAGATGGTTTGACCTTCTAAAGTTCTTTGTCCTGTCTAAGTAGATGAGTAGAGCTCTTCTAACATCAATACAGTGGAACTTTTCCTCCTTACTGTTCTTTGGGTTGTCACAGAAGGAAGGTAAATTGATCTCCTGTACTCTGTGAAAAGGAGATGCCACCTTTGGGAGATATAGTGGATCTGGTTTTAGGACTATCCTGTCTGGGCATACAGTCATAAACGGTTCTTTGATAGAGAGGGCCTGGAGATCCCCTACTCTCCTAGCTGAAGTGATAGCCAGCAAAACGTCAGTTTTAAAGACAACCGTTTGAGGGAGATCTGTTCCAAAGGTTCAAAGGGAGACCTAGATAACGCCTCTAGGACCCTTGTCAGGTCCCAAGGAGGGAACCTGTCTTTAGACAAAGGAGTAACTCTTTGTCTGGCTAACAAAAATCTGCTTATCAGTGGCTCTCTTGCCAGACGAGTGTCCAGGAACACCGAGAGAGCCGCAATTTGTACCCCAAGAGTGTTAATGGCCACACCCTTATCCACCCCGTCCTGTAGAAACTCTAGGATTACAGGGGTAGAGGGGGAGTCAAAGCCTCTTTGCTTACCCCAGGTACAAAACTTTTTCCATACCTTAGTGTAGATTTTCTTGGTAATAGGTTTCCTGCTCAGCAGGAGAGTATCTACAACTCTCTGTGAGCAACCTTTTGAAATTAAGAGTTGGCTCTCAGTAGCCAAGCTGCCAACTGAAAAAATTCCGGGTCTTGGCATAACACTGGACCCTGAGACAACAGGTTTTTTGAGACCGGCAGATGCCATGGGGGAATCATTGCCATGGTCTTCAGAGTGGCAAACCAAGGTCTTCTTGGCCACCAAGGGGCAATTAGTATCAACCGGAGGTCCCCCGAGTGATTCAGTTTCTGAAGAACTCTCGGGATCAACATTAGAGGGGGGAAGGCGTAAGCCAGAGTGAAAAGCCAAGGTTGGGCCAGGGCATCCAACCCCATCATTCCTCTGGACCTGGTGAGGGAGAAGAATTTTTCCACTTTCTTGTTCTGCGCTGTGGCAAACAGATCTATTTCTGGTGTTCCGAACCTCTGTTATCTTTTGAAAAATTCTGGGGTCTAACTCCCATTCTCCTTCCTGAATCAGATGACGACTGAGGAAGTCTGCTTGCAGGTTGTTTTCCCCCCTCATGTGGACTGCTACTAGAGAGACTAGTCTTTCCTCGGCCCAGCTTAGGATTGAGGAAGCTAGATCCAAGAGGGGTCTGGATCTGGTTCCTCCTACCTGTTCAGGTATACTACTGTTGTAGTATTGTCTGAGAGAATGAGGACCTCCTTGTTGTGGATGTTCTCTTTGAAAGCTTTCAAGGCTTCTCCTACAGCTTTCAGCTCCCTGAAATTGGAGGAGGCTTGAGTTGTCGCCAACTCCCAGATCCCCTGTGCATGAGCTCCTTCCATGTGTGCACCCCAGCCCTTTGTACTGGCGTCTGTAGTGATCTCTACAGGATCCCATTGTCCCCAGGGCCTGCCCTTCCCTAGGTTGGTCTGTTCTTTCCACCATATCAGGGATTCCCGGGCCTGAGGGGTGAGGACGACTTGTTCGTCCAACGAGTCTGTTTTTCTGTCCCAAGATGACAAATGGAAAAACAGAAGTTCCCTTGCGTGTAGTTGTGCCCACACCAAGGCTGGTATGCTGGCTGACATCAAGCCCAATACTCTCAGAACTTCTCTTCTGGAGCAGGATGGGGAGTCTAACCCTTGGACTGTGGTGACTATCTTGTGCATCCTTTCTTGGGTTAGGAATAGTTTTTGAGCCTTTGAGTCTACTAGGAACCCGTAAATTTCTAGATGCACTACAGCACTTACCCGGGTCCGACCTGGGTTTGGCTGCTTTTGCTTGGCCCAGCGCTTCTTCCTTCCCTGGTGGGTGAGTAGAAGGCTTCATCTCCCTGGCAGCTGTCCGAGCTCCTACGGCCTGGGAGCTGCACTACCGCATGTAAAGCGGTTCCGGCGTCTCCTCCACCTTCTCCTTCCGCGTTCGTCGGAACTGACGTCACCGGATGTCCGACTCCTTCCGCTCCGACCGCGAGGCTTGAGGCGCTCGCGTCTGACGTCACTTCCCGCGGGAATTTTGAATCTGATCTTCTGTGGAGGAGAGCTGCTGGCGCTGGGAAAAAACTGAGAGAAAGACCAGAGGGATCACCCAGGGTGACCGACGGTTCCCCCGCTGGAAGAGGCGACCTGTGAGAGACCCGGGAGGGGTGGCAGGTAGAGCTCTACTCTCAATGGCTTCGCTGAACCTGGCTCACAGGGGGACCATAGGACTATCACAAAGTCTGCAGGTCAGTAAAAAACAACAAACGTTTCGTAGGAAGAAACACAATCTAAACTGAGGATAGAGGGAAGGGTGGGGCCTTTTAACTGTGTTTAATTGATTGTGTTTCCGGTAGGAGGAGCCTATCATCTCATGTTGGGCCGTCCTGGAAGGCGATTGGAGAAATAAAACGATACCTGGGTTATGGCTGCTGCCATAACCCCAGTATTGAACGTTAAATCACGACGTACATTCCCAGTTATACGGTCGGCAAGTGGCTAAAGTTTCGTTAACATTTGGCAATTTGGGATCTCAGGCAGAACTACTGTAATTCTTCCTGTGATTTCAAATTGCACTGCTACTGCACAATGGGTGCCATTTATTTTCAAAAGGCACCTAAAAACGTGGTGCAGTTTGTCATGATATGTCACGCAGCAAACCGGAATGTGTGAAGCTTGTCGCCCAAAAGAAGCTCCTGCTTGGTTTGTCAGGATTACCATGTGATAATTGAGGCAAAAATCACTGCGTTTTAGGTGCCATTGAAAATGAATGGCACTCGAACATGCATTTTGCAATTGCAGTGCGATTTGGGATCTCGGGTAGAATAGCAGCAATTCTGCTTGAGATCCCAAAAACGCCAAATGTGAAAAGAGCCTTATTCATGCAAGGCTCCATGTACACGGGACGTTAGAAAAAACGTGCTGCAAAGCTAGTTCTGACGCCGGGAAAAAGCAGCTGTTAAACGTGCTTTCAGTAGCTTTTTCCCATTTGCGTTATTGCATGTTTGGCCACGTTGCTTTTAGCAGCGTTTTTTTGCCTCCATTCAAAATCAATGGTTCCCTATGGGAGCCTATTTGAATGGAAGTCGCACCGCAAGTCGGATCAGGATTATCCGGCTTGCGCTGCGAGAATCTTGGTGGGAACTCGACGCCAAAAATGGGAAAAAGCTGCGTGGGGGTCCCCCCCAGGTTCCAAACAGGCCCTTAGGGTGTGATATGGAATTTGAGGGTAGCCCAACGCCGAACGGCATGGGGTCCCCCCCAAAATCCATACCATACGAACGCCCCCCCATACCAGGCCACATGCCCTCAACATAGGGGGGTGTTGGTGCTTTTGGGCAGGAGGAGCTCTGCACCCCCCCACCCCAAATCACGTTGCCCCCATGTTGAGGACAAGGGCCTCATCCCCACAACCCTGGCCGGTGGTTGTGGGGGTCTACGGGCAGGGGGCTCATCAGAATCTGGAAGCCCCCTTTAACAAGGGGGCCCCCCCAGGTCCCAGACCCCCTCCCTATGTGAATGGGTACGGGGCACACTGTACCCCTACCCAGTCACCCCATAAAGGTAGTGTATGTAAACGACAGGAGATGTTTTGGAAAGACTAAAAATCTTCATCTGGTCTTCTCCCTCTCCTGGTCTTCTGCTCTTTTGCCGTCCGCTCTTCTGCTCTTTTGCCCTCGGCTCTTTTCTTCTTCCTCCGGTGATTATGCCGGTCTCCGGAGCTTGTTTATATAGCCATTGTGGGCGTGGCCCCCGATGACATTTGTAGGCCCGCCCCCTTATGTCACAGATGACGTCATCTGTGACATAAGGGGGCGGGCCTACAAATGTCATCGGGTGCCACGCCCACAATGGCTATATAAACAAGCTGCAGAGACCGGAGACCGGCATAATCACCGTAGGAAGAAGAAAAGAGCCGAGGGCAAAAGAGCAGAAGAGCGGACAGCAAAAGAGCAGAAGACCAGGAGAGGGAGAAGAGCAAAGAAGAACTTTCCAAAACGTCTCCTGTCGTTACCTTTATGGGGTGAATGGGTAGGGGTACAGTGTACCCCATACCCATTCACATAGGGAAGGGGTCCGGGATCTGGGGGCCCCCTTGTTAAAGGGGGCTTCCAGATTCCGATGAGCCCCCTGCCCGCAGACCCCCACAACCACCGGCCAGGGTTGTGGGGATGAGGCCCTTGTCATCAACATGGGGCAAGGTGCTTTGGGGTGGGGGGTGCAGAGCTCCCCCTGCCCCAAAGCACCAACACCCCCCCATGTTGAGGGCATGTGGCCTGGTATGGTCCGGGGGGGCGCTCGTCCCCTCCCCCTTCCTGCCCTACCATTTTTGGCATGGAGTTCCCCCTCAAGATTCACAGTACAAGTTGCACCACAAGTCTGATCATCCTGATGCGACTTCCATTCTAATCAATAGGCTCCCATAGGGAACCATTGGGTTTGAATGGAAGAGAAAAAAAAAAAAACGTATAAATGTGGCTGAACGTACGTTCACATTTGGTCACGTTCGGCTGCGTTTGAAACGCCGGGAAACACATTCGAACGCAAATTGCGTTCCAAAAACGTCCCTGAACACAACTGCCTGCAAATGACTAAACGACCCTGTGTACATGGACAGATGAGATAAAATGTAGATGGGTTCAGGGGCTTCTGAAAAAAAAAAAAAAAAAAAAAAAAACGCCCAACTGCTCCTAAATGGCCATTTACAACGTCCCGTGTACATGGAGTCTAAAACCTTTATCCAAAAAAAAAAAAAAAAAAAAAAAAAAAAAAAACACACGGTTTGCAGTAACTCATTTTAACTAACTTTTCACACAAAGGACAAACATAAGAAGCTGTGTGAATTTAACCCTTTTTTTACAATTAGTCTTTTTTTTTTTTTTAACAGGACAAGGAAGCCAGCCTGTATCTGTCTCTCCTTCCAGTAGCTGAAAGCCGGCGGGAGGGAGAGAAATCAGTTTTCAGCTACTGCAGAGCCACACAGGGCATCTGTAATTGCCCCTCTGTCCGACCGAAATGATTCCCCTCTGCTGTTTGGGCCCCCGTGTGCCCGGGCCCACTACAGGACTGGTGGTCCCCCCTTAGCAGCCTTGATGCCTGCACCTACATTCGTAGCTGCCTCCCACAGAGCTCACGTGTAAACTCATACATAAGTATCATGCATATGCAAACAGTGATCGCACCACTGAACATAAGAGCGGTTAAACTGGGTATTGTCATTTGGTGCCCTGTGATGGACGTACGGAATTCTAAAGTATGACATGTGCAGTATCTATTCACTGGCAACATCTTATGTTGTGGTTCTTTGCACAAAAATTCATTAGTGCATTTATTTCTAAAAATCTGTGTTTAACTAAAAGGCCGCACAAATATTTTAACACATAAAAATTGCCACAACCACCACTTTATTCTCCAGTGCCTCTGCTTTCAAAAAATTATATAATGTTTGGGGGGGGGGGGGGGGAGTCTAAGCAATTTTCTAGCAAAAAAAAAAATTGAATTTTGGTAATAACTTACCGTAAAATTATTTTCTCTGAGTCCTCTGGCAGTCGCCGCCCAGCCATTTAGCCTTCACTATTGGGATGTCCCAAAGTAGTGCAGGTGTGAGGGGTGGGAAGACTCAACCAACTTAAAAAAGGCAACGATAAAACACCCCAAAGAAGACAGAAAAATTAGTCTCAGCAAACAACCACTGCACTCAAAAACTTGCGGCCAAAGGAAGCATCCGAGGATGCCAGTACATCAATTCTGTAGAAGTTCGTGAAAGTGTAGAAGTATGTGAAAGTGTGCACAGACAACCAGCACGCCGCTGTGCACACCTGAGCCACAGAAGCCTGATGGCGAAAAGCCCAAGAGGCACTGACGGCTCTAGTAAAAAGGGGCCTTTACAGGGAAAAAAAGAGGAACCCGACGCTGGATTGAATAGGCCCGAACAAACGTCTGTCTGATCCACTTAGAATTGGTTAGTGCGGACGCAGCAGAGCCCTTCCGAGGTCCCTCAGGAAGAGCAAACAGACGGAATCAGACTTCCTAACAGACTCCGTGGCAGACAGGTAAACAAACCCTGATCGCCCGGACCATATTCAAGGAAAGCAATCCCACTTCCTTGGAACGCTTGGGCCTCGCACAAAGCAAAGGCAACACTATATCCTCATTGAGGTGGAAAGACGAGACCACCTTGGGAACAAAAGACTGATTGGGTCGCAGAATCACTTTATCCCTATGAATCACCAGATAAGGAGAACAGCAAGACAAAGCTGCCAGTTCAGTCAGTCACTCTGCGAGCAGACGTGCAAGCAACCAGAAAAGCAACATTCTGGGACAACACAGGCAGAGGAATCTCTGATGTTCTCAAAGGGAGGTTGTTTTAACACAGACAATACCAACTTCAGGTCCCAGGGAGGCAAGGGAGCCTTCCTCGGGGGAGCCAGATGCCGCACCCCTTGGATAAAAGTGCGAATCAAAGAATTAGTCGCCAAGGGACGCTGAAAAAGACAGCCAAGGCCAAAAACTGACTCTTATTGTGGTCAGCGCCAAACACTGATCCACCCCTTCCTGCAGAAAGGGCAAAACCTTTGCCACAGAGAAGGAGCGAGGATGGAAACCATGCGACTCGCACCAGGCAATATATGGTTTCCAGGTGCGATGACAAATCTTTCCAGAAGTAGATTTACGAGCCTTCAACAAGGTAGGGATGACCGCATGCGGAAGACCCCTTTCCCTCAAGACCTGGCTTTTAACAACCACGCCGTTAAAGCATGATGGAAGATCGGCCCTAGAGACTGAAGATAGTCTCCCAGCGGAAGCCGCCAGGGAGGCTAGACAACCATCTGAACGATAACCGCGTACCAGGATCGACGCAGCCAGTCTGGGGCTACCAGAATGACCTATATCCGTTCGACGCCAAACCTGCGGAGGAACCTCAACAGCTGAATCGGAGGGAAGGCATACTTCAGCCGATACCGGTGCCAAGGCACCACTAACGCATCCGTCAGAGGATCGCGGATTCTGGCCGCAAACCTTCCCATCTTTTTGTTGAGACGGGACACGAACATATCCACGTTTGGAGTCCAACAGGCACACAGGAGGCAAAACCCCTCCGGATGCAGAGATCATTCTCACCGGTCCAAGATCTGGTGACTCAGATAGTCCGCCTGCCAGTCCTCCACACCCGAAATGTGAACCGCCTCCACACCCGAAATGTGAACCGCCCAAATCGCCGGAACGTGAGGTTTGGCCCAAGACAGGATCTCGGCCACTTCCTTGGCCGCCCGGGCACTCTTCACTCTGCCGTGGCGCTGTCCGTCAGTACCCGAACCAGACACCCGACGTTGAGATGACCAACAGAACAGATAAAGTTTGATTGCTCGGTGCTCCAAAACTTATCGACAAGGAAGCCTCCTCTGCCGACCACGTGCCCTGGGCACAAAACGTGTTGAAACTCCTACCCAGCCCGACAGGCTGGCATCCGTGGTGAGCACAGTCCACAGCAGAGGCCGGAAGGACTGGCCCTGTGTCAGGGTCGACGACTGGAGCCACCACAAAAGATCTGTCCATACTTGGTGGCTCAGAGAAATCCTCCTGTCCAAAGACTGAGGCGTTCTGTCCAACCTGGCCAGGATCTCCGCTTGCAGAGTCCTTGTGCGAAACTGAGCAAACGGGACAGCTTCGAAAGCCAAAACCATCAGACCCTGAGACCGCATACAGGTCCGCAAGGAGGAGAGAGAGTGGTCCCTGAGGAACCTGATCTTGTCCCGCAGGGTCCGAAGTTTGTCCTCCGGAAGGAAAACTCGTGCCTGAGCCGAGTCCAGGACCATCCCACGTACTGAAGACGAACTGATGCAGTCATTGTCGACTTCTGAGAATTGATGGTCCACCCGAACTCCTGGAGTGTCTGAACCATCACAGCCAGATCGCTCGTCAAAGTTGCACACCAGTTAGACCTTTACAGGAGGTCGTCCTGATAACAGAGGACCGCAATCCATTTAAACGCAGTAAAGCCAGCACCGGAGGCAAAACCTTGGTGAAAACCCTGGGAGCCGAAGCGAAACCGAAGAGCAACGCCACAAACAGGAAATGCTCCCCTGCCACCGCAAAGCGGAGATATCTCTGATGACCCTCAGAGATAGGGATGTGCATACGCATCCTTCAAGGTCGAAGGAGGCCAGGAAGTCTCCTGGACTCAATGACGCCACTACTGACCTGATGGATTCCATCCGGAACTTCTGCACCCACACAAAGCTGGTCAGAGACTTCAAGTCCAGAATCGGACGCACCTTTGCCCCCTTTCCTGGGCACCGTGAACAGGGTGGAATAAAAACCACGAAACCCATCCCGTGAAGGCACGGGCACAATGACTCCTTGGGTGAGCAGATCTTGCACCGCCCCCATGAGATCTGAGGCGATCGGGAGTCAGCTGGAGATTGGACGGGAAGAACCTGTTTGCGGGGCGAGATCGAAACTCGATCTTGTACCCTAAACTAATCAGCCCGTGAACCCACCTGTCCCGAATGCTGGACAACCAAGGTTCCTGAAAGCAACTCAGACGTCCCTTCAGGAAGAGGTGGACAGGGCCGCCGATCCAGACTGACCGGCATTTGGCTTACCTGACCGCGGCTTCTTGTGACCACCGGAAGGCTTCAATGATTTGCCCTTGTCCGTCTTGCACCCTGAAGGCACGAAAGGACCCATGCTGAGCTTTGAAGGCCCCCGCCTAGAGCAGGAGGTTTTACCTTTAGTGACCTGGGGCAACAGTACTCTTACCCTCCATGAGCCCTCTAATCACTCATCCAGAGTGTCCCCAAAAAGAAGACACCCCATAAGGAACATCAGACCCGTCCTTATGGAAGCATGGTCAGCCAACCAGCTTCTTAGCCAAATAATGCGGCGGATCGCGACCGCAGACAACCAAGCGACTAACGGAGCCTCGACCAAGGCCGGGTCACACAGGTACATACCAGTCTGGGTAACCTGATCCACCATGTCTAGGGCAGTCGGAGAGGCAGACTCACCCACCCGGGTGCTCCAAAGCACCTTGGACCACGCAGTGAGAGACTGAGAGGCCATCACTGAGGCAAACAGGTTATTGCAGGGACCCTGCCCCCAATGAAAATGGCGAGAAAGCACCTCCACACACCTATCAGCTGGATGCGTGAACGGGGAGTTCTTCACTGGCATCAAGGTGATCTATTCAGCCTAGACACAGTGAGGTCCCCTTCCGGGGACACCGTCCAACGTTTAGCCCCAGCCTCCTAAAAGGGATAGCGGTGGTGAAATTGCGTAGGCACTACCAGCATAGGTTTTATGCGATGCCACTGGTTGTTCACAATTATGCGAAATTCCTCAGGGGAGAAAAAACCTGACCCGATTCCTGGGCCCTTCGGAACCCAAAAGCAGCCCGCTTACTTGACTGAGATGCTCATCAAGATTTTTAGTTTCCTTAATGGCGCTAATGAGAGCCTCCATCGTAGTGCGTTCTGCGCCACCGAGGAAGATTCCTCCTCCACCCCCTCAGAAGCTGAGGACATGGATCCCTCCGGGGGGGGCGGGGGGAGTCATCCGTGGTAACCAAAGTCAGGCTCTGAGTCAGAGGACTTGGGAGGTCATAGGCCGTTGATTTGGAGGAGCGTTCCGACAGCAGCAGACCCACTTTGGACGCAAGAGCAGCAGATAATTGAGACCACTGAAGAGGTTTCAGGAATACCCGAAGCCCCCACCAGGCCTGCTGGGGAATTTAGTCTGGGAGTCCAGAAAGCAAATATAAAATAAAGGGCCAGTGTCCCTTTAAATTGGCGGAATCCCACCACAGCCTGCACTATTTGAAAGATCCCCTTTAGATAATGCAAAATCCACAAACAGTTATGGCAGAAAAATGCCCTTGGCATTAGTAAAAAATCCCCCCCCCCCCCCCCCATGTCAGAAACTGTCACTCGCTGCTCAGTGAGAAAATGGAAGGCAAA
Source organism: Pelophylax lessonae (assembly GCF_965119305.1). Classification (NCBI taxonomy): domain Eukaryota; kingdom Metazoa; phylum Chordata; class Amphibia; order Anura; family Ranidae; genus Pelophylax; species Pelophylax lessonae. The sequence goes on along the minus strand of NC_138768.1, from coordinate 473,763,207 downwards.
GAGGAAGTGACCTCACGCCCCTAGAGGCCTAGCCCCTTAGCCACAATAAAATGGTGCCTATACGAACTCAATGAAAAGTCACTGGCAAGATGGGTGATTGCTATTAATAGGCATGTGCCCTTAGCCAAGACGGTGGCCTATCGGCAGCAGGACAAGGTCTTAAAATGGCTGCTGCCCAGACAGAGCTCAGACAACTGCCCACATCCAAAATGGCGGCTGCGCTAAAACTGCACCAAAGTAAGCATATACATACGGTCTGGACACCACAGGGGACCCCAGGAAGATCCCCTCAGTTATGAGCCACCCCACACCCCCAGGTACCACAAGAATCCCGCACAGTGCATTTATAGCAGGGCCAGGGAGGAAGGGAAAATACACCAAGCTGGCCAGAAGGGGGATCCCACAGAGACCACCAGCCCCTAAGAATGGGCCCATAAACCCCCAAAATATCCTAGTCCCAGGGACAAGGGGGTATCAGTACTCACCAGACCAGGAGAGCGAGCACTGCTCTGACACGGGAGACCTCCCACCCTAAGTGGGGGTGCCGACAACCAAGGAGGCACGCTAGCAACACACTGGCGTTCCAGAGTTGAGACACCCTCGGCGAAGACACAGCTCTGCAGGCTCGTCCCCATTCCAAGGGGCACTGTCCTTGCGAGGACTGGGTGCACCTATAACCTGTGACGCTCGTTGGCAGACTGGAACTCTATAAAGATCTATATTACCCAGTGCGAGGCCCAGCTCTGCAGTCTTCCAAGAAAAAAGTCCCACTAGTGATAGTGAGAGAAATAAAAAACCTATTTTCAGAAGAAAAATACATCATTTTAGAAAAACAAAGAAAGACCGAGACGCTAGGTCCCGGCCAGGAAGAGCTAGCCTACTAATGCTAGGCAGCATAAAAACTGAATTTTTGTAAAAATCTTACCTGTAAAATTCCTTTCTCCGAGTCCTCCGACAGTCGCCGCCACCTCCAAGTCATCACTGTTGGGTACTGTCTACCCATCCGCAGGAATAGCTAGGCATATAGACTTAGTCCAAAGACAAAAGGCATTAGCATATACACACCCATGGGGGCTGTCCCATCTGGTCAATACCCCCCCTGCATCACCACTCCCAACTCAGTTTGGTAGCATAGCAGTAGGTAATAAGAACCCCAAAAGAGGGGCGGGGGCGGCGACTGTCGTAGGACTCAGAAAGGAATTTTACAGTTAAGATTTTACAAAAATTCAGTTCTCTTATGTCCTCCCGACAGTCGCCGCCACCTCTAAGTCATCACTGTTGGGATGTCCCAAAGCAGTGTAGACATGAGGGGTGGGAGACGCAACCATAGAAAAAGGCAACGCAGTACCCACATCAGAGAAAGGCATCTTACATGCACTGTAAGAGAACCAACTGGGCAACAGAAAACAACAATGCTCAACCGGAGCAACAGCCCAGGAAAGCAAATGCCAACAGCCAGGAACCCAGAAAAAAATTCAAGGGTCCATCATGGCACTGCCGCACTGAGAACTTTGCGGCCAAAAGCAGCATCAGCTGATGCCAGAACATCTACTTTGTAGAATTTGGGAAAAAAAAGTGTGCACCGACAACCAAGTCACAGCTTTGCACACCTGGGTCACCGAGGCCCGATGCCAATAGGCCCAGGACGCACTCAAAGACCTGGTAGAGTGCGCTTTAACAGGGAAGGGCAGAACCCGTTCAAGGCATAAGCCTGTTCAATGGTCTGTCTGAACCATTTGGCAATAGTTGCTGCAGACGCAGCCATGCCCTTCCGAGGTCCCTCAGGAAGGACAAACAGGGAATAAGTCTTCCGAAAGGATTCCGTAGACAGGTAACCCTGATCGCCCTGACAACATCCAAGGAATGCAAGGCAATCTCCTTCGGATGTTTCGGCATTTCGTACAAAGCGAAGGCAGGACAATGTCCTCATTAAGGTGGAACTCGGTGATCACCTTGGGAAGGAAGGATGGGGGTGGTCACAAAACCACCTTATCCTTGTGAACTATTAAGGGGAGCGGCAAGACAAAGCCGCCAGCTCCGACACTCTGCGAGCCGAAGTGATCGCCACTAGAAAAGCAACCTTTTGACAGCAGAGGCAACGATATCTCCCTGACGTTTTCAAAGGGAGCACGCTGTAATACGGACAGAACCAAGTTCAAGTCCCATGGAGGTAAAGGCTCCTTCCTGGCCAGTCCGGAGCCACCAGAGTCACCGGGTGCGGTTCCGAGACCAATCTGCAGATAGTAACTGAATCGGAGGAAAGGCATACAGACGATACTGATGCCAAGGGGCTACCAACGGATCCGAGGCGGCCGCCAACGGATCGCGCGTTCTTGCCACGAACCTTTCCACCTTTTGCTTTAGCCGGGATGCGAACAGATCCACGTCCGGGGATCCCCACCTCACACACAGCATCCGAAAGACCTCCGGGTGTAGGGACCATTCCCCCTGGTCCAGGGTCTGGCGGCTCAGATAGTCGGCCTGCCAATTTTCCACACCCGGAATGTTAAACTGCTGAGATCGCCAGGACATGAGTCTCAGCCCAAGACAGAATGTCGGTCACCTACCGAGCACTCCCGGTGCCCCCTTGGTGGTTGATGTAAGCCACTACGGTCGCATTGTCCGTCTGTACTCGGACAGGTAGGCCTCAGAGACGGTCCGACCACTGGAAGAGACAGTTTTATCGCTCGCAGTTCCAGTACATCGGGAGGGAGGATTCTTCCTCCGACCAAGTGCCCTGGGCAGACAGGTTGCCCAGAACTCCACCCCAGCCCGACAGGCTGGCATCCGTGGTAATCACCGTCCACACTAACGGACGGAAGGACTTGCCTTCCGCAACCGACGGGGACTGGAGCCACCACAGAAGAGCCAATTTGGTCTGACTGAAGGAGACAGACAGATCCAGGGACTGAGGCAGTCCGTTCCACTTGGCCAGGATCTCCGCTTGGAGAGCCCGCATGTGAAACTGAGCAAAGGGTATCGCCTCGAAGGCAGATACCCTCAACCCCAGGCCCTGCATACAGGTCCTGAGTGACAGGACGGGCTGTCCCTGAGGGACCTGATCTCGTCCAGCAAAGTCCGGAGCTTGTCCTCCGACAAGAACACCTTTGCCTGAGCAGAATCCAGAATCATTCCCATATAGGGAATAGGATGCACTTTGCCCCCCCCCCCCCCCTTCCTGGGCACTGCCCCCCTTCCTGGGCACCGCGAACAGATTGGAACAAAATCCCCAAAACCTGTCCCGATGAGGTACCGGGACAATCACCCCCTGAGCAAGAAGGTCCTACACCGCTTGATGCAGGTCCTGCCGACACCCAGGAGGCAAGCGAAGCTTCGAGGGAAAGAATCTGCCCGCTGGCCGGGAAAGGAGTTCGATCACGTATCCTGATCGAATGATTTCCTGAACCCACCTGTCCGATATCCGGAGCAGCCAAGGTTGGAGGAAACCGCGCAAGCGTCCCCCCCACCCCTGAAACGGGTGAGGGCGCACCTTCAGGCGGAGTCGGACTGACCCGCCGAGCCGGCATTGCCCGACTCCTGCTTGCCCTCCCAGGGCTTCTTCTGGCTGCCCTGGGCCTTGAAGGGCTTACCCTTGGATTAGTTCCGAAGGCAAGAAAGGACCCCTGATTGGATCTAGGCGCAGAACCCCGCTTGCCACGAAAAGACTTGTTCTTCGGGTTCTGGGGCAGCAAGGTGCTCTTGCCCCCCCGTGACGCCTTTCACCAGGGCATCCAATGCCTCGCCAAAAAGGAGAGAACCAGCATATGGAAAATCAGCAACTGTTTTCCCCGAGGACTGGTCAGCCGACCAGCTCTTCAGCCATATCAGTCGCCGGTTAAGCACCGCGACACTAGAGAGGCGAGCCACTAAGGGGGCCTCATTCAAGGCTGCATCACACAAATACATGACTCCTTGGTGGATCTGATCCACCATTTCCAGCCGGGCAGGCGGAACACCATCAGACACGAGATTGCTCCTAAGCATCTTAGGCCAATCAGCCACCGCCTGAGCCACCAGAACGGACGCAAAAACGGGTTTGAGCAACGAACCCGCCACCGTATAGGAATGGCGAGCTAGAGACTCCAAGCGCCGGTCCGTGGGATCCCGAAAAACCGGGGTATCCTCAGTAGGAACCAAGGTAGCCTTGTTTAACATGGCCACAGTGTGATCTACCTGTGGACGCACACACCATCGTGATTCCGTAGCCGGCGCAAAAGGATAAAGCAATTTGAACCGACTAGGTACCAGGAATGGACGTTTCAACGTGCGCCACATTTCATTAACAGTGTAATGAAACTCAGCTGGGCAGGGGAAAACCTGCGCAGACTTGCGGGTCCTATGCGTCCCAAACGAGGACACAACGCCCCGAGGACAGGGCTCATCCTCTAAATGTAAGGTGTCCTTTACAGACGCAATCAACTCATTCATGGTCGCCCGTTCTTCAGGCGACCCCGGGGAGGAGGTATCAACCCCCTCCATCTCAGCCTCCCCCTCAGACCCCGGGGGGTCCAAGGATGAGCGGGACCCTGAAAAGGGCACGCTCGCAGCAGCAACCATATCCCCATCTGAATCAGAAGAGAGAGACAACCTGGGCCTCTTTCTCGCAGCCCGTTCAGACATCAGCATTTCCATATTTGCCACCACAGCAGCCAGATCGGGTCGCAGCAGAGCCACAGGAGAACTGGGGCCCCCCACTAAAGCTGGAGGAAACGCTTTCCTGAGAATCCATTGCTCAAGTTATCAGAACAAACTACAGTGCAATACAATGTACTGTCCCCTTTAAGAACTCTGCGGTGTGCGCAGCCCACCACTAGTGCTACAGTGATAAAAGACCCCCAAAGGAGAAAATAAACTGAGCCAGAAGCGATAGCACAGAGGGAAAGTGAGAGTGATAACCTGCAGAGCGTTGCTACCGATGTCCCGCTGCTGATGGAAAGGAAGTGCTGCTGGAGTAGGCTGGACTATATGCCAGACCATGGGAAAATGGCTGCCCAATAGGGATGCATTGGTGGCTACGCCAAAATGGCCGCCGATATGCGGCCGGACCGATCGTTCCACCGCCCACAAAATGGTGGCGGATGGCGCCAAAATAACATGCAGGATCGCCCCAGGAGCTACACGTTTGCCCATAGTTAAGGTGGCGGACCGCGCGAAAATGCACCGCTGCGGTCGCCGCATAACCAGAAACGTCTGCACCCCCAACAATGCACCTAAGTGACACAGGGACCCCCGGGCAACATACAGTATCTGCACAAGCGATCCCCACAGGGAGTCACACAGGCACAGACATGGGGAACACACAGCAACACAGACTGCCACCCCAGACAGAGGCCCCACACAGAAGTACTTACCTGTACCAGATGGCGTGGGGAGCCTCTATGCATGGAAAAAACTGTCCTCATCCGACGGAGTGCCGTGAGCCAGGGACATGACGCTGCAGCACCGCAGACAAGTCCTGTGAGGTAGCCAACTCACGGCTGCATCCCTGCAGCGAACAGGGATGGGTCGTTCGTAATGCCAGGGCGAACCATAGCTGAACGCTCGATGGCGGGCTGGGGGTCCATTTGACCCTTTTGCCCAGGAGAACCAGGGCGGTCAGTCCGTATCCCAGCACCGCACGATCCATCTTCATCCGAAGAGAAGACGGACACTAGAAGCTGACAAAATAAACAGCTAGTAAAGTAAGAGAAAAAAAAAAAAAACTGACATTTTCAAAGAAAATCAAATAAAAGATTAGGAAGGCTGAGACTGAAGCCCCAGCACAAGGTAAGCCTGACTATTCCTGACGCTAGGCAGATTAAAACTGAGTTGGGAGTGGTGATGCAGGGGGGTATTGACCAGATGGGACAGCCCCCATGGGTGTGTATATGCTAATGCCTTTTGTCTTTGGACCAAGTCTATATGCCTAGCTATTCCTGCGGATGGGAAGTCAATACCCAACAGTGATGACTAAGGCTGGCCATACACTATACAATTTTCTTGTTCAACTTTCCTTTAGATTTACCAAAACCATGTAATATAGGGGCAAACCTAAACACTTTCAATTTGTATGCAGTCAGGCAGGCCCTTGCATTACATAGTTTAAGGTAAATCTAAAGGAAATTGAATAAGAAAATTGTATAGTGTATGGCCAGCCTTAGAGGTGGCGGCGACTGTGGGACGACGTAAGAGTAAAAAGCTTATTAACATTTCTAATTGCCTAGCTTACTCCTGCAGGAGGGTACCGTTACCCAATAGTGAAAGCTAAATGGATGGACGGCAACTGTCAGAGGACGTAAGAGAAATGCTGATTTTTACATGTATGACAGAAATGTCAGAACTGGCCGGGGGGGGGGGGGGGGGTAAAGCGGTTAAATCTGCCAGTACATTTAAATACTTCCCTCCCCATAGACTGACATTACTGCTGTTCCCTCTGCTCTTTTATCCAGAGTGGAGGTTCTCTAATTCAGGTGGTGTGTTACTGGCCAGATCAGCAAGTGAAAAGATGGGAAAAGCCTAAAAAGAAAATTAATGTAGGCACCACATCTATTAATGGGTAAGTTGCAACATATTAAATTTTTTGTTTTGGGTTGAATACTCCTTTATGTTTTGGAATATAGTCCAACATCACCCAATGCTTTAAACGGAGAATACCTGAGGTTGACTGTACGCAGACACTGCTTGCTTTGAATGTCTCAAACACAGACTGTTTCATTATGAGATCCCGATACCAGCATACTCCCATCCAGTGAAACAGAAAGACACGACACATGGTCCCTGTGAACAGAGGTTCAGAAAGGGGTTTTATTTTCAAGAAACCTATTTACCTCAACCTAAAAACAAAACCGCAACGGGTCCTCGTAAATGATCAGCTATAGGATATGTCCATAGACGATTCACCTAATCAGGTGTTGTCACTAACCAAAAGCACAAAAAAAAAAAAAAAAAAAACACGGTAATAAATCACCTGGGGAGCAAAATGGGTTACTTTAGTGACAATGGTTTACTGAAAAAAAATAGAAAATTTATTTAAAATCAAGACATATTTATTACGAAAATCAATGTGATTTGCAGTATCACAGGACCCTCAGAGCCACAGCAAGCACCAAGTAAAGTGCATACAAAACCAAACAAACAAGAAACCAAAAAAACACCACAACTGGTCGTCTGGATGCCAAAATGGCAGTACACAAATAGGATGTCATGTGATAATTCTAGCCTGTTAATTAAAGTTACTTACTGGAAATGTCTTTTCCAGTAGCCTTTCAGAACAGGCACTTCTGAGAGAACCTGGCTCCTCCGCTCTTAGGAAACACCACCCCAATCAACAGAATTTAAGCCTGCCTCAGTTCAAGAGTACCTCCAGCCACTGGGGAGACCGAAAGATACCCAACCTCCATCCTCTGATCTTACATTCAGACCTTCTTCGGGTGGGTATTCGTGCGGTCCTGAAAGACTACTGGAAAAGACGTTACCAGTAAGTAACTTTAATTTTCCCTTGTCTTTCAGGACAGGCACTCCTGAGAGGATAAGCGAGTACTTACTTTCAGGGTGGGACCACCGCTTGCAGGACCTTTCGCCCAAAGGTCTGTTCCTTAGCAGATAGTGGGTCCAGTCTGTAGTGTTGGAAAAAGTTGTATAACTGGACCAGGTTGCTGCCCGACAGATCTGCTCAGGGGTAGTCCCAGCTCTTTGAAAGGCTGCATTCGCTCTAGTAGAATGCGCCTTGATACCCATAGGAACCTCCTTCCCGGAAACCCTATAGGCCTCACTAATGGCTAGTCTAAGCCATCTGGCTACTGAGCGTCTGGACGCTTTAGCACCCTTATTTGTACCAGTAAACAAAACAAAGGAATTTGACTTTCTGAACTCGTGATGGCTAGGTATTGCAGAACACTGACATCCAACTTATGGAAATTTCCTTGTTATGTAGGTAACACTATTTTCTGGTCCCCTATGGAATTTAGAGACCACCTTGGGAAGAAAAGCCAGCTTGGTTTTAAAAAATGCGATCTGCAAATATCTGTAAAAAAGGTGCTTTAACAGAAAGGGCCTCAAGCTCACTGACCCGTCTAGTGGTAGGGATTGCCACAAAAAAAAAAAAAAAAAGTCTTGAGGGTTAAGGTTTTCACTGAACAAGACTAATGACTCAAATGGTTCTTTAATGAGAGCCTGAAAAACTACAGACAAATCCCACATTGGAAAGGGGAGATTTGTCTACTTAAAGCTTTAAACGGATCACCCAGGGATCCTTGGCTAATGAAGTTTCTAGAAAAAACACCAATGGCCAAAACTTGGCCTTTCAGGGTGCGGACGGCTAAGCCCTTGTTTGCCCCCTCTTGCAGAAACTCAAATACTGACACCGGGCTACTTGTATCTAAAGAGCTTGCTGTGTACCAACCCTTAAACTTCCAAGTTTTCAGATAGATTCTCTGCGTCTTTTTGCTTTTTAGCAGAGTCAACACCAGTTGGTCAGAGAAACGCTTGCTCCCTTAACACTTCCTCAGAAGCCAGGCTGCAAGGCTCCAAATTTGCGCCCGCGGACAGAGTACTGGGCCCTGATGGAGAAGGTCCTCCCGAATTGGTTAAAAACCAGGGGGGTTCCACCGCCAGATGTTTTAGGATCGAGAACCAGTCTTTGGCCAGTGTGGTGCTAGGAGGATTAGTGTAGTACTTTCTTCCTGGAAATTCTCAGGACCGCTGGTATTAGCACCGACGGAGGGAACGCATAGCATCTGGGGAAAACCCAAGATTGAGCAAGGGCGTCTACTCCTAAAGCTCAGTGCCATCTGCTCAGGGAAAAGAATTGAGGTTACTGCGTTTTGCTGGGAGGCAAAGAGATCGATGCTTGGTATCCCCCATTGTAATCCAATCGAACACCTCCGGGTTTCAGATCCAGTCGCCCTCCCTTATGGTTCTCCTGCTGAGAAAGTTGGCCAACTGGTTCAGCTCTCACTTGATATGAACCGCAGAAAGAACCTGGGCTTCCGCCCATTGAAGGATTCTTTCTGCCAATACCCACAGGGGATTGCTCCTCGTCCCCCCCTGTCGGGTTAACATACACCACAACTGTGGAATTGTCTGAACAAATCTGGATTCAGCGTCCCTGTAATTCTTCCTGGAAGGCTATGAGTGCCAGCTCTACCACTCAATTCCCTCCAGTTTGATTGTTTCACCTCCTCGGATCCCCAAGCCCCCCTGTGCTAGCTTGGATACTAAATGGGGCCCCCCCCCCCAGCCTGTGCCGCTTGTGTCCGTGGTGACAATGGTGGAAGCTATCTGGACCCAATAGAGGCCTCAAGATTGGCAGAGATCTCTTCACCCCTGCTGGGATATGGGATCAGATCATCCAGGGAGTCCTGAGTGCAGTCCCAGGCCTCCAAGATGAATATAAGCTGCAAGGGATGAAAATGTAGGCCTGCCCACTGAACTGCTGGGATAGCAGATGTTAGCAACCTCAGTATCGACATATGGCACTTTTCCACTGCAAGTAGCGGCTCGGATCCACTGGGCACTGCTTGGGCCCAGCTTTGCTCAGTTTGCTTTTCCACCGCGTGGTACGAGTCGGCACTGTATAGGCTCTATTCGGCTCGGTTTACTTTTCCACTAAAGTAGTAAGTGGGTGGGATTACGATTCGACCAATCAAGGCTGCATGCAAAGGATTGTGGGATATGGTATAGGTAGGGCCCGCTTGGAACACCAACCGAGGTGGTACCGTTTAAGCGAGCCGTACCATGTAGTGGAAAAGCGCCGCTGTACCAAACCGTTCTAAACACGTACCATGCAGTGGAAAAGCACATTTGGACTGTCTGAACGAGATTGCTTGGTCGGATTGCAACCGGCCTACTGCCCTGTCCATCTTCTGCTTGTCTAGGGGTAAGAAGACTTTTTGGATAGAGTCTATTTCGTAGCCCAGGAACACGATCCTCTGCGTAGGTACTAGGGAGAATTTTTCTAAATTCAGTAGCCAACTTAAACTTTCCAGAATCCGTATTGCATCTCAGAGGTCCCAGGACAATTGTTCTTGTGTGAGTGAACAGTAACAGGTCGTCTATGTAAGTGATGACCAATAAAATCTGTAGGCGCATGAATGCCAAGGTCTCTGCCCTGACTTTGGTAAACGGGGGGGGGGGGGGGGGAGAGGATAGACCAAATGGGAGTGCCTGAAATTGCCAATGTTGTATACACTCCTTTGTTCTTACGGCTAACGTCAGGAATTTTTGGACTCCCTCTGCAATGGGAATGTGCAGGTAGGCGTCCTTGAGGTCTATTGATTCCATGAAACACTTTGGGGGGGGGGGGGGGGTAGCCTTTATCGAATAGATGGAGTCCATCCTGAACCTCCTGTACCTGATCAAGCAATTCAGCGCCTTTAGGTTTAGGATCAACCTGTAACTGACCGAGGGTTTTTAATACTACAAAAACTTTTAAAACCCCCTACCCAACTCCCTTGGTGAAACTTTTCCGGATGACCCTCTGTTCCTCCAGCTCTGAGGAAGGAGTATGGCTGTGGCCTTCTCGCATTTTGACAGATCGGTAACCAATATTCTGCATGGGGGGGGGGGGCCTTAAAAACGAACTGATAGCCCCTTCTTACAATCCCCAAAATTAGCTGGAGGCGATTTCTTCCCACCAAGAGAGAAAAGCCCCCACCCAGTCTCTCCCACCGTGGCGAAGTTGTCATTGTGACTTTCTGAGCTGTTCAGGTGGGTGAAAAATAGCACCCCCCCACGGCCCTTTCCTTTTTGGCTCCAGGAATTTCTCAGCCCCTCAGATTTACTTGGAGCAGAAAAATTCCTCTGAGGACACGATCTTTTATTGAAAACCTACCATTAGTTAACCGGTAACGGTGTTTCTACGAGCTTCCAGGACGGCCCAACATGAGAGATGATAGGCTCCTACCCACAGGAAACACAATCACTTACAATTTGTTAAAAGGCCCCACCCTTCCCTTTGCCCCTCAGTTGTAAAAAAGTATCTTCCACAACCAAATTCCAAGGGAAGTGTTCTTATAATTCTATAGGTACTTACCACCTATGTTATACATTCTTACCACACCCTTTTAACAGGGCGGGAAGTGGTTTTCTCCTCTCACCTTCCAGGACACCCCAACATGAGAGGATAATAGATTACCCATAGGCCTACTAGGGTGGGACCACTACCTGTAAGACCTTTCGGCCAAAGGCTAGGTCTTGTTGAGACAGTACTTCTACACGGTCATGTTTCAGGACCGTGCTAGGTCTGGACCAGGTGGCCGTATTGCAGATCCGTTCTTCAGATGCTCCAGCTTTTTCCAGGGCTTCTTGTTGAGTGTGCTTTTAGCTTGCTGATGCCGGAGCACCTAAAACTTACATGTTAATGGCTTGTCCAAACCACCTAGGGACTGAAGGATTTTAGGCCCGCAGTCCTATTGGTCCAGGGTAGAGGATCAGTGGATGATTAGATCTCCCAAATTCCCTGGTCCTCCAATTGAGGAGGCGGCTCCTCACATCTAATCAGTGAAATTTCATTTATTTTACATTCTTAGGGGTTACCTCCCAAGGATGGTAAAATTATTTCTTGCTTCATGTTAAAGGAAGAGGTTACCTTGGGCAGATCTAAGGGATATGGCCTGCAAATAATCCTATCTGGGAAGATAAACATAAAAAGATCTTTTCCTAGAAAGATCTTGTGAATCCCCTACACTTCTGGCTGAAGTGACAATTACAGGAAGCTAGTTTTGAGGATCAAAACTTAAGGAACCTCTTCTATAGGTTCAACCTTATAGATCTGTCCGCAACAAGCAGACAGGAGCTAGGTAAATTAATATTTTGGCCCTATTGTAGAGATCAGGTATTCTACCTGGTATCTGGTCCTATAAACTCACTCCTTATAGATCTCGTCCGCAATTAAGTGGAAAAGAGCTGAACCTTTCAATACCGTAGGGCAGTGGTCCTCAGGGCCCACTAACAGGCCAGGTTTGCAAGTTAACTTAAATACATCCCAGGTGATATCATTTGCTTCTCAGTGATTGCAGTACTCTTGTCTGCATCTCCTCAAGGTAATACTTAAAATCTGGCCTGTTAGTGGGCCCTGAGGACAGGAGTTGAGGACCACTGCCGTAGGGTACCCAGGAGGGAAACATCCCGAAATGTAAACCTATAGTGTAAGGTATACGGGTCGGACAGGTTCTGATGCCGTCTCTTTAGACTACCATGCACCTAAGCACAAAGTTCCTAAAAGGGAAGAGGATGATATTTTATCCCCCTTTCCTAGGGTCCTATGACCTTACCAGGTTTTTAAGTAGAGGAAGACCTCTGGTGTGACCCAACAAAAAGGGACTGTCTTCTGGCATCTGACGCTTCTGCAGCCAGAGCTTCTGGCCCTTCCATTTCCCTGGGGATATAAGGTCTGTAACAGATGATGCATGTATAAATATCACACGTATAGAAGACTACTGATTGTGCGTTACTAACGCACCACCCCAGAAAAAAAAAGAAAAAAAAAAAAAAAAAAAAAAAAAAGGGACAGACGTGTATTTCTGAAGTGTCGCTAGATAAAAGTTTGTTGTGTCTTGCCAGGTCTAGTTTTAGTTGTGTATTTACCGAAAACGGAAAGACACAAGAACATGCTTGCTGTGCATTTCTAAAAATGTAGCACGATCAGCAATAAGTCCATATAAGGACAGAAGGGACGCAAACTCCCATGTTGTGCATTGCTGATACCTGACCAGGTACCTTCATATACCAAACATACCAGAAAAGATACAAAAACTTAAGTTCTCGTTTCTGATGAGCAACAAGGTATAGTTATAGGTCAGAAAATCACTATACTTCCATGTCATGGATTTTTGATAGTCAACAGGGTACCAAGGACACTAGCCATGCCCATGTTGTGCGTTTATAATTGGCCACCAGGTATAGCCATATGGCCCCAAAGCACTGTTAACAATGTAGCATATATCTGAATAGCAACAAGGTACAGCTTGACTATCCATATTTGATGGTGCAGGTTTTGCATGGTAACATGGTATAGGCATGTACTAGTAGGCAGGCAACACAAGTTACAACAAAATTTAAAATTTTGTGTTATTTGACAAGTAACTGGGTAGTCCTAACGGGGGAAGTCACTTAGCTATCTATTTATGCAGTGCATTTCTGAATAGTCAAATGGTATAGTCATGTAACCAAGAGGTTACCAATAAAATTTCAGTTTGTGTACTTTGAAAAAAAATGTTGTAGATATGACCGAAATGATACTTAGAAATGCCACTAGCAAACATAAGGTGGCGTATTTCTGAATAGTAACCTAGTACAGCTGTGTAGCCGAGGTTACTAACAATCACTTTAAAGTTGCTCCTTTGGTTAGCACCAGTGTAGTTCTAATAGAACTGACTCTGGGGCCCTTTGCATTTCTGACTTAACAGTCAGGTTACCACCAAGTAACCAACAGAAATGTTGCTACCAACAATGTAGTGCATTTCTAATATGCTGAAGAAAAAGGGTGTAATAGGTTAACCGCAAACACCCCCAATTTTCCATGTGGAGCATTTTTAGTAAGAAAAAAGTACCTTATAGCCGAACTAGACAGACAACAAAAGTTGCGCGTTTGATAGTCGACCACAAAACATTCCAAAAGACACCAATGAGCTTCCGCATTTGTATATTTGTGAGAGACGCCGCCAACCCAGGCAAAAAAGTCAGTCTTGGTGATTTCAACTAAAAAACAGCCAGCAGAGGACTCTAGACCTTCTTTCCCCGGAGGAGAACCCGGGTAGTTACAAATAATGGAAGTCTAAGGTGGGTGTATACATCACCTTAGTAGCAGCTGTTACCTTACCACCCAGGTGGTAATCAAAGCTTTCCAGCATGTAAGATCTTAATGAGCACAGGTCTGGAGATCAATTACCTCAGCCTCTTTCTAGGAAGGGCTGGACATAATCTTTTGCTTGAAGGCAATCAGACCCCTGAAGGACTGGACAAACAACCATTAAATACAGAATATATATGTGTAGCTGTTGTACAGAGATTTTTGTACTTCACAAAAATTCATCAACTAGAGTCGCAGACAGTAATGCATCTAGTTCGTCCCGGGATGGGTAGTAGCCCACACACTAACGGTCCCACCCTTAAGTTTTGTTTCTACTGGTGCGACTTGTCATGCAAACTTTGCTGGTCCTGTGCAACTTAAGGCTGCAGCGACTCAGGTGCCTGCACCACCCTGACACGCCCTCTAGTCAGACTGCAATATCAGATCAAAAATTGCATAAAAAGGCGTATCCAAGTCGCACTGCAAATCGCGTGACTTTGGCTTTGTACCAGTGTAAATGTAGCCTTACACACCAAAGCTATGGCTGTTTTTAATCCCTTAGGAATGTGTAGCTTGCTTAGTGGCCGTAGTAGAATCTTACAGGCTATGACTAAGGCTGGATACACACTATACAACCCTCGTTGACAGATTACTCTCAGATTTACCTTTTCTATGCAGTGCAAGGGTCTGCCTGACTGCATACAAACTGAGAGAGAGTCCAGGCTTGACCTCATATTATATGATTTTGGCAAGTCCGAAGAAAAAAAAATCTAAAGAAAATTGCACAGTGTGTATGGCCCATTATAGGTGCCACTCCTTCACTACCCTTATCAGAGTTGAACTGCTCACAGCAACTTCTGATTTAACAAGCTGTGGCAACGGTCTAGCTGCAGTTTCTTTGGGGGGGGGGGGGGGGGGGGGTTGGGATGGTGCTTGTTTCTCGGGTCTAAGTGCAGCTTCTGGGTTATTTGTACCCAGGGCTAAACAAACCGATAGTATCACCCTCATTAAGGGAGGGAGTACAACAACAAGCCGAGAAAACCACCTGGCTGCAATCAGGGATCTGCCGCTAAGCTCCCCAGGTAAAAGGAGGTATATACTACTGTTATCTTTCCCCCTTTTACCACGGCCCCAGGTTTGCTTTACTATCCTCCTGAACACATGGAAGGAGGAATCTTACATTGAACCTGAGGCCTCTTTACCAGCCGGCTTAATATCCCATCTGGGGATTCCGCAAGAGAAGAGGAAATCACAGATCACTTTTCCTGCTCACAGCAAGTTTTGGCTACAGGTCCCGCCGAGGGAACATATGGGAACTTACCAAGGATTAGGCTTAATGCTGGTATCAGTCCCAAATAGTCAAGGAAACATGGCACTTACCTGGTTACCTGTAGCCACCTGAACCGACCTTTCCATGAGGTGGGTTGCGGCAGGCCTCCTTGCTTTGCAGCTGTCCGGATGCATCTTTTTTTATTTTACATGGACCATAGAAAAGGACACGAAGCAAGTCCAACTAAGGTCAGGGAAACGGGACTTTTCCAGGCATTTTTGTCAGCACCAGCAGTCTTTAAATAACATGCAAGGATATGTTCCAGCACTTACCCGGTTCCGACCTGGGTTTGGATGCCGACACCTTGACCGGCCTCCCATCCTTCTCCAGAAGGTGGGTTATGGAGGGCTTCATTTCCCCTGTAGCTGTCCGGGCTCCTGTAGCCTGGGAGTCTGCTTTCCCACTAGCAAGCGGGTCCAGCGTCTCCTCCACACTCTCTCTTCCGCATCGCTGTGCAGCTGCATCCTGACGTCACGCCGGAAGTTCCGGTTCGAAGATGAGGCTTGAGGCGCCAGAATGGCGGGCTTTTCAAAAAAACTTCTGTGGAGGAGAGCTGCTGGTGCCGGAGACAAGCCTAGCGGGGCACCCAAGGTGACCGACGGCTTGTATGCATGGGGCGACCTGTGATAAGCCTGAGGAGGCAGCAGGTAGAGTTCAGCTCGCACAGCAATTTACTGAACCTGGCTCACAGGGGGACCGTCAGACACCAAGTCATTAGGTCAGTAAAACAAACGTTTCGCTGTAGGAAGAAACACAATCTAAACTGAGGGCCAAAGGGAAGGGTGGGGCCTTAACAAATTGTAAGTGATTGTGTTTCCTGTGGGGAGGAGCCTATCATCTCATGTTGGGCCGTCCTGGAAGGTGAGAGGAGAAAACCACCTTTTTCCCCGTTTTACAGAAAAGTTTTGCGATCTGCCGTTTGGTCCAGGATTGTCTCTAAACCTGGACCAAACAAGTGGTCCCGTTACTGGGATCCCACAAAGCTTGGCCTTAAATCCCCCGTCTCCCTGCCAAGTTTTTAACCAGAGTGCTCTCCTAGCCGAATTGGTTAAAGCAGATGATCTGGCTGTCATGCGCACCGATTTACGTGGAGGCATCAGCAATTTATGCCACCGCCCTGGAGAAGCATGGGGAAGGAGGACAAGATAGTCTCCTTAGCAGTACCAGCCTCAACGTGTGCCCTTATCTGCGTTACCACTACGCCATGTTTCTGGCTACTACTGATTGCCATGGCAGGTTTTAAGTTTCCCAAAGAGGAGTCCCACTCTTTTCAGGAGGGAGTCTGCTCGCTTGTCCATGGGATCAGGAAGCGACCCCATATCCTCAAAGGCCAGGTCCGTATGCCTAGGGACTAGTGAAAGCCGCTTCCAGTTTTGGTGATTTATTCCAGACCGCCGAGTCATCTTCAGAGAAAGGAAACCTTTTCAGAGCCCCAGGAAAAAAAAAAAAAAAAAAAGTTCTGGGTCCTGCCATTCTTCCTTGACGGCATCCACTAGGACCTCGTGTACAAG
The DNA here is from genome assembly GCF_965119305.1 of Pelophylax lessonae. Classification (NCBI taxonomy): domain Eukaryota; kingdom Metazoa; phylum Chordata; class Amphibia; order Anura; family Ranidae; genus Pelophylax; species Pelophylax lessonae. The sequence goes on along the minus strand of NC_138768.1, from coordinate 473,746,598 downwards.
AAAAACCTCTTAGGTTTGCCTAAACCCACATACATCTGATCATGTAGGGATAAGGTTCTCTTTTCCTCCTGGATTCCGAATGTAGTGTGGATAGCCCCTAGAAGGCCCTCCACCTCTTCCAGGGACAACTTGTATCTGGAGGTTGTTGGATTCCCCATCCGACCCTTCTGCCCGATTCCCCTTGGGAATTGGGGGGTGTGCCATCACACTCTTCCCCTTGATATTCAGAACTCCCCCCCCCCCGGTGCTTCCCCACGTGGAGGGTACTACCGGCGGGGTTGGAGCAATTTCCTGCTGTGCCGACTGAGGGGAACTGAGCAGAAGCTGACTATTAGCAAATAAGTCCTTGAAGGACTAGAAGATGCTAGCAAGCTCCTTAACAGATGCGGCTAAGTCAGAGTTTTGACTCAGTATGTTCCCTGACTAAGCTGTCTAAACAATCCCTGCATAAAGGTTTAGTCCAGGATTCCCTCATATTGGCCTTGCAGGAAAGGAATCTTTTTTGATTATGGGGTGTCTGATTTCAGAAGTGCCCGTCCCTACCGGAAGTGACGTCCCCGTCATCCAGCCCGGCTGCTCCACACCAGCCGTACAGCGGGGGTGGCGCACAACCATCAGACGCTCTCCCTGAGCATGGAGAGCAGACCCCCCCCCAGCCTGGAAGCTCCCCTGAGCGGTGCTGGGGCGATAGCAATCGTACTGCGACCGACGGGTAGGTCCCTCCCGGTCTCTGTCTTTCCGCCAGCTTCTGAGAGAACCTTACTCCCCTATAGCTTCAGCCTCAGCTATGGCTCCTCTGGACGGTGTCTCCCTGTTGGAAGAAACACCAGAACTGAGGCAGCCAGATGGAGGGAGGCTTCAATCCTGTTGATTGGGGCAGTGTTTTTTAACCACTTCCATACAGAGCAGTTAGACACCCTTCCTGCCCAGACCAATTTTCAGCTTTCAGCACTCTCACACTTTGAATGACAATTGCTCAGTCATGCTACACTGTAACCAAACAAAATTTTTATCATTTTTTTTCACACAAATAGAGCTTTCTTTTGGTGGTATTTGATCACAACTGGGTTTTTTTTTTCGCGATATATGCAAAAAAAAAAAAAGCAAAAATTTTGAAAAAAAAAAAACTTTTTAGTTTCAATTATAAAATTTTGCAAAAAATAAATTTTTCTTCATACATTTGGGCCAAAATGTATACTGCTACATGTCTCTGGTAAAATTAACCCAAATTAGTGTATATTATTTAGTCTGTGTGAAAGTTATTGAGTCTAGAAGCTATGGTACCAATTACTGAAAATTGATCACACCAGATGTACTGACTGCCTATCTCCTTTCTTGAGGCCCTGAAATGTCAGGACAGTACAAATACAGCCCAAATGACCCCTTTTTGTAAAGTAAAGTAGACAGTCCACGGTATTTAGTAAGAGGCATGGTGGGTTTTTTGAAGTTGTAATTTTTTCCCCACAATTCTTGGGAAAATGAAGAAAAAATTCTCTCTTTTTTTTCCCACAAAAGTTGTCAATTTATAAGCCATTTCTAACACATAGCATGTACACAGCAAAAATTACACCCAAAAATACATTTTGCTACTCCTTCCGAGTATGGTGATACCACATGTGAGACTTTTACACAGCCTGGCCACAAAAAGAGACTCCACGTCCAAGAAGCACCTTCAGGCGTTCTAGGAGCATAAATACACATAAAACCTTACTACCTATCACACTTTAAGGCCCTAGAGCACCAATACAATGGAAAAGTCCACAAAATGACCCCATTTTGGAAAGCAAACACTCCAACGTATATTCCATGAGGCATTATGGGTCGTTTGAACGTGTCATTTTTTTCCACAAGTTTTTGGAAAATGTGGTAAACAAATGAAAACCTTTTTTTTTTTACATTAAGTTGTCAATTTATAGGATATTTCTAACACATAGCATGTAAATAGCAAAAATTACACCCCAAAATACATTCTGCCACTCCTCCTGAGTATGGCAATACCACATGTGTGAGACTTTCACAGCTTAGCCATATAGAGGGGCCTAACATCCAAGGAGCATCATCATGCATCCTAGCCACTTGCCTAGGCCTATTTTTGACATTTGGTGTTTACAAGCTAAAAATCAGTTTTGCTAGAAAACTGCTTAGAACCCCCAAACATATATTTTTTTTTTAGCAGAGACCCTAGAGAATAAAATGGAGATTATTGCAATATTTTTTATCACACCGTATTTGCGCAGCGGTCTTCCAAACGCAATTTTGGAAAAATTCACTTTTTTTAATTAAAAAATAAGAAACCAGTAAAGTTAGCCCAATTTTTTTCCATAATGTGAAAGATAATGTTACGCCAAGTAAATAGATACCCAACATGTCATGTTTCAAAATTGCGCACGCTCACGGAATGGCGACAAACTTTGGTACTTAAAAATCCCCATAGGCAACAATTTAAAAATTTCTACAGGTTGCCATCTTTGAGTTACAGAGGTCTATGGCTCAAATTATTCCCCTTGCTCTAACGATCGCAGCGATACCTCACATGTGTGGTTTGAACACCGTTTACATATGTGGGCGAGGCTTCTGTATGCGTTCGCTTCTGCGCGCGAGCTCACGGGACAGGGCGCTTTTTTTTTTTACACTATTTATTTTATTTTTTATTTTTACACCGTTTAACAAAAAAAAAAAAAAAAAAAAAATTGATCATTTTTATTTCTATTAATAGGAATGTAAACATTCCTCGTAATAGAAATAGGCACGACAGGACCTCTTTTGTGTGAGATCTGGGGTCAAAAAGTCCTCAGATCTCACAAGTACACTAAAAGATAGAAAAAAATTAAATAAAATGGAAAAAAAAAAAAAAAAAAAAAAAAAAACCTTTAAACTGGTTGCTAGGCAACAACATTTTCCGTAGCTCCGGTCCCCCAAGACCATAGAGTCAAGTGAGGGCAAGCTTGCCCTCACTCGACATCCTGTCTGAGGATCTGGGACCGGATTGTTTTCCCCGCTGCCGGCGGGTCCGGTAAGCGGGGAGAAGGACCGGAACGCGGCGCCTCTTCCGCCATCCCGGAAGGGTGATCCCACGGTGAATCCGCAGCTGGGACCACCCTTATCGGAAAGCCAACCGTCCACCGTTTAAAAAAATACCAGGGTTATGGCAGCTATCTGCTGCCATAACACCGGTATTTAGGTTTAAACGGAGGATGTATATAAACCTTTTTGGACTTGGACATGGTGGCTGTATGAAGGGTGATAGGTACTCGGGTACTTTGTTGGGCAGGTGACAGGTACTCTGGTACTGATGAGCAGGTGGCAGGTACTCCGATAGGCAGGTGACAGGTACTCGGGTACTCTGATGGGCAGGTGACAGGTACTGATGAGTAGTACTGATACCGATAGGTGATACTGTACTGATGATCAGTACTGATACGTGATAGGTACTGATGAGTAGTGATGGGTACTGATGAGCAGGCGGCAAGTACTCGGGTACTCTGATGGGTAGGTGACAGGTACTCAAAGTACCCGAGTACCCGTCATCAGAGTACCTGTCATCAGAGTACCTGATGGGCTGGTGACAGGTACTCGGGTACTTTGATGGGCTAGTGACAGGTGCTCTTTATTGGGGGGGGGGCAATCAGTGTGTTTGGGGTGCACTGTAATTGGTAACTAGCTGTTACCACACTCTTCCTCACACAGGATCAGTGTGTGAGGAGGAGAACACGGTGACAGCTAGTTACCGTGTTCTCTGTTGACATTTGTGACCGGCTGTGATTGAACACAGCCGGTCACGTGGTAAAGAGCCAACTTCATTGGCTCTTTACCTAGATCAGGGATCGACTGTCCGAGGGACGAGCCTCGTCCCCGATCGCTGCTCTGCGCGCCCCCCGGGGCCCGCATTGCAGAGAGAACGAGCGGCTCGTGCTAGAGCCGCTCATGTGATCGGCTGTGATTGACACAGCCGATCACATGGTAAACAGCCAATTTCTATTGGCTGTTTACCTTGATCAGGGATGGGCTATGTCCGAGGGACGAGCCTCACCCCCGATCGCCGCGCTGCCCGCCCCCGGGGGCGCGCGCAGTAGAGGGGAGATCCGGGCGACGTCATGACGGCGGCCCGGATCCTTACAACCACTTTGCCGACGTCATTTACATGACTCGGTATGGAAGTGGTTAAGAGGGGAGGAGCCAGGTTCTCTCAGAAGTGCCTGTCCTGAAAGACAAGGAAAACTGGTAAAAGACCAATAGAATTCAAAATGACATCCAATGTGTGTAGAGCCCCTGGGGACTAGAGCACAGTGGTAACCCTATATTGGACTTCGTGCATAATGAGGTACAGATACAGTGAACGATGATTCATCAGTTGATGTCAGTTACTCTGAGCAGTCAGAGGAAGGGAAAAGGGGTATTCCCGTGATATCATGAGCATGATGTGGCATTAGAAAATGAAGAGAACCTTTCAGCAGTCAACATCCAGTTTGGAATAAATTGTCAGTCTGCCGAGTAGCATATTTATGTAGAGGATCAGCAGTACAATAGACTTGGTTACACCAGCCAGCTGGATGTAGTGTAAAAGGATGAGAAATCGATGTAACAGTAACCAGCACTTGAAAGTGATGAAGGTATGGAAGTGGCTATATCGCAATAAACCCCAATTAGCTGTGGTGAGCCAGTGAGGGACAATGTTCTGAGTTGCCATGTAGAAGGGGGTATTATTCCAAGACCCCAGCATGTTACATAGTTAGTCAGGTTGAAAAAAAGATAAGTCCCTCTGGCTCAACCAAAAAAATAGTAATGAAAACCCAACCATACAATCCCATATGCACAAAACTATACCCACAGTTGATCCAGAGGAAGGCAAAAGAACCCCAGCAAATTATCCAATTTGCTACAGCAGGGGGAATTCCTTCCTAATCCCCCAAGAGGCAATCTGATATTCCCTGGATCAACTTTACCTATAAATATTAGTACCCACTTCTATTAAGTACACCCAGGAAAGAATCCAGACCTTTAAAGCAATCTAGTGAGCAGGCCAGAACCACCTTTGGAGGGAGTCTATTCCACATTTTCACAGCTTACGGTGAAGAAACCTTTCCATATTTGGAGAGGAAATTTGTTTTCCTCTAGACGTTGACATATGCGATGTGAGGTAGCAGATATCGCTATATTTCACCTCGCATACGTTCTGTAGTGAGAGACTGAATCGGAATCCAGCCAGGGTTTTTCCAGCCTCTGCCAGGCTAGGTTCCGGTCCAGAGATTATGGGTTACCCGAGTCCATGCTCAGGTGGACTTTAACTGAACAGGAAGAGAGCACAGAAAGGCTCTGGCCTGAGACTCAGAAGGGAATCAGAGAGGCACTCTGTTTGGACTTTAAAAGAAAAGGTTTGCTTTACCATCTGTTTTTATGGGTCACTGTATAGTGAGAAAAACTGCTGTTTAGTTTAGCGCCGGATGGCAAGGATTTATTTTACGGTTTTGTTTTTGCATATTTGCAAACCTCTGCTAAATAAAGCTGGCAACCCACCAGACTTTAAAGAAATTACTTACATGCGGGCCTTACTTTCCTGGAAAAGGTGATCCTGTGAGCTAATCTCCCAAACGTGGTGGAGGATGCGGGCATATTCTAAAGATGGAGGAAATATTAAAGGCCCTGCTACAGGCCAATGCAGCTCAGTGGGAAACCAACCGCCAAATCAGAGGCCGTTACAGCACAACAGGTAGCCCAGCAGGAGATGAACCGGCAGTTTGCAGAGGCTGGAGTTGAAAAAAAAAAAAAAGCAATTCCATCTCCTGTGCCAGCTGAACCAAAATTGATATGTGCCTCGTACCACCTGCAGAAGACACCGGCCGATGTTGAAGCCTACCTTGCGACTTTTGAGAGGGTTGCTGTAGATTGGCCAAATTAACAGTGGGCGGGTCTGTTGGCCCAGTTTGACTGAAGAACCGCAAAAAGCATATTTTGACCTGGACCCGGATCAGGCCCAGGACTAGGAGACTGAAGATGGAGATACTCGCACGCTTGGGTGTCACCATGGCAGTCCGGGCCAAGTGCGTGCATCAGTAGACCTACTCCAGCAGCAAGCCACCCCGTTCTCAAATGTTGACCTGGTCCACCTCACCAAAAAGTGGTTGCAACCAGAGACCTAGACTGGCCCCCAGATCGTGGAGAGTGTGGTAATGGACCAGTACCTGCGTGCGCTCCCTGCTGCTGAGGAAGTGGGTCGGACAGGGGGACCCCAAAACTGCAGCCCAATTGGTGTACCTAGTGGAGTGCTACTGAGGACTTGTTGAACCCTTCTACGCCGCACTTCAGTGGGTCTAGGGGTGCAAGATCGCCCAGCAGTTTTTTTGGGTTAGGTACCTCAGGCCTAAGGGTAGGGGGGACTTTATGGGCAAGGTAATAAGTAGTAAATGGAAATACAAATAGTAAAAAATGAAATTTGTTTACTGTATAAAAAACATTGTATAAACAGAGCACAGCAGTATGGGTGAGGGGTTGTAGACCCCTGAGTGAAGAGGGTGATAAAGGTAATGAAGGAGTGACAGTTGTGACTTGGTAAATGGGAAGCTTCTCTATGGGATTAGAGTTTTCCTATGTTCGCGTTCCAACGCGTTTCGGCTCGATCCTGGAGCCTTTTTCAAGGGTATAAGTCACACTTGTTTCTGTAATGATCATGTAAGTAGTCTTAGTTACAGATTGATATATTTATATATTTATATATATATATATTTATATATATATATATATATATATATATATATATATATATATATATATATATATATATATATATATATATATATATATATATATATATATATATATATATATATATATATATATATATATCAATCAATGGTATTCACCAAACAGTGGTATCTCCAAAAAAAACATTAATACATACATTTGTGTTTTGCCGTGAGCGGTGATGGTGTTCCCTCAAAACAACGAGAGCGCGAGCCTTGTAACCTACAAAGTATAGATTGGGTTCAAGTAAGACGTATTTATCTTGAAGGGTGCTATGTGTATTAAAGGGCTTGAACTTACTGACTGTCACAGGTTTCTTAAGGCCCCTGTTGGCCGGATAGAACGTCAAATAGTCCCATCCAAGTGATGCTCTGGTATCTATGTTCCACTCCGGATTGGAATTGTGTGTCCAGCCTGGAGAGGTCTGTGTACAAATTTTATTGATTTGAATTTTAGATTGCTAAGATTTAGGTATGAATATTTTAAAGTAGTTTAAGGGTACGCATGTAATACAACAAAGTGTATCTGACCCTTTCTCGATTTGTACCTTGTGGGGTTCTTTATTGCATAGAAGTCAAGCATATGTTCCAATGCCTGCTTGACCCTCGGAGTTGTATGCCCCGGTTGGTCGCTGGCTGTAAAAGTGCATATACACAACAAAAATGAATCCATGTATGTAACTATACTTTGTGTGTGGCCATATGCGGCCCTATGTGCGGAGCATTCTTGGGTTCGTATACCTTTTTGCACGTGGTTGCGGTGCGTCCTTCTTAGGGTTAAGTCCTAGATAGGGCGACTTGGGTCACTAAAGATAAAAATTATTATTGGTGACCAAAAGGGAATATGTGTAGATATTGTCTGAGGTATCCCAATAGCCTAAATGGTTGCTGAAGCCAGGTTGTATGAAAGAATCATAACCATCTACATAGGGTAGAAGAGTAAAGGGCGGCATGTATTGCCTTGTAGCAAGTTCCACATGTACAATCATACTCTGTGGCCTGCTGACTTAGCCGCAGAGTACGATTGTACATGTGGCACTTGCTACAAGGCAATACATGCCGCCCTTTACTCTTCTACCCTATGTAGATGGTTATGATTCTTTCATACAACCTGGCTTCAGCAACCATTTAGGCTATTGGGATACCCCAGACAATATCTACACATATTCCCTTTGGTCACCAATAATAATTTTTATCATCTTTAGTGACCCAAGTCGCCCGATCTAGGACTTAACCCTAAGAAGGACGCACCGCAACCACGTGCAAAAAGGTATACGAACCCAAGAATGCTCCGCACATAGCCACACATAGGGCCGCATATGGCCACACACAAAGTATAGTTACATACACGGATTCATTTTTGTTGTGTATATGCACTTTTACAGCCAGCGACCAACCGGGGCATACAACTCCGAGGGTCAAGCACGCATTGGAACATATGCTTGACTTCTATGCAATAAAGAACCCCACAAGGTACAAATCGAGAAAGGGTCAGATACACTTTGTTGTATTACATGCGTACCTTAAAACTACTTTAAAATATTCATACCTAAATCTTAGCAATCTAAAATTCAAATCAATAAAATTTGTACACAGACCTCTCCAGGCTGGACACACAATTCCAATCCGGAGTGGAACATAGCAGATACCAGAGCATCACTTGGATGGGACTATTTGACGTTCTATCCGGCCAACAGGGGCCTTAAGAAACCTGTGACACAGTCAGTAAGTTCAAGCCCTTTAAAGTGGAGTTCCACCCATTTTTGGAACTTTAGATCTTTGTAATCCCCTTTAAAATGGCTTTTACCAATGGAAACTTTTTTTTTTTTTTTTTTTGCTAGTAAATACCTTAATTTCGGATTTATTCCTCCTCTCCTCACTTCCTGGTCCGATCGGCGATGACGTCATTCGGCGATCCGCAGTGTCTGCTGGGATGTATTCTATTCCAGAAATCTCAGTAGCTGTATCTGTACTGAGCCGTGCCTGCCCCGCCTCCGCCCCGCCTCCTCTCAATGAATTGCATTGTATGAATGTATTAAGGCTGTTCTCTGCCCAGCCTCCGCCCCGCCTCCTCTCAATACAACTCAATGAGAGGAGGCGGGGCAGACAACGGCCTTAATACATTCATACAATGCAACTGAATGAGAGGAGGCGGGGCGGAGGCGGGGCAGGCACGGCTCAGTACAGATACAGCTACTGAGATTTCTGGAATAGAATACATCCCAGCAGACACTGCGGATCGCCGAATGACGTCATCGCCGATCGGACCAGGAAGTGAGGAGAGGAGGAATAAAGCCGAAATTAAGGTATTTACTAGCAAAAAAAAAAAAAAAAAAAGTTTCCATTGGTAAAAGCCATTTTAAAGGGGATTACAAAGATCTATGTATTCCAACCTATTAAAAATGGGTGGAACTCCGCTTTAATACACATAGCACCCTTCGATAAATACGTCTTACTTGAACCCAATCTATACTTTGCAGGTTACAAGGCTCACACTCGTTTTGAGGGAACACCATCACCACTCACGGCAAAACACAAATGTATTAATGTTTTTTGGAGATACCACTGTTTGATATATCAATCAATGGTATTCATCAATCTGTAACTAAGACTACTTACATGATCATTACAGAAACAAGTGCGACTTATACCCTTGAAAAAGGCTCCAGGATCGAGCCAAAACGCGTTGGGACGCGAACATAGGAAAACTCTAATCCCATAGAGAAGCTTCCCATTCACCAAGTCACAACTTTCACTCCTTCATTACCTTTATCACCCTCTTCACTCAGGGGTCTACAACCCTTCACCCATACTGCTGTGCACTGTTTATACAATGTTTTTTATACAGTAAACAAATTTCATTTTTTACTATTTGTATTTCCATTTACTTCTTATTACCTTGCCCATAAAGTCCCCCCTACCCTTAGGCCTGAGGTACCTAACCCAAAAAACGATTACGTCAGGGACAGCGGCAAACCCCACACTATCCAATAGGTAGATAAGGATCAACCAACCCCCACAGTTCTGGTAAGACTGTTCCAGGGTTCAAGTGCATGGGGAAACTAGATAAGACTGTTATAGCCAATGAGACTGTGGGTCCTAGGCCTGGAGACTGGCCAAAGACGCTAGCGGTCCTAAAAGACCTTCCTAAGAGGACTGGGGGTAGAGCACATAGTGTTTCCGCTGCCATGCATTTGGGCATATTGCTGCAAACTGTCCTATAAAATGATGAACCTATGCAATGCAATTTTGCTTATAGGAAAAGATGCATCTGTTTGCACAGGTCACATTGAAAAAAATGGATTTTTGTAAAATCTTACCGTAAAATCCTTTTCTCCTAAGCTCATTGACAGACGCAGTCTTCTTGATTAATATCAACTTGGGTTATACTGCCCTCTACAGGAGTAGGACACTAGGCAGAAGGAAAACGTTCTGGCCACACCTTAGGGGCAGTCCCAGAGGGTATATCCTCTCTCTGCTACAGGAAGTCAGTTATGTCACAAAGCAGTGTTAGAGAATTTAACCCAACCCAACTCAAAAGTAGAGGGGCGGGTACTGCGTCTGTCAATGAGCTTGAGAAAAGGATTTTACGGTAAGACTTTACAAAAATCCATTTTTCTCTGTCGCTCATTGACAGACGCAGTCTTGATTAATATCAACTTGGGACATCCCAAAGCAGTGCCACAAATGAGGGGTGGGATAACAAATCAAAATTTAAATCCAGAAGGTCCAACCGGTGCCGACTAGAAGTCTTAAAGGGTCATCAAACCAAAGGATGAGACTCAACTGAAAACCCAACAGAAAAAAACCCTCGAGGTTCAACCCTCTCCTCAAATTGCGGCCTGCAAAACCTTGCGGCCAAAAGAGGCATCCGCCGATGCCATCACATCAACTTTATAAAACTTTGTAAAGGTATGAACCGACGACCAGGTAGCCGCCTTGCAAACCTGGACCACCGGCGCCCGATGGCGGAAGGCCCAGGAAGCACTAAGCACCCGAGTGGAGTGCGCCTTGACAAGGAACGGAGGATTCCGACCCTTAATAGAATAAGCCTGTACCACCGTCTGTCTGATCCATTTGCAGATGGTCGCGGCAGATGCAGGCAACCCCTTTTTGGGGCCATCCGTGATCACAAAAAGTGAATCCGTCTTAAGAAACGAGTCCGTAGTTTTCAGGTATACCCCGATTGCCCGAACCACATCCAAGGAGTGTAAAGCAAACTCCAGAGGATGACTGGGCTTAGGACACAGGGAAGGTAATACAATATCTTCATTCAGATGAAACTCTGAACCCACTTTAGGAAGGCAGGATGGATTCGGACGAAGAACCACCTTATCCCTATGAACCACCAGATATGGGGAACGACAAGATGATGCAGCCAGTTCTGACACCCTGCGTGCAGAAGTAATGGCCACCAAGAAGGCCACCTTCTGGGATAACGTAAGCAAGGGAATCTCCCCGATATCTTCAAAGGGAGGTTTCTGAAGAACCGACAACACCAAAGATCCCAGGGCGGTAAGGGTGCACGTACTGGCGGAGCCAGGTGTCGCACCCCCTGGATGAAATTCCACACCAAGGAATGAGTAGCCAAAAGGTTTCTGAAAGAAGATTGCCAACGCTGAAACCTGACCCTTGATAGTGCTCAAGGACAGTTTCTGCTCAACCCCATGTTGCAGAAAGGCCAAGATTCGGGTCACCGAATAGGTACGTGGAGGAAATCCAAGAGATTCACACCACGCAATATAAGACTTCCATGTGCGATAATAGACTTTGCTGGAAGTCGCCTTCCTTGCTTTAATTAGAGTAGGAATAACTGAAGCTGACAATCCCTTGTCCTTCAGCACCTGGGTCTCAATGGCCAGGCCGTTAAAGCCAGCGATTGTAAAGCAAGATGGAAGATCGGTCCGTGAGACTGCAGATCCTCCCTGAGAGGAAGTCTCCAAGGAGCGTCCACGACCAGCCTGCCCAAGTCGGCGTACCCGGCTTGACGAGGCCAGTCCGGAATTACCAGGATAACTGGAATTCCCTCCACCTCAATTCTGCGAAGAAGTTTCAGCAGCAACTTGAGAGGAGGGAAGACATACAGTAGCTGATACTGTCCCCACGGGGCGACCAGCGCGTCTGCTGCATCCGCTCGAGGATCTCGGGAGCGGGCTACAACCCTCCGCACCTTCCTGTTGAGCCGTGCTGCCAACAGATCCACCTCCGGGGTACCCCAATAAAGGCACAACTGGTGAAATACCTCTGGATGAAGAGGCCATACCCCTTGATCCAGAATCTGACAGCTGAGATAATCTGCCTGCCGATTTCCCACCCCCGGAGTGAATACTGCGGAGAGAGCCGGAACAAACCGTTCCGTCCAACGAAAGATGCTGGTCATTTTGATGGCCACCAGGACACTCTAGGCGCCCTTTTAGTGATTGACATAAGCCACGACCGTGGCATTGTCCGACTGGATCCGAACCAGGCTGCCCTAGAGCTGCTCGGTCCAGTAAATCAGAAAGTCTGATCGCTCTCAGTTCCGATACATTCATCGGTAACCTGGATACTATCGGAAGGAATGAATTCCCCTGGTTGAGCATCGGAGACCGAAGCCACCAGACCAGAGACTCCCTGGTCCGCTCGCTCAACCGGATCCGATTGTCCAGAGAATCGGGATTCCGATTCCCTCTGAAAAGAATCTCCCTTTGGGGAATTCGGGTATGAGACTGGGCATACGGTACTGCCTCCAAGAAGGCCACCATCAGTCCCAGTACCAGATAGTTCAATCTCCTGGTGGGAACCAGGAATGATCTTTGGGAAAAGTGAAGAAAACATTCTGCTCAAGGAGCGGGAACTGCCGCTCCCTGTTGCATCAAATCCATTACTGCCCCCCGCAAAGCTTTTAAGCGATCCGGGGATAGTCGAATGTTGGAAGGGAAGAATCGCACCGGTAGAAGTGATCGAAACTCGATCTTGTATCCCGATCGTATGACCTCGCGAACCCCTTTGTCCAGGATTCTGGAAAGCCATGGATCCGGAACCCGGTGAAGACGTCCCCCCACCCCAGAGATGGGTGGGGGCGCACCTTCAGGCTGTATTGGTCTTATCTTCAGGTTTGGCTGAGCCAGACTTTTGTTTACCCGACCAGCGCCCTTTGAAACCCCCTGAAGGGGCTTTGGACTTCTCGCTTGTTCCAGCGGAACGAACAAACTTTTTATGAGTGGAAAAGGAAGGTCCTCGCCTGTTACGAGGTCCTTTACCCTTAGCAGTCTGTGGCAAAAAAGTGCTCTTGCCCCCAGTGAGATCCTTTATAATCTCGTCCAAGGTGGCCCCAAACAGGCGATCCCCCTGAAAAGGGAGGAGATTAGCCAAAGCTTTTTTGGAACCTTGATCCGCCGCCATTCGGTCAATGTTTGTGAAACTAAACCAATGGCAACCACTGGCCTAAAAGTTGACTATCAGGGAAAAAATGGAGCGGGATTCCCCTTCCACTTTTCGATCCACCGGATCCCTAAAGGACGGAGCGTCCTCCAACGGGATAACAGTGGCTTTATTTAGTCTGGAAATCGGTGGGTCCACCACTGGTGGTACCGTCCATTTTTTAAGGAGGGATTCCTCAAACGGATAGCGCCTAGCAATGCGTTTGGAAATAGCAAGGGTTCGTTTCGGACGATCCCATTCCTCTTTAAATTTTATTACCAAAACATTTGGGCAAAGGAAAAACCTTCGCCATCTTGGTAGGCTTGCTAGTACCAAAAGGAATTTCAGTCTCAGCTACCTCTGCCGGTGTAACCTCAAGTCTTAAGGTTTCCCGGACAGACAACTAGCGCGTCCACCAACGCTTCTTCTTGTGCTATGGCGGAGGCAGAAACGTCCTCCTCACTGTCTGAGGAGACCGTACCTGAGACAGCAGCCCCAGAAGAGGGACCTGCTGCTGCAGTGACCAGCTCAAATCCGTATCTGAAGTATCAGATGAAATAGGGGTAGGGGGGGGGGGTCGCTTTCTTGACCCCCGTCCCTGACAGGCCACCTCCACCCGGGATACCAAAGACTCCAAAACTGCTGATAATGCATCAATCACAAGTGGGGTACTGGAGGGTCCTGCGGCCACCTCGAGGGGATACATGTGTGGCAGGGTCCATGATTATACAAGACACTTGCCAGCAAACAAAAAAAAAAAATTCTCTTTTTGTAATCCCCCAGCGCAATAGCGCTCCTCAGTGTTACCTGCTTGGACCCCAGAGAGAGAGAGAGAGAGAGAGAGAGAGAGAGAGAGAGAGAGACCCCCAAGGCTCACCACCTGATGCACAGAAGTTTCTATCAACCTGCTCTCAGCGCTGTCTTACAGACAGGAAGTCTTTTGGATTGTTTTCCCGGGTAAAGGAGGCGGCTCCTCCCCTTTACACGCCTTCCGGTGCCTCCCATGCTACGCCGAGGTAGCTGGTCATCTCCAAAATGGCCACCCCCATGCTGGAGACACGAGGCTATGCCAAGATGGCGGCCCCGCGCGACCTGCGGGAGGATCAGCGCCTGTGGAAAGATGGCATCAGTCTGCTGCGGCCTACGGGAGGTGTATGGCCTGTGGGAGGATGGCGGCAGTCCAGGCATCGGCCTGTACAGCAACCTTATGTATCAGGTAGGATGCTTATCACCCTATTACATGGCCATCATAACAGTAATGCCAGCCACTGACTTCAGTCATGGTCCCTTTACAGTGCCCCTCATACAGTGACTCCGATAGTCAGCTCCCAAACCAAGCCTCCTGGTTCTTATACACTAAATCACCCTCAAGAGGGGGATCTGTGACACTTGTAAAAGGATAAAGGGGAGACCCAGAATCATGAGCGTCCGACCATCCCATGGAGGGGCCCGCGTCCACCAACAAACCCGCCAGGGGGAGAGGGGGAACATTTTACTCACCATAACGGAACAGAAGGGCGCCAACTCCTGACAGAACCCCTCTCCACCGAGGTGGGGGGGGGCAGTCGACCAATACGGACGCCGTGACACAGTTCCTAACTGGTCGTCGGCATCCAGGCGAGACGTTTAACTCGCAGGGTCAGTCCCCGTCCAGTGGGACTATGTCGCGGCCGACCCAGCGCAGAGCTAGGGCCTGCACGCGCTAGTAGGCTGACTGGGGTGACCACTGGACCTCAACATCCAGCCTGTTCAGCATACTTGCTTGATCTCACAGGAACAACTGGAGAAAAAAGCTGCCTAAAATAAGTTTTTCTAAAAAAATCTTGCCAGGACTCCCAGCAAGGAACTTAGGTCCTTACTCCTAACTAGAAAAACAGAAAAAATGACTTCCTGTAGCAGAGAGAGGATATACCCTCTGGGACTGCCCCTAAGGTGTGGCCAGAACGTTTTCCTAGTGTCCTACTCCTGTAGAGGGCAGTATAACCCAAGTTGATATTAATCAAGAAGACTGGGTCTGTCAATGAGCGACAGAGAAACAAGTGTGTTATTGCAGTGGATGGAAAGCCACTCACAGCCCTGCTAGACTGGAAGTGTGGTGACCCTAGTCAGAAGGGATTGTGTAAATTCCACAAAACTACACCCCAGTACTATCGGGGTCATTTGCATCCATGGGGACACTCGTGACTACCAGACTGCAGTGGTTGAGGTTGATACCCCTTGGGCCAGTGTGACCCATTTAGTGGGGCGGGTGTTTGGAGGTTGTGGGAGAGCAAGGGGAGGCTGGTGGATTGAGCTCCCCCTGCCCTGGTTTCACAGGAACCCTCACCAGACCTTTTGCCAAAAGGGAAGGAAACACTGTTGGGGGAATCGAGGGAGCTGGAGATCCTCTTCCTTTCCCTGTCATGGCTGGGGAGAAGGAGGACCTGGAAGATAGCTCCCAGCAGGAGGGTAACGAACAGGACGACATTTCTGGCCCTGACAATGGGTAGCCAGAATGTAGTACCCGACTTAGAGGTCAGGAGAGATTTCTGTACCGAGCAATTATGATATGTCATCCTCCTTAGAGCCAGAGAAAACGCCAAGATTGTGGATGGGGAACCAGTAGATACTCACGGGGGGGGGTGTCTTTTCCCTACATGGCCATTAAAAATTTACTGTATCAGGTGGTAAAAACGTGGACAGGATTAGGTTGAACAGCTACTGGTTCCCAAACCCTTCCGCAGGAAGGGACATCTCGGTATTGAAAAGACCAGGGAGAGAATCGCCCAGAGATTTCTCTGGCCCGGGTTTCATGCAGATGTCAGGGGGTACTGTGAATCATGCCCTGAGTGCAAAGTGTCAGAACAGTCGCCCCATTTTTGCAGTCCCCGCTCCCTCTACCAATCCCAGAGGTTCCTTTTGAGAGGATTGGCATGGACCTGGTGGGGCCGATAGTGAAGTCTGCCCAGGGTCAACAGCATATTCTGGCAATCCTAAACATGCTATCCTGAGGCCATACCCCTGCGTAACACTTCTGCTAAGGCTATCGCAAAGGAGTTAGTCTAGGTGTTTAGTCGAGTGGGAATCCCAAATAGATCTTAACCGATCAGGGCACCCCATTTATGTCCAGGGTTACCAAGGAACTGTGTAGACTATATAAAAGCTCCCATCTCCGTACTTCTGTCAACCACCCACAAACAGATGGTTTGGTCGAAAGAATTAATAAAACCTTGAAAAAGTATGCTACAAAAAAAAAAAAAAGTGGTTGACAAAGGATGGGAGAATAGAAATTTTGTAAGAACTTACCGTAAAAATGATTTTCTCAGAGTCCTGACAGTCACCGCCCGATGGTATTAGCCTTCACTAATGAGTAATGGCGCCCTCTGCAGGAGCAGGCTAGGCAGATAATCAGGTTAATACAATACCATTCCCAAATATGGGAGACGAACCGAAGGAGACAAAGTCGACTTCTGAACGTTGGTCTATCCGAACTCCCGGAGCATCGGAACCGTAGTGGACAGATCGCGCAGCAGGCTTCGACTGGCACTCAAACAGGGAATCGTCCAGATATCCTAAAAATCGCAATGCCCTGTGCCCGTAACAGACCCAAAACAGGAGCCAGTATTTTGGCAAACACCCTTGGAGCCGAAGCAAGACCGAAGGTAATGCACAGACTGACAGTGTTCCTCCGCTATAGCGAATCGGAGGTACCTCCGATGACCCTCGAATATGGGGATGTGCAACTATGCATCCTTAAGGTCGATAGCCAGGAAATCTCCCGGACTCAAGGAGGCCACCACCGAGCGGAGTGATTCCATGTGGAATTACGGAATAGGCACGAAGCAGTTGAAAGCTTTCAAGTCCAGAATCGGACGCACCTTGCCCACCCTTCTGGGCACAGTGAACAGATTTGAGTTAAAAAAAAAAAAAACCGAAATCTGTCCCAATGTGGCACTGGGACGATCACCCCCTGGGCGAGGCGATCCTGCAACCGACCTAGGGTCAAATGAAGATTTAACCGGTTGCCGACCGCCGCACGACTATATACTGCGGCGGTCAGCCCCGGCCAGGCAGAGTGACGTATCGGTACGTCACTCGCCTGTCACTGACTTGCGAGCCTATCGCGGGCGGGCGCGCCCGCCGCGGCTCGTTCACAGACAAGTCAGTGCGTGTGACCGGCGGACTCGATGTCTGCCAGTCACACTGCGATCGCTCCTGTGAAGGGAGAAAGACAGAGCAGCTTGTGTAAACAAGCTGCCTGTCAGTTCTCCCTGTGTAAAAGTGAAGATCTGACCGTTCTACTATGTAGAACGGTTGATCTTTGCTTTTACACCAATAGGAATGTCCCTGCACAGTTAGAAGCACGCCCCTAGGACACACTTAACCCCTCCCTGTCCAATAAAGTTAACCCCTTCCCTGCCAGTGTCATTTTTGCAGTAACAGTGCATATGTATAGCACTGATTACTGCAGTAATGTCACTGGTACCCCCAAAAGTGTCAAAAATGTCAGTCAAGGGTCCGATCTGTCCGCCGCAATGTCGCAGTACCGAAAAAAAAAAATCGCAGATCGCCGCCATTACGCTTTAAAAAAAACCACCAAAAATGACAAAAATCTTTCCCTTTGTTAGTAAACGCAATAACTTTTGCGCAAACCAATCAAAATACGCTTTTTGCGATTTTTTTTACCAAACATAGGTAGCATAAAACAAATTGGCCGAAAAATGTTAAAAAATTTCGATTTTTACTTTTTTTTGGGGAATTTCATATAAAATGTGAAAAGTATTGTTATTTTTGCAAAATTTACGCTCTTTGTTTATAGCGCGTGATCAAAAAAAACGCACAGGTGATCAAATATCACCAAAAGAAAGCTCTGTTTGTGGGAAAAAAAAGGACGTCAAATTCGTTTTAGGTACAGCGTCGCACGACCGCGCAATTGTCCGTTAAAGTCACGCAGTACAAAAAAAAAAAAAAAAAAAAAAAAAAAAAAAAAAAAAAAAATCGCAAAAAAACCCCTGGTCCTTTAGCAGCCAAATCCTCCGGGGCTTAAGTGGTTAAAGGGAAAGAATCTGTCCGCTGGTCGTGAAAGGAATTCGATCTTGTAACCTGATCTAATGAATTCCTGAACCCACTGTCCGGGATCCGGAACAGCCAAGGTTCGAGGAAACCACGCAGACGTCCCCCCCACCCCTGAAACGGGTGAGGGCGCCCCTTCAGGCTGTGGCGGACTGGGCCGCCGCCCCAGCCTGGGCGGCTTTTGGCTTGCCCGCCCAGGGCTTTCTCTGGCCACCCTGGCCCTTGAAGGGTTTTCCCCTTGTTCTGTGCCTTGAAGGCATGAAAGGACCACTAGGATTCTGGGGCAGCAGAGTGCTCTTGCCCCCAGAGACTAACCAATTCGTCCAGGGGTACCCCAAAAAAGACGAATCCCTGCATAAGGGATATCGGACACAGTCGTCCTGGAAGTTTGGTCAGCCGACCAGCTCATCAACCAAATCAAGCGGCAGGTAAGTTCCGCGACACCCGACAGGCGAGCTGCCAATGGGGCCACCTCCAATGCCACATCACACAGATACATAACCGCTTTATGAATCTGGTCCACCATCTCCAATGTAGTGGGGGGGCAGAATCAGCTACAAGAGTGCGACTAAGCACCTTGGTCCAATCTGCCACCGCTGGAGACACCATGACTGAGGCGAAAGTCTGAGTTACCTGATACCTCCCTTTACAGGAATCCTCCAGGATGGTCACATGATAGGCTCCTCCTCCTACAGGAAACACAAGCACAGATTTGTTTAAAATGGCCGCCCACCGGCTGCCCCTCAGTTGTATAAAGATGAACTGGACAGCGTAGGCTTTTAGCCTCCAATAATCTATATCACAGTTATCCAATAGGGTGGGGGTCCACCGTCCTGGAGGATTCATGGAAAGGGAGTTATCAGGTAATAACTCAGACTTTCCCAAGTCATCCTCCAGGACGGTCACATGAGAACCCAACGATGTATACCTAGGCTGGGACTACTGCTTGCAGGACCTTTCAACCAAATCTTAGACCTTGGTTGGAGACCAGAACAACCCTGTGGTGACCTACAACCGTAGAGTCCCTGGACCAGGAGGCTGTTCTGCCGATTTGACAGATGGAAGCCCAAGTCTTTACTGCCCAAGCAGTAAGAAGTGCCTTGACAAATGAATGAAAGGTTTGACATTGGGCCGATAAGGCCGCTATGGCCAATTTGATCCATATGGCTACAGAGTTCTACAAGGCTGCTTTGCCTATGCGAGTGGTAAAAAACTAAAAATGTTGGATGCACTACCGAATGGTTTAGTAGCCTCCATGATAATGCAGGGCGTCCTTCCAGACTTCTAGTATGGCAAAAAAAAATCCTACCTCCTGGTTTGAGGGATTTTTTCGGAAGGGAAGGGAGCACTACTAACAGAGCGGCGAGAGCCAATGCGACCTTTGCAGCCAGCAGATGGTCTGTTTTGAGTACCGATATATCGCGACGAGACTGATAGGTTTGAAGAAACTGTTTAACTACTGATCATCATGCCGGCCTGTCAGTAAATACTGATAAGGCGGCTACCTGGAACTTGAGGGTACTCCCAGCGAGCCCCGCTTCTGCGCCATCCAGGAGGAAATCTAAAATGCCTAGGCTTCCCGGATTTCTATTTTTGGGCTGCAGTATTTACTTTTGCATAATTTGTTGTAAATTTTCCTGGTGAGCTTCCTACTTTACAGTAGGATAACAGCTATCCGGCAGAGAGACTAGCTTGATAGTACCCGCTGTTTCGGATCCATGCTGCTAGTTTCAAAGTGCAGATGTGGGAGTGATGGGATCCTGATAGAATTTAGAAGGTTGCCCCGGTTCAGAATGAACTAGAAGGCTGTTCCAGAAGGAACCAGGGGTTGTCTTCTGCCATTTTTTCCAGGTACGTAGCCATGCCTGGGTTGGTGGAAGTGTGTGGGCGAAGCTGAATTGCCCCCGGAGCCCGAGGAGGTCTATCCCTAGAGAATCCTCTATCTGTAGAAGAAGTAATCTGCCACATTGAGTCCGCCATGCCCAATTAGTCGACTTCGTGAACAACCCCACTCCGAGTGAGTGCCTTGAAGACTCCGAGGTTCAGATTCCATTTCGCCGGGTCAGCGATTTAGAAGGTCCACCAGTCCAATGACCTTCCTTTTTGTGGACGGCTGACAGGGACCTGGCGCATCTCTGCCCCTGACAATAAATCGTGGGCTACTCATGAGAGATTATGATCGTGACCCCCCCCCCGATGGTTGGTGTACACTCGTGACTTTGTCAAAAGGTGACTTGACTGAGGTCCCAGGGTGCCCATGTGAGGTTTAAGCATCACTTTTTCAGTAAGTCTCCTATGGCTTCACTAGCTTAATCTGCGAGCTGTGGCCCTTTCACTGATAAGAGCCAGCGCAGGGGTTCGAACCTATGCTTTTCCGGAAGTCTCCCTTGGCTACACTAGCTGTCAGAGCGCTTAGCCTGCCAGCTATGTCTGTTACCTCTGATACTACTTGGATCTGCAGAGCAAGTTGGGTTTCCCCTGTCGCTGCGAGTTCTCTTACTGAAGTGATGTGGCTGTAGGCCTTGTATCAGTGGTGACTTCTGCTGAACAGGTGGATCAAAATGTGCCATCTTGTTGCCCCGACCCTGGCAAAAGTATCCTTAGGGCCGCTGTGTCCATGGTGTAGCCTCAAACCCCACCCACTGTGATAGGGATCTCTTGAACTTTCGTTTGTTGCTTTTCCAGTCTAAGAAGGTAAGAAATATTTGTTAGGGGGTCCGTCCCGACCACAGATGGGGATTTCCTTAATGGAATGATGTCCTCCTTTCATTCTAAGCTCCTGGCTCATTTCTACCACGATTTTGGTGAAAACTGCGTGGGGCTGCAAAAATCCCAAAAGGGGAGAGGCTGATGTAGGAATCGGCAGCTCTGCCTTTCTGCGCGTATAGTAAATCTGGGGTCTGCCAAATGGCTGGAATGAACCAGAGCAGGAAAATAGGCCTACTTCAGGCCTAGGGTTAGCAGTAAAGCTGTCTCAGGAAACAGGCGTCTCACTGGCAAGATGTACTACATCTACATTTTCTGTACTGAATCCAGTAATTGAGGCTTTTTAGGTTCTGGATTAGACAGAGTTTGCCCGAGGGTTTTTGCTCTTAGAGGAACCAAAAACCCCAATACGCTGAGAAAAGGCGCTCTTTGATCACCCTACCAACCAGTAAAGTCGTGACTGCTACCTGCATGGCTTTCCTTCGACAAAGAGGTTCGAGAAGGGGTGAGAGAGGTTGGATGGCGAATTTGCCATAAGTTCAATTCTGTCCATAGCTGGAGAAAATGTCAGTCTGCCCTGCCCTTCTGGAGAGCTGGCCTCCGCTGGGATATGTTCCTGAAAGTTCCAGGATTGGGGAAGAGGCGGTCTACCCCCAAGATCCGATAAGGAGCGTTCAGGGTGATGTGGCGTAAACTACGATATCCCCTGTTAAATAGAAAAAACCTCATGGTAGTTAATCTCATCTACTTTTCAAGTGAGTTTCTCCCCTGGTGCCTCCAAAGTCCTTTCGGCTTCTTTTTTGGACGGGAAGCCCCTGGCCTTGACCGTTGGTCTTGCCAGCACTGTGGTTGAGTACTGGACCAAACAGGTTTCTCTCAAAGGAGATGTTGCACTACTAGACCATGTCGAGTCTGGAGCCCGAAGGCCCAGGGAGACTTTACATCAAGTACATAACATGATGGCCCTGTGAAGCTCTTGCAAAGTCACCTCATGTACAGCTTTTAATTATCTCACCTTTGTCTGGGTTTGAACTCATGGTTGCGCGGTGCATAGCAAACCACTACACCCCTCAGGTTCACCGAGGACTAGGTTAATGCATGGGACCGGGAAGAGGGGGGGGGGGGGAATGGAAGTCGGCAGTATGTACATGTATACATACACGTGCCCACACCTCTACCTACAGCAACTGGTGTTCCCAGGTGGATTCCCATCCAGGTACTAACCAGGCCCGATCCTGCTCAGCCCGTGAGCAGATGTGGTCGTAGGTGAATAGTGTTTCTAAATTTCACAATGCCATACGCCCAACGTGGGGCTTTACAAAAAAAAAAAAAAAAAAAAAACAGCTCTGGGTGGAAAAGATCCTAAGGGTGAGCCTGTGTACCGACGACAGGTGCCCTTAAGCGATGGTCCAGCTGCCGCTTGTACATGCCCTCCCAGTGTCTCCTGTGGTCAGGAGAAAAGGGAAATATAGCTGCTAGCAGATATGGTGCTTAAGCCTACAGCACCTGGTATTCCCAGCGAAAGAAAGATCTACTTGCCTACCTACCTTGTGACCCAGCTGGTGCTTGATCACTCAGGTAGGGGTGTGAATACATGAGGATGGGGGGGGAAGACAACAGATCTATGCAATCTCCCTACATCGGGATGCTGCTCTACACTTCCAGCTGAGTGGCTCAATAGTGTAGCTGTCCCATGAGCCCAGGGAACCTGGCTTTACTCACGCAGCTAGCCATATAAAAATAACGCCATTATTGATGTGTACACTGTCCGTCTGCACAATACTGGCTTGGGCAAGTAGAAAAAGCCAACAAAAGTGAAAGTGGCAGGAAAGCAAGGGCTGCCTGAAAAAGGACTAGCCCCCTTTTCCCCCCCTTAGGAGAACCCCCCCCCTCCTCCTCTCCGACTTACCGTACCAGGCTGGACTGCTCCAACAGCCTCTGGTAGGTGGCTAGGTCCTGCGCCACATGGACAGTCTGGGGGGGAGGTAGCACACCATTGCTGAGCAAGGGAACCAGCGCTTTTCTGTCCCATGAGGAAAGGTCAGCCCTGGGGACAGTTGCCCGTTGGGGGGTCACAGGGGGTTGTGAACCGGGGCTGCTGTGTCTGCTCCGACCCCCCCACCGCCAAAATCGGAAGCCCACTGAGGGCGGGCGGGAGGCGCCGTGGCCCAACTGGTTCCATGTATTGGGGGGGATAGACAGGGAGCAAAGCTAACTGCCATCTCCCGCACATTCCCAAGCAGCTCAAGATGGCCGCCGCCCTACTTCTGGCCGCTGCGCCATCTTGAGAGCATCACTTCCGCCGCGCCTGGTTGGCGTGCTGCACACGGAAGTCCCCAGTCCTATTGGGCCCGGTGTGCGAGCCTTGACGGGAGGGGTGGCAGGCAGCCTCACCAGGACCTCCGGCTGGCTGAAAAATAGAAACCGCTCCTCTTAGGCTCTTCACTTACCTAGTCTGGCCTCAGCAGAGGTAAGTGAAATAATCATTGCTTGATGAGGTACAAGCCCTCCCCCTGCTGCCATCAAAAACACCCCCTGGTGCAAGATAAGGTAAACCGGGGATCAAGTCTAGCTGAGGGGGGGGGTTGGAGTCCTGAAGTACAGGTCTCACCCCAGGAAATACCACCCTTACCCCAAAAAACCTGGAGCTGGCGGCCTCACCAGCAGTATCAGGTCTAGGAAGGGGGTGCCCAGGGACGCCTGCCTTGGACAGGGAAGAAAAAAAATAAACAGGGGATGAATGTCATCTTCAGCTCATGCCTGTAGGACAGGAAACAAGAACTGAGGGGCAGCCGGTGGGCGGCCATTTTAAACATCTGTGCTTGTGTTTCCTGTAGGGGGAGGAGCCTCTCTCTCTCTCATGTGACCATCCTGGAGGATGACTTGGGAAAATGGCGTGTTCCATGCTGAAACCTGCCAACACAGAGGCATGGCAGGCAAGAGATTCTAGCCTCCTATCCGTAGGGTCCTTAAACACCGGAGAATCCTTGGTGGGTACCAAAGTGGCCCTGTTCAATCTGGACACTGTATGATCCACCTTAGGGGCCAACGACAGGCGCGAATCCGTAGGAGACGCAAAGGGGTAACGGACTTAAAACTGTAGGCACCACAAAATTGCGCTGCAAAATGCACCATTGGTCATTCACAGTTTTGTGAAACTCAGCGGGGCAAGGAAACCCCTGCGCAGTCTTTCAGGATCTGCAGGTACCAAAAGACCGCTTGCCCGGAGGATTGGGCTCATCCTCTAAATGTAGTGTATCTCTTAATAGCAGTAATCAGCGCAGCCATAGCTGCACGTTCTTCGGCCGTCCCGGGGGGGCAATTCATCCCTCTCCTCATCCTCCACCTCCCCTTCAGACTAGGAAGAACGAGGCCCCTCAAGGGGCACACTATCTACGGCAACCATGTCGGAATCAGAAGACTGAGAAAGCCTAGGACTTTATCTAATATCCCGTTCAGCCATCAAAAAGATCCACTTAGGACGCTAAAGTCGCAAGTGCAGCAGTCAGAGCAGAAGATCCAGAGGAGCCTGAATCATCCAGGTACTGTCCCTTTAAATCGCACGGCGATCCGCAGTACACTGATATTAAGCACTATGCCGAAGACCCCGCAAGCAGGAATAAACTGACAGCCAGAGGTATTCCCCACAAAAAAACAGCAAAGACCCCACAAGAGTTACCACGCTTGCAATCGATCTCCTCTGCAGACAGAAAGGAAGTAATGAGGCTGAACTAAGATTTTAGGCCAAGGGAAAATGGTTGCCCATAGAAAGCAATGGGAGGCTCCAGGAAAAAGGCCGCCGACATGTGCACAGAAAACACATTGCCACACACAAGATGGCGCCGGAAGGCACCAAACACTACATACAGTACTGCAGAAGCGCCCACAATGAAGCCAAGCAGCTGCCCACACTAAAAATGGTGGACCCGCGGTTTTTAACCCCGCAACGGCGCCGCACGTCTGCACCCCAACACACAAAAAAGTGGCACTCAGGGCAGGGACTCCCACAACCCCCCACATAGCGTTCCAGACGCGGTAGAGCCCCCGCAGGAACCGGGAGTAAGGGAGCCCCAAACAGACATGAGGGGACACCACAGACCATCAGACTGCCATCCCCAGACAGAGGCCCCACACAGAATGTACTTACCGTACAGATGGCGTGGGCACCTCTCAACGGGAAGCCTCCCACCCCAGGCGGTGGGGGTGCCGTCAGCCAAAAACGCAGGATGCTAGCAACGCACGGTAGCCACGGTTGAAACGTCTGAGCGAGGTGGCCACCTCGCGGGCTTTCATCCCTGACAGGTAGTTTGTGAGGCCAGGGCCTACACATTAGCCTGCAAACGCTCAATGGCGAGCTGGGATTCCATAAGGCCCTCTGTCCTGGAGCACCAGAACCACCAGTACGACTCCCAGCTCTGCAATGCCGTCATCCGAAGATTCGACTAACTAAATGCTGACAAACAGCTAGTAATGCAAAGAGAAAAAAAACGCATTTGCAGAAAATAAAATCATAAAACAGAAGAAAGGCTGAGACATGTAGCCCCAGCACAGGGAGTTCCCATCTCACTCCTAACTAGGCAGAAGACACACAGGGACAGGAAGGGTAAAATACAGGCGGCCATATCCCACGGCCATGAGGGGGATATGTACCGCCATCCCCAGAGTGGGCCCACTTAATACCCCCTAAAATCTGTTCCCAGGGACAGAGGGGAAGTAGGACTCACCAGTCCAGCAAACGTAGGCACTGCTCAGACACGGAGACCTCCCACGCTGGGTGGGGGTGAAGTCAGCCAGGAAGGATGCTAGCAACACCCGGGCGTTCCGAAGTTGAGACATCCCAGCGAAGATAGGAATCGCAGGCTCGTTCCCTCCCGGGGAACTGTTGTTGCGAGGCCTGGGCTTACCAAAAACCTGCGACGCTCAATGGCAGGCTGGGACTCCATAAGGTTCTAATAACCAGTGCGAGGCCCAGCTCTGCTGACGCTTGTAGTCCTCCAAATTCTGACTAGCGCAGGTGAGAAAATAGAAAGCCATTTTAAAAGAAATACATTTCAGAAAGAAACCGAAAGAAAAACTGAGACACTAGGTCCCAGCAGGGAAAACCTAGCCTACTCCTGACGCTAGGCAACAAAAAACTGGATTAGAGTGGTACTGAATGTGGGATATTGGCCAGAGGGACGGCCCCCTGTAGGCGTGTCTATATGTTAAATTTTGTTTGCATTAACAAAATTACTGCCTAGCTTGCTCCTGGGGAGAGGGCCAGTACCCAATAGTGAAGACTATGAATGGGCGGCAACTGTCGGACTACGTAAGAGAAATACTGATTTTAACTTTTAAACAGTGTCAAAAATAGGCCTGGGCCTTAAGTGGATAAAGAGGAAAATTCTTTTTTTACATTATTTTTAACCCCCGGGGGCCCTCCCACCCCTTTTAGGGTCCAGCTCCCCCCAAAGCGTCTCCCCTCCACTCACCATTGAAAGGCTGGAGCCTGAATCAGCAGCTTTCTGGAATGGGGGGCCAGGTCCATCGCCATTAGGACCGCCTGGAGGGAAGGTAATCACACCAGCCGCTGGGCAAACACTGCATCGCTCTCAAGACAAAAAAGGGGGTATTGGAAGATGTATTCTCCCTAAAAGGTATTTTTGCTTATCTCTGCCCGGGGGGGGGTTCGAGTCTGCGGCTGCCATGGGGGGGGGGGGAGGAACTTTTCAGCCAGCGGTCTGCGCAGGTCTGTCTGCCGCCTTTCTTCTGATGGCGTTGCACGCGGGGCTCTGGGGAGAGTCTCAGCATGCTTCATGTCAGCCGGCCGCGCCGATGGCATGACGGAAGTGACGTATTCATGGCACAGCCCCTACCTTTCAATCAGCTGTTTCACATCTGATTTGCCACTCGCTGTGCAGCAGTGCCCTTGTACAAGATGGCTGCCACGCTACTTCCGGTGGCGGCAACATCTTAGATATGTCACTTCCGCCACGCCACTGGCTGGCATGAAGCACGCTGAGACTCTCCCTGGAGTCCCGCGTGCAAAGCCATCAGAAGAGGGGCAGCGGACAGCCCTACGCGGACGTCAGACTAGCTGAACCCCCCCCCCCCCCTCCCCCCCAGTGGCAGCCGCAGACTTGAACTCCCCTGGGCAGAGGCAAGCGAGAAAAATGAATTTTTGTAAAATCTTACCTGTAAAATTCCTTTCTCCGAGTCCTCCGACAGTCACCGCCACTTCATATTCATCACTAATGGGGTTATTGACCTTTGCTCCGTAGGAGTAGCTAGGCAACAAAATTTGTTAAAATCAAAGCTTTTAGCATATCCCACCCCTAGGGGGTGGTCCCCTCAGTCAATACCTCCCTGCTTCCTGCATTCCCAACTCAGATTCAGTAGCATAGCAGTAGAGTACATAAACAAACCCCAAAAGAGGGGCGGAGGTGGCGACTGTCGGAGGACTCCGAGAAAGGAATTTTACAGGTAAGATTTTACAAAAATTCCGTTTTCTCTTACGTCCTCCGACAGTCGCCGCCACTTCATATTAATCACTAATGGGGACGTCCCATAGCAGTGTAGACATGAGGGGTGGGAAAAACGCAGCCGCGCCTAAAGCAACGCAGTACCCACAGCAGAGAAAGGAACCTCACCAAAGTAAGAGAACCAACTGGGCAACAGGAAAAAAAACGTGCTCAACAGGAGCAACAACCCAGGAAAACAAGTAACCTAGGGATAAGACATCCCAACAGCCAAGGACCCAAAACAAGGGGCCCTAAGGCACTGCCGCACTAAGAACTTTGCGGCCAAAGGAAGCATCCGCCGATGCCTGAACACCCACCTTGTAGAATTTGGAGAAGGTGTGAACTGACGACCAAGTCGCCGCCTTACACACCTGGGCCACAGAAGCCCGATGACGATAGGCCCAAGACGCACTCAGACCTGGTAGAGTGCGCCTTCACAGGGAAAGGAGGAACCTTCCCCTTCAAAGCATAGGCTTGCACAATGGTCTGTCTGATCCATTTGGCGATGGTCGCAGCAGACGCTGCCATGCCCTTCCGAGGACCCTCTGGAAGAACAAAAAGAATCAGACTTGCGAAAGGATTTCGTCGATGACAGGTAAACCCTGATCGCCCGAACATCCAAAGAATGCAAAGCCACCTCCTTTGTCTTGCCTTCGCTTTGCGCGAAGCCTAAGCATCCAATGTCCTCATTGAGGTGAAATTCCGAGATCCTCTTCGGAAGAAAAGGGTTAGGTCGTAAGACCACCTTATCCAAGTGAATCACCAAGTAGGGAGAGCAGCAGGACAAGGCCGCCAGCTCCGATACCCTGCGAGCCAAAGTGATCGCCACCAAAAAGGCAACCTTCTTGGACAAGAGACAACAAGATCTCCCTGATCTTCTCAAAGGGGATCATGTTGCAACACGGACAGAACAAGGTTCAAGTCCCATGGAGGTAAAGGGTCCCTCCGAGGAGGGGCCAAGTGACGCACCCCTTGAACAAAAGGTGCTAACCAAAGAATTAGACGCCACAGGGCGTTGAAAGAACGGCCAGCGCAGAAATCTGCCCCTTAATCGTGGCCAACGCCAAACGCTGGTCCACGCCCGTTTGAAGGAAAGCCAACACTCTCGATACCGAGTACGAGCGAGGGGAATACCCCCTGGACTCACACCAGGCAAAGTAAGCCTTTCAAGTACGGTAGTAAATCTTCCCCGAAGAGGCCTTCCTAGCCTTGATCAAAGTGGGAATGACCTCAGGGGAGAGACCCCTATCCTTCAGGACCTGGCTTTCAACAGCCAGGCCGTTAAAGCCAGCGACTAAAGCAGGATGGAAGATCGGTCCTTGAGACCGGAGATCTTCTCGAAGAGGCAGACGCCACGGAGCGTCGACCGCCAGATTCACGAGGTCTGCATACCAAGACCGGCGAGGCCAGTCTGGCGCCACCAGAATCACCGTGTGCGGTTCCGAGCCCAACCTGCGAAGGAGCCTCGACAGCAGCTGAATCGGTGGAAAGGCATACAGACGATACTGATGCCAGGGCGCCACTAACGCGTAATCAGATAATAAGCCTGCCAGTTCTCCACCCCCGGAATGTGAACTGCAGATATCGCCGGGACGTGCGTCTCGGCCCAAGACAATGTCGTGCCCCCTTGGTGGTTGATGTAGGCCACCGCTGTGGCATTGTCCGTCGCACCCGAACCGGACGGCCCTGAAGCCTGTCCGTCCAACGCAGAAGACAGATTTATCGCTCGCAATTCCAGAATGTTGATCGGAAGAGAGGATTCCTCCTCCGACCAAGTTCCCTGGGCGGACAGAACGCCCAGGACACCACCCCAGCCCGACAGGCTGGCATCCGTGGTGATTACGTCCACGACAAAGGACGAAAGGACTTGCCCCCCTGACACTGCCGGGGACTGGAGCCACCACAAAAGACCCCTTCGGGTGAGGCGGCTCAACAAAATCCGCAGATCCAGACATTGCGGACGCCCGTCCCACTTGGCCAGGACCTCCGCCTGGAGATCCCGTGTGTGAAACTGGGCGAAGGGAATCGCCTCGAAAGCCGAGACCATCAATCCCAGACACCTCATACACGTCCGGAGGGACGAGCACTGATCGTCCCTGAGGGACCCGACTTCGTTCTGAAGTATCCGGAGCTTGTCTTCCGGCAGGAAGACCTTCTCTTGAACAGAGTCCAGTACCATCCCCAGGTAGAGAAGACGAACTGACGGACACAACGTTGACTTTGGAAAATTTATCGTCCCTCCGAACTCCTGCAGAGTCTGCATCGTGATGGACAGGTCGTTCACCAGGCCCTGACTGGTCGCAGACCGAAGATATCGTCCAGATACCCCAAGACAGAGATGCCCTAGGCTCTCAAAGCCAGGACCGGCGCAAGCACCTTGGTGAAAACCCGCGGAGCCGAAGCGAGACCAAAAGGTAACGCCACGAATTGGAAATGATCCTCCGCAATGGCGAATCGAAGGTACCTCTGGTGATCCTCGAAAATTGGAATGTGAAGATACGCATCCTTCAAAATCGATGGAGGCCATGAATTCCCCCGGAACCAGGGCAGCCACCACCGAGCGCAGGGATTCCATGCGAAACTTGCGAACCCACACAAAGTGGTTCAGAGCTTTCAAGTCCAGAATCGGACATACCTTGCCCTCCTTTCTGGGCACAGTGAACAGATTGGAATAGAACCCCGAAATCTGTCCCGATGAGGCGCCAGAACCACCACTCCCTGGGCCCGCAGGTCCCGCACCGCCAGGTGCAGATCCCGCAAGCGCTCCGGAGTCAGCTGAAGGTTTGAGGGGAAAAATCTGCCCGCCGGCCGAGAGAAACTCGATCTTGTATCCAGATCGAACGATTTCCTGAACCCATCTGTCCCGAATGCGGTCCAGCCAGGGTTGAAGAAAACTGAGCAAACGTCCCCCCACCCCAGAACTGGGTGAGGGCGTCCCTTCAGGCCGAATTGGCATGGGCAGCGGACCCGGACTGGCCGGACTTCTGCTTACCCGTCCACGGCTTCTTCTGGGAACCTTGGCCCTTGAAGGGCTTGCCCTTCTAGTGCGACCGAAAGGCACGAAAGGACCCCTGAGAGGGCCTAAACGAGGTATTCTTACCACGAACAAACTTATTCTTGTGAGTTTGGGGCAAGAGAGTGCCCTTACCCCCAGAAATTCCCTTTATCAGAGTATCCAAAGATTCGCCAAAAAGGCGAGATCCCGCGTAGGGCAAATTAGCTAAAGTCTTGCGAGAAGACTGGTCAACAGACCAACATTTCAGCCATATCAGGCGACGGTTCAATGCCGCCACACTTGAAGGACGCGCAGCCAAAGGGACCAAATCTAAGTCCGCATCACACAAATACATGACACCCTGATGAATTTGATCCACCATAGCCAAAGTTGTCGGCGGGGCAGAGTCAGCCACCAGGGTGCGCCTGAGCACCTGCGTCCAATCCGCAATAGCCTGGGCTGCCATAATGGAAGCAAAAATAGGCTTCAGCATAGAACCAGCAACCGTATAAGCATGACAGGCCAGAGACTCCAGTCTCCTGTCCGTCGGGTCCCGGAACACAGGGGTATCCTCAGCAGGGAATTGCAGTGGATTTATTCAAAATCGCCACCACGTGATCCACCTGAGGTGGCACACACCAACGCTCATCAGTGGTGGGTGTAAATGGATAACGCAGTTTGAACCTACCTCAGCACAGCAAAAGGCTTCTTTAAATTACGCCATTGCTCATCAACCGCGCAATGAAATTCCGCAGAGCAAGGAAAAACCTGTGATGTTCTGCGTCCCATAAGAGGACATCAAAACAGGACGACATGGTTCATCCTGCAAATGCAGCGTTTGCTTGATAGAAGCAACCAACTCATCCATGAGTGCAAGCTCTTCAGACGAGCCAGGGGGAGAATTATCAACCCCTTCTACCTCAGCCTCCCCCTCAGACCCCACAAGGTCTAGAGATGAGCGAGACCCTGAGAAGGGCACTCCAGCCATAGCAGCCCCATCGCCCTCTGAATCAGAGGAAATAGACACTCTGGGCCGCTTGGTGGATCGATCAGCCACCAGCATCTGCACCTGAGCAGCCAGATCAGCCCCCTCGGGGGATGCAGCAGCCCCTTGGCCCCCCACCAAGGTGGGAGGAAACTTGCAATCCTGAGAATCCATGCCCCAGCAAAAAAAAAAGAAAAAAAAAAAAAAGGAGTACCGCCCCTTTAAGACCGCGGCGAGCGTAGCCCACCGCACCCTACTGTATACACCGACCCCCACAGGGATAAGAACACTGGGCAAGGAAAACAGGAAAATTAAAGGTAAAAACCTGGAGAGATCACACAGGCTGCTGCCACCGATCGCTGTCCCAGAGCAAAAGGAAGTGATGCAATAACTGACCTCCCTAAAAAGCCTATGTAAGGCTACACAAACACGGCTGCTCGGCTGAGGATTCCTTAGGCAAATAGAAAATGGCGCCGACATGTGGCCTGATCGATCGCCGCCAAAATGGCGGCGTTTGGCGCCAAAAACGCCGCGCTGTACCACACAGGACCGGTGACCCTAAATTTGCCGCAAAAAATGGCGGGATGCAGTAGCGATCGCCGCACAGCATGCCTAAGCCCAGACTGTTTTATGCAGTCACACAGCAGAGCGGGAGAGCCCCGCCCCCCTTGCAGCCCACAGACAGGCAGCTATTCCACACAGGAATCTGACAGAGCTCAGCATTTACACAGGCATGCAGGGTCACACAGTCCCAGACTGACACCCAAATAGACAGGTCCCCACATAGATTTACACTTACCAGTCCGGATGGCGTGGGGAGCCTTCTCCAGCGACCAAACCGCTGCACTGAGGACAGGGAGTGTCGCAGCCAGGACGCAGTGGAACTGCGGTGCGAAACCGCAATGGCGTCCAGTGAGGTAGCCACCTTACAGATAGCATCCCTGCAGCGAACAGGGATGGGTCGTTCAATATGCCAGGGAAACCTGCGCTGAACGCTCGATGGCAGGCTGGGAAGCCCCTGGCCCTGAACCCTGGGATCCAGGGTGGCCAGTCCGAGACCCAGCTCCGCATGATCATCTTCATCCGAAGAAACTAACTAATGCTGAAAATTAACAGCCAAGTAAAAGAAAGAGAAAAAGACTCAAAATAAAATCAAAAAAAAGAGAATAGAGGCTGAGACTGAGAGCCCCAGCACAGGAACAGCCAGCCTACTCCTAAGCTAGGCATTAGAAACTGAGTTGGGAATGCAGGAAGCAGGGAGGTATTGATTGAGGGGACCACCCCCTAGGGCTGGGATATGCTAAAAGCTTTGATATTAACAAATTTTGTTGCCTAGCTACTCCTACGGAGCAAAGGTCAATAACCCCATTAGTGATGAATATGAAGTGGCGGCGACTGTCTGAGGACGTAAGAGAAATACCTTTTAGGGAGAATACCTCTTCCAAAAGCTCCACCTGCCATATCCCCTGATACAGTACAGGCATTATAGAGCAAGGTCAAGGAAGGGGGTCCTGTGCAGGTATCCCCCCTAAAGAAATCCTCCCTCAACCCCAAGAGGCACCTGGGGCATGGTGACCTCACCAGCTGAATACAAGTGGAGGTAGGAGGTGTCCAGGGACGCCTGCCATGGACAGGGAAGAAAATCACAAACGGGATGAATATACATCATGCTCATGTAAGCAGGACAGGAAACACGAAAACTGAGGGGCAGCCATTTTAAACTTAACTGTGCTTCCTGTAGGAGGAGGAACCGTTCGAGGATACACACCTATGCAACGGGCTTAAAGTGTTTGTTACTGGGCATTTCATATTCCTGATACATGCCTGCTGTACCATGTACTTTTATGAAAAGTATCTTGTTCCATTTGCATTGCTTCCTTTGTGTGAAATCTCTGGTGTTCCTGCCAGACCCTCTGCTGTCCTCTAAAAACAGACCACACTAATCATGAAAGCACAACGTGGTCAGTTCTTTAGCTGTGCTGAGAATCCAGTCTGCTCTCCTCCAATCATCAGATTGTCCTGACACCTCCCCTGCACACCCCATCACTGGGAAGCTCAGTGCACTGAGGGTTCCAAGTAAATTTTCTAGCAATAAAATGCAGATTTATACATGCGATAAATGGTCTGGTATGACGTGGTTAAATGATAATTCCAACTAATTTTTTAGATTTAGGGGTGACAAAGGATTTCTAGAAAAGGAAAACATATATAGATTTTTTTTTTAAACTAACATGTTATACTTTACCTGCTCTGGGCAAAAGGTTTTGCACAAAGCTGCCCCAACCCTCTTTTGGGCCCCCAGCTGGCAGTCCTGGCTCCTCCCGAGTGCTCCCAATAGCAAGCCTCTTGGTATGGAGCACTTAAGCAAGCTTGCTCCCAAGCCACGCTCTGGGTCTCCATTTACACATGGTGTGGCTCAGCCCTGCCCCTGCTCTCTCCTCATTGGCTCACTGTGATTGACAGCAGCAGGAGCCAACGGCCCCCACTGCTGTGAGCCAATAGAGAGAGACCCCAGAGAACAGCTTGTCTCATGCACATCTCTGGATTAAGATGGGGCTCAGGTACGTAAAGGGGGGCTGCTGCACACAAGGTTTTTTAACCTAATGCATTAAAGTAAAAACATCTTGGGCCTTTAGAACCATTTTAGGTTATAAGAGCAAAATTATAAAATGTTGACACATTTATTTACCATTTTAACCACATGGCCCACTAATAGCGGATTTACTTCTAGTGGGCAGCAGCTGCAGGCACAGCGGCGTGAACCCATGAATGAAACCAACTGACAAAACTACTGCTTATGATCATCGCTAATCAAAAGGAAAAAAAAAAAAAAAAAAAGAAAAAAATCCAGATAACTCGGAGAGTACAGCGTCACAATGGGGATACTGAACAACTCTGGCCATACGATCTTAAAAGGGGGGGGGGGTTTATAATGGTTTTCTTTTTTCTTTTTTAAACATACTGCTTACCTGTCAGTATCCATGATCACCACCACAGCAGTCAAATGATAATGCTGTACTGCACTGGTGACAGTACGTTAAAAAAAATTATTTCTTCAATTTCCAAAAAATTGTGACCTAAAATTAAGATTTCAAAAAACTCGCTGTGCCACTGAATACCTTGGACTGTACTTTCCAAAAGGGGGTATTTGTACTGTCCTGGCATTTTATGGCCTCAAGAAATTAGATAAGCAGTCAGTACATGAGGACTGATCAAATTTCAAATATACATAACAGTTTGTAGACCAAGTTTCACAGACTAAATATACACCGATTTAGGTTATTTTTTACCAAAGCTATGCAACAGACTATTATATGTATATGGGTGGTTCCTGCGTTATCAGAGGTGATAAGGTCCCTTCCTACTGCTGCGCCACTAGACTAGTACCAGACGCCAGTTAGTAAAATTATGCATATGGGGGTGTGTGGCGCGCTTTAGAAGTGGAGATAGTAAATTAAATAAATATATAAATGATTAGGAAACTGAAATAAATATATATTATGTGGTGAGATGGGTGTGCTGGTTTGTTCCGCAATTCCTAATTATCGTGATTACTGACCCTCCCTTCTAGATTGTAAGCTCTAACGAGCAGGGCCCTCTAGTTCCTCCTGTTTGAACTGTATTGTAACTGTATTGTCTTCCTTCACATTGTAAAGCGCTGCGCAAACTGTTGGCGCTATATAAATCCTGTATAATAATAATAATAATAAACATTAGACTTCAATCAAATCAACATTTAAAATCAATAAACTCTCTACAACAATATCCAAGTGTTTTCTATAAAAGGTGCTGAGTGCTTACAATCTTCAATAAATATATAACTTATCAACCAGTGTCTATAAACTTCAATAGATAAATAAAGTGCAGTCTTCAGTGAATGTCCATATGCTTTTCACCACAAATAGTTTATGCTAATAAATCCAACTGTGCATCTTCCTCATATAACACAAAGGTGCTTCCGTGCAAAAATAAGGTGCTGCGACTTGTTCCTCCACCAGGTGTCACCTCTAGGTGTTCTAGACTCACCTTAATGACTTATATGAATCGCCTGAATGTATACATTTAGCCCCCGATTGGGTGATTTATGGCCTGGATTTCCTGTCTGCAGACTCCTGCTCGTGGTCTCCGCTTCCTTATCAGGGATCTTATCAAGCTGCTTTTGGCCCTTAGATACAGGCGTAATAGAACTCTCGGCGGCTCCTCCTACGAGTTACGTCACGCGACTTCCTCAGGGACTCCCTGAGGAAGTCACGTGACGCAACGCGTAGGAGGAGCCGCCAACATAACCGGAAGTGACATTACGGACCGGAGCCAAGTTTCTCCCAACGCCGCCGAGAGTTCTATTACGCCTGTATCTAAATGACTAAATGTAAGTGAAATGTTTTTATGAATAAAAAGCTATTTTGACATACTGCACCATGATGGCTCTCCATGTTTAATGAGCCCGAGGTCACGCTATGAGATTAGAATCCCTAAGGACCAAAAGCAGCTTGATAAGATCCCTGATAAGGAAGCGGAGACCACGAGCAGGAGTCTGCAGACAGGAAATACAGGCCATAAATCACCCAATCGGGGGCTAAATGTATACATTCAGGCGATTCATATAAGTCATTAAGGTGAGAGTCTAGAACACCTAGAGGTGACACCTGGTGGAGGAACAAGTCACAGCACCTTATTTTTGCACAGAAGCACCTTGTGTTATATGAGGAAGATGCACAGTTGGATTTATTAGCATAAACTATTTGTGGTGAAAAGCATATATGGACATTCACTGAAGACTGCACTTTATTAATTTATTTATCTATTGAAGTTTATAGACACTGGTTGAGAAGTTATATATTTATTGAAGATTGTAAGCACTCAGCACCTTTATAGTTGAAAACACTTGGATATTGTTGTAGAGAGTTTATTGATTGATTTAAATGTTGATTTGATTGAAGTCTAATGTAATCACGATAATTAGGAATTGCGGAACAAACCAGCACACCCGTCTCACCACATATATATATATATATATATTTATTTCAGTTTCATAATCATTTATATATTTATTTAGTTTACTATCTCCACTTCTAAAGCGCGCCACACACCCCCATATGCATATATGTAACAGACTACACTTTGGCCTCAATGAAAAAAGATGGGTTTGCAAAATAAAATAAAAAACCTGTTTATTTTTCAAAATTCAGTATTTTTTCATATATATATATATATATATATATATATATATATATATATATATATATATATATATATATATATATATATATATATATATATAAAAAAAAAAAAACACTAAAAGAAAGCTCTACAAAACAACAGAGTTGGAAACGACATGGCAAATGAGGTTTAATATGGAGAAGTGTAAGGTTTTGCACTTGGGGACTAAAAACATAAAATCACAAATACATGTTAGGAGGGGAACCCTTGGGGGGGAATCAAAAATGGAGAAAGATCTGGGAGTCTTGGTTGATAGATTAGGCAATAGCATGCATAGCATGCAATGTCAAGTGGCAGCTGCCAAAGCCAGCAGAATATTTGCATAAAGAAAGGGATGTATTCCAGAGATAAGACTATAATCCTTCCACTTCATAAAACTCTGGTCCGACCACATCTGTAGTATTCTGTCGAGTTCTGGTCGCCGGTCCTCAGGAGGGATGTGTTGGAGCTGGAGTCCAGAGAAGGGTAACTAAACTGATTAGGGGATTGGAGGACCTTAACTATGAAGAGCGTCTGCAATCGCTTGATTTATTCTCCCTGGAGAAGAGACGCCTGAGGGGGGACATGATAGCAATTTACAAATATCTCAATGGGGATCTCAGCTTAGAAAAAAAAAAGCTGTTCAGTCGAAGGGATTGCACGAGGACATACAATGCGATCACTACTTGTGTGAATTTTTTTTTTTTTTTTTATAAAATGTATTTTGCATACAGTGTTGCTTGACTGAGCAATTGTCAGTTAAAGCGGAGTTCCGGGCACAAAAACGATTTTTTTTTGTGCCCCTCCGCTAGGTACACCTCACCTGCAAAGGACTTGGATAGTTTTGTTTACTCACCTTGTAATTGAACATCGAAGATACTCACCTCAGAGTACTTCCTCCCTCGGAGCCGCGGCTCACCCTGTCACTTCCTGTCTCGCTATGATTCCTGGGAGCTGAACGTCATAGCTCCCAGGAATCAATGCGACGGCACCGGCCCTGCTAGTCATTTCCGGGCGACACCGCATTCCCCTGCTAAACAGCTTCTGGGCATGCCCAGAAGCGGTGGGGGAATGCGGCGCCGCACCGGAAGTGACGAGAGGGGCCGGTGCAGGCGCATTCTGGGACAAGAAGACACGGAAGAAGACACAGAAGAGGACCGCGCCGGCTTCAGCTGCCCACAAGAGAGATGGAAACGCTGTGGAAGAAATTTTATAATTAAGTATTTCTTCTAAAAAGGTAAGTGCGAACCGGGACAGATCAGAGGCTAGCCATTGTGGAATGTGCTTGCCCTGACTGTCCCGGGGGTACGTTTAGTAAAAAATGACTTCTGTGCCCGGAACTCCGCTTTAAAGTAGCCCAGTGCTGAATAGAAAAAAAAATGCAGAGGCGGTAAAACCATTCTGCAGATCAAGTGGTTTAAATAGCCATAACAATGTTTTGTTTACGCTAGCAGTCCATAATGGTATACAATTAACCACTTTAGCCCCAGCCGCCGCAGATGTACGGTGGCAGGCTTGCGCTCCCAGGCAAAGTGCCATATATGTACAGCGGTCACCTGGGTGGATCTAGGGGGGCGATCGCGCGCCGCAGGAGGCGCACTTCCCACCCCCCCACTTGTCAGCTGGGGAGGCAAAGCGTGTGAAAGGCGGCTTCGATGCCGCCAGCCACTTGCGATTTCCCGCAGCTGTGAGAGAAGGGCAGCCGTCTGTCATTCTGCCTGAAGTTATCACAGAGGCTATGTGATCCTGCTATACAAGATTGCATGTCTGATTACTTCACAAGCCATGCCCCCTGACAGTTAGAATTACGCCCCTAGGGACACATTTAACCCCTTCCAGTGTCATTTTTACAGTAACCGTGCATATTTTTAGCACCGATTACTGAAGTAATGTCACTAGTACCCCTAAGTGTCAAAAATGTCAGGGGTCCAGTCTGTCCGCCGCAATGTCACAGTCCCCGAAAAAAAAATTAAAAGTTACTTACTGGTAACGTCTTTTCCAGTAGTCTTTCAGGACAGGCACTTCTGAGAGAACCTGGCTCCTCCATTCTTAGGAAACACCGCCCCAATTTATTGGATTTAAGCCTCCCTCCAGCTGGCTGCCTCAGTTCTTCAAGAGTACCTCCGGCCACTGGGGAGACACAAAGATATATCATACTAACCTCCATCCTCTGATCATCTTATATTCAGACCTTCTTCGGGTGGGTATTAGTGCTGTCCTGAAAGACTACTGGAAAAGACGTTACCAGTAAGTAACTTTAATTTTCCCATATCGTCTTTCAGGACAGGCACTTCTGAGAGGATAAGAGTACTTACTTTCATGGTGGGACTACCGCTTGCAGGACTTTTCGCCCAAAAGCCTGATCTTTAGCGGATAGTAGGTCCAGTCTGTAGTGTTTGGAAAAAGTTGTGTAGCTGGACCAAGTTGCTGCCCGACAGATCTGCTCCGGGGTAGCACCAGCTCTTTCCGCCTGAGAGGCCGCCATTGCTCTTGTAGAGTGCGCCTTAATACCCATAGGGACCTCCTTACCGGAAAGCCTACAAGCATCACTGATGATTAGTCTAAGCCATCTGGCTATTGAGCGTCTGGACGCTTTAGTACCCCTCTTTGAACTATTAAATAAAACAAAAAAAAAAAAAAAGGAGTCTGACTTCCTGAACTCCTTCGTGATGTTTAGGTATTGCAGAATGCATCTTCTGACATCTAAACTGAAAACTAATTTCCTGTTCCCTCACAGGATCTGAACAAAACGTCAGAACCATCTCCTGGTCTCTATGGAACCTTGAGACTACCTTGGGTAGAAATGCTGGATCGGTTTTAAAAATAACCCGATCTGCAAAAATTTGTAAAAAAAGGTGCTTTAACCGAAAGGGCCTCTAGCTCACTAACCCGCCTGGTGGTCGTGATTGCCACTAAAAAAACTGTCTTGAGGGTTAAATTTCTCACCGAACAAGACTCCAATGGCTCTTTAATGAGAGCCTGCAAAACTAAGGACAAATCCCACATTGGAAATGGGAGATTTCCTGTTGGTCTTTGCCTATTCAGGGCTTTGAAAAACCGGATCACCCAGGGATCCTTTGCTAAAGGCATTTCCAGGAATACACTAATGGCTGAAATTTGGCCTTTTAGGGTGCTGATGGCTAACCCTTTGTTTGCCCCCTCTTGCAGGAACTCGAGTACTGACTACTTCCTGCGTCTAAAGAGCTTGCTTTGCACCAGTTTCTAAAAAACTTCCAAGTTTTTAGGTAGATGCTCTGTGTCTTTCTTCCTGCTTCCTAGCAGAGTCTGCACCAGTTGGCCCGAGAAACCCTTGCTCCTTAACAGTTCAGTAGCCAAGCTGCAAGGTTCCAATGTTGTGTCTGAGGACAGAGTACTGGGCCCTGAGAGAAGAGATCTTCTCTCACTGGTAACAACCAGGGGGGCTCTACCGCTAGGTGATTTAGGGTCGAGAACCACGCTCTCCTCGGCCAATGTGGTGCTATAAGTATTAGCGTCGTACTTTCCTCCTGAAACTTCCTCAAGACCGCTGGTATTAGCACTGGTGGGGGGGGGGGGGGGGGGAAGGCATAGGATTTGGGGAACACCTAGGGTTGAGCTAGAGCATCCACCCCTAGAGCTCCGTCCCATCTGCTCAGGGAAAAATATTAAGGTGTCTTCGTGTTCTGCCTTGAGGCAAACAGATCTCTGGGTAATTCTATTGAACACCTGATTTAGCGTCCAGTCTCCTCTTACCGTCTTTCTGCTGAGAAAGTCGGCTAGTTGATTTAACTCTCCCTT
Organism: Pelophylax lessonae; assembly: GCF_965119305.1. Taxonomy (NCBI): domain Eukaryota; kingdom Metazoa; phylum Chordata; class Amphibia; order Anura; family Ranidae; genus Pelophylax; species Pelophylax lessonae. Next base: position 473,706,245 of record NC_138768.1, on the reverse strand, counting down.
GAGATGAACTGCCGAAAGAGAGAACTTGGACCTCGGCCCATTGCAAGATCTTCTTTGCCAGACCCCATAGGAGATTGCTTCTGGTTCCCCCCTGTCGGTTTAGATATGCCACCACTGTGGCATTGTCTGACCGTACCTGGATTCGGTGTCCCTGCAAGTCCTCCTGGAAGGCTCTGAGGGCTAGCTCTACCGCCCTCAATTCCCTCCAATTGGAGGATTGTTTTGCTTCCTCCAGTCCCCAAGTCCCCTGGGCTAGCTTGGATCCCAGATGGGCCCCCAGCCTATGCCGCTTGCATCTGTGGTGATGATGGTGGAGGCTATCTGAACCCAACAGAGGCCCTGTGATAGATTTTCGGCTTTTCTCCACCACCGAGATCTTTTCACTGCGGTTGGGATTTGTATTAAGGTATCCAGGAAATCCTGGCTGCGGTCCCAAGCTTCCAGGATGAATAGTTGCAAGGGACTAAAAATGCAGGCCTGCCCACTGAACTGCTGGGATGGCTGCTGTTAGTAACCCCAGTATAGACATGGATTGTCTGACAGATCGCTTGGTTTGCTTGCAACTGTCCTACCGCCTCGTTTCTTCTGCTTTTTGTCCGGGGGTAAGAATATTTTTTGGACCCTGGAGTCTCTCGTACGCCAAGAACAGTATCCTTTGTGTTGGTACTAGGGAGGATTTTTCTAGATTCAGTAACCAACCCAGGTCTTCCAGAATCCGTGTTGCATCCCGGAGATCCCTGGACAATTGTTCTTGGGAGTGGGCGAACATCAACAGGTCATCAAAGTACGCGATGACCGACAAACCTTGTAGTCGCATAAATGCCAAGGTCTCTGCCATTACCTTCGTGAATATTCGGGGGGACGAGGAGAGGCCAAAAGGGAGGGCCTGAAATTGCCAGTGCTGAATGTCCTCCCCTGTTTTTACGGCTAACCTCAGGAACTTTTGGCTTTTCTCTGCAATGGGAATGTGCAGGTATGCATCCTTGAGATCTATCGAGGCCATATAGCACTGTGGGGGGGGGGGGGGGGGGGGGGGAAGGATGGTTCTTATCGAATAGATAGAGTCCATCCTGAATTTCCTGTATCTGATTGAACGATTCAGGGGTTTTTAGGTTTAAGATTAACCTGTAACTGCCTGAGGGCTTTATCACCACAAAGATGTGGGAGTAAAACCCTTCTCCCACTTCCCTTGCTGAAACTCTCCGAATGACGTTCTGTATTTTTAGTACCGAGAGAGGAGAGTATGGCCCTGGACTTCTGTTCGCATTTTGGCAGATGGGTGATTAGCATTCTGGCAGGAGGGGGGCTTGAGAACTCCAGCTGATAACCCTGTCTTATTATCTGCAGGATAAAGGGGCTGGAGGTGATCTCTTCCCACCGAGGGAGAAAGGTCCCCAGTCTTCCTCCCACAGTGGTGAGGTTGTCATTGAGACTTTTTGGGCTGTTCAGGAGGGCGAAAAAAAGCCCCCCCGCAGCCCTTCCCTCTTTGACTCCAGGATTTTTTCTGTCCTTCAGATTTCCTTGGAGCCGAAAAATTTCTCTGGGGATAGGCCTTTCTATTGAATCCCATCTTTTTCCCCTGCTTAATTGGGAAGGATTTATTTCGGTCTGCCGTGTGATCTAGGACTGTTTCCAATCCTGGCCCAAATAAGCGGTCCCCTGTAAATGGGATCCCACACAATTTGGCTTTAGAACCCCCATCTCCTTGCCAAGTTTTTAACCAGAGGGCTCTCCTAGCCAAATTGGTTAAGGCCGATGACCTGGCCGTCATGCGCACCGACTCTGCGGAGGCATCCGCTATGTATGCTACTCCCCGTAGTAACATGGGAAATGAGGATAATATGGTCTCCTTTCCAGTCTCAGCCTCAATGTGTGCCTTTATCCGAGTTAGCCAATACTCCATGTTTCTGGCTACTACCGTAATTGCCATAGCAGGTTTAAGATTTCCTAGAGCCGAGTCCCAGGCTCTCTTCAGGAGGGAGTCTGCTCGCTTGTCCATGGGATCAGGGAGTGACCCCATATCCTCGAAAACCAAGTCCGTATGCCTGGAGACTCACGAAAAGGCTGCGTCCAGTTTAGGTGATTTGTTCCAGACCGCCGAATCATCCTCAGAAAAAAGGAAATCTTTTCAGGAGCTCCTGAAAAGAAGGGTTTCCTTTCTGGGTCCTGCCACTCGCTCTTTATAGTGTCTACTAGGACTTCGTGTACTGGAAAAACCTTTCTTAGGTTTGTCCAGACCCGCGTACATCTGATCATGTAAGGATAATGTTTTCTTCTCTTCCTGGATTCCTAGAGTGGTGTGGATAGCCGCTAGCAGGCCTTCCACCTCTTTTAGAGACAGTTTGTATCTAGAGGTCCTTTTGGATTCCCCATCCGACCCCTCTGCCTCAGATTCCCCTTGGGAATTGGGGGGTGTGCTATCGCACTCTTCCCCTTGATGTACGGAACCCGCAGGTGCCTCCCCACTTGTAGAGGGTAGTAACTGCGGTGTTGGAGCATTTTCCTGCCGTGCCGACTGGGGGGGGGAACTCTGTGGAAGCTGGGTGTTAGCAAACAATTCCTTAAAGGATTGGAAAGTGCTAGCAAGCTCCTTGACAGAGGTGGCTAAATCTGCGTTCTGACTTTCCGTGTGTTCCTTAACTAAACTCTCCAGACATTCTTTGCATAAGGGTTTAGTCCAAGTTTCCCCCATATTCTCCTTGCAGGAAGGGCATCTCTTCTTGGAAACATGGGCTGGCTTTTTCTCAGAGGCTTTCTGCAATTTTAAATATAAAAGCATAGTTTAAATTCACTTCCTAATGCTCCCCAGCCCGCACAGCTTGCCCCACCAGAGGGTGTTACTAGGGACGACCATCACCAAAAAGATCCCACAGTGTGACCCTCAGCCTCCCTTATCCCCTTTAAAGAGCCCTAGGGGGAACAGAAAATGGAGCTAGTGGGAGAAGGGAGACACCCCAGGCCTCCTTACCTTATGGTGGCTGGTGCTGTTATCTCCCGGAGCAGTAACTGAGGTCTGTGCCTCTGACATGACTCCTGGAGTGGCTCTGTTTGTTCTTCCTGGCAGCTGTCCCCCAGCTTGTAGGACGAACCAGCCTTTCAAATCTGGCGCGCTCACCGCCGCGACCCGGAAGTCGCGGTTGCCGCCGGAAGTGCCGTCCCCCGTCATCCGGTCCGGCTGCTCCACACCGACTACAAGCGGGGGGAGGGGCGGAATGCACCATGGCGGACGCTCTCCCCGAGCGTGGTGAGCGGGCCCCCCAGCCTGGAAGCTCCGCTGAGCGAGGCTGAGGTGACGAAGGAATTTTCTGCGGCCGACAGGTAAGCGAGTCCCCCCCCGGTGCTGTCTTTCTTGGCCGCCTTCTGAGAGTACCTGACTCCCTCTAACTTCAGCCTCCTGGCTTCAGCTAAGGCTCTTTGGACGGCGTCTCCCCGCTGGAGGAAACACCAGAACTGAGGCAGCCAGCTGGAGGGAGGCTTAAATCCAATAAATTGGGGCGGTGTTTCCTAAGAAGGGAGGAGCCAGGTTCTCTCAGAAGTGCCTGTCCTGAAAGACGATAAGGGGAAAAAAAAAAAAAAAAAAACACAGCTGATCAAATACCACCAAAAGAAAGCTCAGCTTGTGAGGAAAAAGGGATGTCAATTGTCCGTTAAAGTCACGCAGTGCCGAATCGCAAAATAGGGCCTGGTCATTGAACAGAAGTTCTGAAAGTGGTTAAAGAGAATGCATAATTTTTTATCCCCAAGTTTCCTTTATATTATGTTGAGGACTAAAGTTTAAACAATCTACAATATTTCTTTCCAGGCAGTAATTATAAAATTGCATATTAATATTTTACATTTTCCACGTGAACCCAGCAGGTTAAGGTCTAGAGTTTGCCTTTTTGAACTCTACTACAATATTGTAAAGAGTGCAGTTTAATAAAATTAGACGAGGAGCCGTTAATGCGGAAGTCTGAAAAATCAAACTTCAAACTTTTGCGGAAATCTGAAAAATCTAACTTTTCACAAGCTTTTCCTCATCACTACAGAAACTTATGTGATGGTAGTAGAAATTACATAATCTGAACAATTGGTCAGACTAGACAACTGTCAACACTATCGGCAACTTAAGTGAAGCCTGTGGCTAGACTGAAAATCAGGCATGTTCTTGCAATGCAAAACAATCAGTAGCTCGTGTTAAAGATACTAACTAGATTATGAAAAATAAGATTATGAAAAATAAGTATAAGAGAATAAACATGAATTTGCAATAAAGTGCTTATTTTTCCCCTCTTCACTTTGTGCATTACAGGGTAGCAAAAGAAAAAAAAATGTCATTTCATTTTGAATAGAGTGGAGATGGATTAGTACACCTATCAGTTCTGCTTCATTATTGCTTTCTCTGCTCCCGTTAAGGAGATTCACCCACCATTGAAAGTGAAAAAATTCCAAAATTTTGTGTTTGACACCAGTACAAGAATAGAGGGGAAATCTTTCAATTGGGACACCCTGGGAATTGATCACTGCGGAGGGATTTCCTCTCACTTCCTGGCTATAGGACAGGAAGTGAGGAAAATCTCCCTTAAAAAAATGGGACACATGGCAACAAAACCTGCATTATAAAGTTATATATATATATATATATATATATATTTTTTTTTTTTTTTTGCAGTGTTGTATAAAAATACCATATGAGAATACACTGACAATTTTCTGGTGTTACCATAATATATTTTAGAACGTTAAGCCTTAGGCTCCATGTACACGGGACGTTAAAAAAAAAAAAAAAAAAAAAGTCCTGCAAAGCCATTTCTGACGCCGGAAAAAGCAGCTGTTAATGTGCTTTCAGTAGCTTCCCCCCCCCCCCCCCCCCCATTTGGCCACGTTTCTTTAAGCAGCGTTTTTCTGCCTCCATTCAAAAATCAATGGTTCCCTATGGGAGCCTATTGATTTGAATGGAAGTCGCACCGCAAGTCGGATCCGACTTGCGGCGCGACCTGCACTGTGAGAATCTTGAGGGGGAACTCCACGCCAAAAATGGAAAAAAAAAAAAAACTGCGTGGGGGGGTCCTCCCCAGGTTCCAAACCAGGCCCGGTATGGAATTTGAGGGTAGCCCCACGCCGAAAAAATGGCGTGGGGTCCCCCCCAAAATCCATACCAGACCCTTATCTGAGCATGCAGCCCGGCAGGCCAGGAAAGGGGAGGGGATGAGTGAGCGGCCCCACCCCCCCTGGACCACACCAGGCCACATGCCCTCAACATAGGGGGTGTTGGTGCTTTGGGGCAGGGGGAGCTCTGCACCCCCCACCTCAAAGCACCTTGCCCCCATGTTAATGAGGACAAGGGCATCATCCCCACAACCCTGGCCGGTGGTTGTGGGGGTCTGCGGGCAGGGGGCTCATCGGAATCTGGAAGCCCACTTTAACAAGGGGGCCCCCAGATCCCGGACCCCCTCCCTATGTGAATGGGGTACACTGTACCCCTACTTATTCACCACATAAAAAAGGCAGTGTATGGAACGACAGGAGACGTTTTGGAAAGTTTCTTAAAAAATCTTCATCTGACTCTTGTCTTCTCCTCTCCGGTCTTCTGCTCTTTTGCTGTCCGCTCTTCTTCCTCCGGTCCTCCGACGACGTCTCCGGTGATTATGCCGGTCTCAGCAGCCTATTATATAGCCATTAGGGGCGTGGCCCCCGACGACATCATTGGGAGGCCCCGCCCCCTCATGTCACAGAGGACATCGTCTGACAGGAGGGGGCGTGGCCTCTGTCATCGGGGGCCACGCCCCTAATGGCTATATAATAAGCTGCAGAGACCGGCATAAGCACCGGAGACGTCGGAGGACCAGAGGAAGAAGAGCCGACAGCAAAAGAGCAGAAGACCGGAGAGGAGAAGAAAAGGAGGACAGCAAAAGAACAGAAAACCCCAGGGAGGAGAACACAAGAAGAGCGGACAGCAAAAGAGCAGAAGAGTCGGATGAAGGTTTTTAAGAAACTTTCCAAAACGTCTCCTGTCGTTATTTCCATACACTGCCTTTTTATGTGGTGAATAAGTAGGGGTACAGTGTACCCAATACCCACATAGGGAGGGGGTCCGGGATCAGGGGGGCCCCCTTGTTAAAGGGGCCTTTCAGATTCCGGTGAGCCCCCTGCCCGCAGACCCCCACAACCACCGGCCAGGGTTGTGGGAATGAGGCCCTTGTCCTCATCAACATGGGGGCAAGGTGCTTTGAGGTGGGGGGTGCAGAGCTCCCCCTGCCCCAAAGCACCAACACTCCCCCATGTTGAGGGCATGTGGCTTGGTGTGGTCCAGGGGGTGGGGCCGCTTGCTCGTCCCCTCCCCTTTCCTGCATGCTCGGATAAGGGCATGGTATGGATTTTGGGGGGGGGGACCCCACGCCGTTTTTTCGGCGTGGGGCTACCCTCAAATTCCATACCGGACCCGAAGGGCCTGGTTTAGAACCTGGGGGACCCCCACACAGTTTACACCCCCCCCCCCCCATTTTTGGCGTGGAGTTCCCCCTCAAGATTCTCAGTGCAGGTCGCGCCGCAAGTCGGATCCGACTTGCAGTGCGACTTCCATTCAAATCCATAGGCTCCCATAGGGAACCATTGATTTTGAATGGAAGAAAAAAAAAAAAAAAAAAAGTTTAACGTGGCTGAACGTAGGTTCATCACGTTCAGCTGCGTTTGAAACGCCGGGAAACACGTTCGAACGCAAATAATTGCGTTCTAAAAAAAGTCCCTGAACGCAAGTGCCTGCAAATGACTGTAAATGACCATGTGTACATGGACAGATAAGATAACATGGAGCTGCGTTCAGGGGCTTCTGAAAAAAACGCCCAACTGCTCCTAAACGGCCATTTCCAGGGTCCCGTGTACATGGAGCCTTAGAGGAAAAAAGAAGAAACTGCATTGTTATGTCCAGTTTATGTATACAACCCTGTGCAACAATATCCTAGTAAAGTTTGGTGGGATAAAGAGAATCACTGTTCTTTAGAAATCACTTTAACCTTGGTAAAAAAAAGATGCAACATTCAGGATTCCGACAGTCCCATCAAAGAGCTTCCATTAACAGGGGGTTAAAGCTTAGTCACTAATTGTATCTTAGCTAATTGAATGTGTCCACGACTCAGATTAGAACAAGCTTTGCTCACAAATGAAATAGATTTTCAACTTGTCCCATAATTAATTTCTTTGCTACACAACAATTCCTTCAGTTCATGCTATTGGAAAAAGGATGTTTGCACACAAGCACGGTTTAATCTTGGCTTTTAGAAAACGAAATTTTTGTAAAATCTTACCTGTAAAATTCCTTTCTCCGAGTCCGACAGTCGCCGCCTCTTCATATTCGTCACTAATGGGGTTATTGACCTTTGCTCCGTAGGAGTAGCTAGGCAACAGAATATATTAATATCAAAGCTTTTAGCATATCCCCACCCCCAGGGGGTGGTCCCCTCAGTCCATACCTCCCCGCTTCCTGCATTTCCAACTCAGTTTCAGTAGCATAGCAGAGTACATTAACAAACCCCAAGAGGGGCGGGGGCGGCGACTGTCGGAGGACTCAGAGAAAGGAATTTTACAGGTAAGATTTTACAAAAATTCAGTTCTTACGTCCTACAGTCGCCGCCTCTTCATATTCGTCACTAATGGGGACGTCCCATAGCAGTGTAGACATGAGGGGTGGGAAAAAAGCAGCCGCGTCTAAGGCAACGCAGTACCCACATCAGAAAAAGGAACCTTACCAAAGTAAGAGAACCAACTGGGCAACAGAAAAACGTGCTCAACAGGAGTAACAACCCAGGAAACAACAAGCAACCTAGGGGTAAAAACACCCCAACAGCCAAGGGCCCAAACAAGGGACCCTAAGGCACTGCCGCACTAAGAACTTTACGGCCAAAGGAAGCATCTGCCGATGCCTGAACATCCACTTTGTAAAATTTGGAGAAGGTGTGAACGGACGACCAAGTCGCCGCCTTACACACCTGGGCCACAGAACCCTGACGACGATAGGCCCAAGACGTACTCAGAGACCTGGTAGAGTGCGCCTTCACAGGAAAAGGAGGAACCTTCCCCTTCAAAGCATAGGCTTGCACAATCGTCTGTCTGATCCATTTGGCGATGGTCGCAGCCGACGCCGCCATGCCCTTCCGAGGTCTCTCAGGAAGGACAAAGAATCCGACTTGCGAAAGGATTTAGTCGATGACAGGTAAACCCTGATCGCCCTAACATCCAAGGAATGCAAAGCCACCTCCTTCGGATGCTTAGGCTTCGCGCAAAGTGAAGGCAGAACAATATCCTCATTGAGGTGAAATTCCGAGATCCTCTTCGGAAGAAAAGACAGGTTAGGTTGCAAGACCACCTTATCCAAGTGAATCACCAAATACGGAGATTTGCAGTACAAGGCCACCAGCTCAGACACCCTGCGAGCCGAAGTGATCGCCACCAAGAAGGCAACCTTCTTGGACAACAGAGACCACGAGATCTCCCTGATCTTTTCAAAAGGAGCATGTTGCAACACAGACAGAACAAGGTTCAAATCCCATGGAGGCAAAGGCTCCCTCCTAGGAGGGACCAAATGGCGCACCCCTTGAACAAAGGTGCTAACCAAAGAGTTAGACGCCACAGGGCGTTGAAAGAGAACGGCCAGCGCAGAAATCTGACCCTTAATCGTGGCCAACGCCAAACGCTGGTCCACGCCCGTTTGAAGGAAAGCCAACACTCGACACCGAGTATGAGCGAGGGGAATACCCCCTGGACTCACCAGGCAAAGTAAGCCTTCCAAGTCCGGTAGTAAATCTTCCCTGAAGAGGCCTTCCTAGCCTTTATCAAAGTGGGAATGACCTCAGGGGAAAGACCCCCTTCAGGACCTGGCTTTCAACAGCCAGGCCGATAAAGCCAGCGACTGTAAAGCAGGATGGAATATCGGTCCTTGAGACAGGAGATCTTCTCGAAGTGGCAGACGCCACGGAGCGTCGACCGCCAGATTCACGAGATCCGCGTACCAAGACCGGCGAGGCCAGTCTGTAGCCACCAGGATCACCGTGTGCGGTTCCAAGGCCAACCTGCGAAGGAACCTGGACAGCAGTTGAAATCGGTGGAAATGCATACATCAGCCGACACTGATGCCACGGAGTTACCAACGCGTCTGCCCAAGGATCGCGCGTCCTTTCCACCTTGTTGTTCAGACGAGACGCGAACAGGTCTACCTCCAGAAGACCCCACTTCGCGCACAACATCTGGAAGACATCCGGGTGGAGGGACCATTCTCCCTGGCCAAGGTCTGGCAACTCAGATAATCCACCTGCCACTTCACCCCCGGAATGTGAACCGCCGTTATCGCCGGGACGTGTGTCTCGGCCCAAGACAGAACGTCGGCCACCTCCCGAGCCGCTCGGGCACTCCTGGTGCCCCCGTGGTGGTTGATGTAGGCCACCGCCGTGGCATTGTCCGTCTGCACCCAATACGGACGGCCCTGCAGCCTGTCCGTCAAACGTCGAAGGCAGAGATTTATCGCTCGCAATTCCAGAATGTTGAGCGTAAGGGAGGATTCCTCCCCCGACCAAGTTCCCTGGGCGGACAGAACACCACCCCAGCCCGACAGGCTGGCATCCGTGGTGATCACCGTCCATGAGAAAGGACGAAAAAAGACTTGCCGACACCGCCGGGGACTGTAGCCACCACAGAAGATCCCTTCTGGTACGATGACTCAACGAAATCTGGAGATCCAGAGACTGCGGTCGCCCGTCCCACCTGGACAGGATCTCCGCTTGGAGACCCCGCGTGTGAAATTGGGCGAAGGGAATCGCCTCGAAAGCCGAGACCAGCAATCCCAAACACCTCATACACGTCCGGAGGGATGAGCACTGATTGTCCCTGAGGGACCCGACTCCTTCCTGAAGTGTCCTGAGCTTATCGTCCGGTAGGAAGACCTTCGCCTGGACCGAGTCCAGGATCATTCCCAGGTAGGGAAGACGAACCGACGGGCACAGCGTCGATTTTGGAAAGTTTATCGTCCAACCAAACTCCTGTAGAGTTTGCATCATGACGGACAGGTCCTTCACCAGACCCTGACTGGTCGCAGACCGAACCAGAATGTCCTCCAGATACCCCAGGACAGAGATGGCCTGGGGTCTCAACAAAGCCAGAACCGGTGCAAGCACCTTGGTGAACACCCACGGAGCCGAAGCGAGACCAAAGGGTAACGCCACGAACTGGCAATGATCCTCCGCAATGGCGAATCGAAGGTACCTCTGGTGACCCTCGAAAATGGGGATGTGAAGGTACGCATCCTTCAAAACGATGGAGGCCATAAATTCCCCCGGAACCAGGGCAGCCACCACCGACCGCAGGGATTCCATGCGGAACTTGAACCCGCACAAAGCGGTTCAGAGCTTTTAAGTCCAGAATTGGACGTACCTTGCCCTCCTTCCCGGGCACATTGAACAGATTTGAATAGAACCCCCGAAATCTGTCCCGATGAGGCACCGGAACCACCACTCCCTGAGCCCGCAGGTCCCGCACCGCCAGGTGCAGATCCCGCAAACGCTCCGGAGACAGTTGAAGATTTGAGGGAAAAAATCTGCACGCCGGCCGGGAGAGAAACCCGATTTCTGCTTACCTGTCCACGGCTTCCTTTGGGAGCCTTGACCTTTGAAGGGTTTGCCCTTATAGTGTGACCGAAGGGTACGAAAAGGACCCCTGAGAGGGTCTAAAAGAAGCATGCTTCTTACCATGAGCAACCTTAGCCTTGTGGGATTGGGGCAAGACCGTGCTCTTACCCCCCGTGATCCCCTTTATCAGCGTATCCAAGGGTTTGCCAAAAAGGCGAGATCCCGTATAGGGTAGATTAGCTAAAGTTTTGCAAGAAGCTTGGTCCACAGACCAACATTTCAGCCAAATCAGGCGGCGTGTCAACACCGCCACGCTGTGCACACGTGCAGCCAAAGGGACTATATCCAAGTCCGCATCACACAAATACATGACACCCTGATGGATTTGATCCACCATAGCCAACGTCGCCGGAGGGGCAGAGTCAGCCACCAGGACGCGCCTGAGCACCTGCGTCCAATCCGAGACAGCCTGAGCTGCCATAAGTGAAGCAAAAATAGCTTTCAGCATGGAACCGGTAACCGAGTAAGTATGGCGTGCAAGAGACTCCAGCCTCCTGTCCGTGGCATCCCGGAACACTGGGGTATCCTCCGCCGGAATCGCAGTAGATTTATTCAAAACTGCCACTGCGTGATCCACCGGAGGTGGCACACACCAACGTTCATCAGTAGCGGGTGTGAAAGGATAACGTAGCTTGAACCTGCTTGGCACAGCAAAAGGCTTCCGTATATTGCGCCATTGTTCACTAACAGCACGCTGAAAATCCTCAGTGCAAGGAAAAACCTGCGATGATTTGCGTCATCGCTGCGTCCCATAAGAGGCCAGGACAGCAGGAGGACATGGTTCATCCTGCAAATGCAGTGATTGTTTGATAGAAGCAACCAATTCATCCATGAGTGCAAGCTCTTCAGACGAGCCAGGGGGGAATTATCAACCCCTTCAACTTCTGCCTCCCCTTCAGACCCCACAAGGTCCAGGGACGAGCGGGACCCCGATAAGGTGACCTCAGCCATAGCAGCCCCATCACCATCGCCCTCTGAATCAGAGGAAATTGAAACTCTGGGCCGTTTTGTGGATTAAGCAGCCACAAGCATGTGCACCTGAGCAGCTAAGTTAGCCACGACAGTAGCCAAATCACCCCCCGCGGGGGGAGCAGCAGCAGTCCCTTGGACCCCCACTAAAGTGGGAGGAAATTTGCTTTTCTGAGAATCCATGCCCCCAAAAGTGTGTAGGAAAAAAAAGGAGTACTGCCTCTTTAAGATCGCGACGAGCGGAGCCCACCGCACACACCGACCCCCACAGGGAGAATCACAAAAACTTAGGCAAGGAATACAAGAATAAGGAAGATAAAACCTGGAGAGACCACTCAAGCTGCTGCACCGATCGCTGTTCTCAGGGAAAGGAAGTGATGTAACACAGACTGCTCCTATAAAGCCTATGGAAGGCTCCACAAACAAGGCCGCCGGTGAGGGACTTGCAAAGGTAGAGCATGCAGCGCTGACATGTGGCCCGAGCGATCGCCGCCAAAATGGCGGCGCTTGGCACCAAAAACGCCGCTCCCAGCACACAGAAATGGCCCTCATATGCCTGCAGCTATTAATAAAATGGCGGACCGCAGCAGCGGCCGCCGCATGTTGCACAAAACATGTTCCACAGCATGCCCTACAACATACAGCATGTCACACAGAATCACACAGTTTGTAACACAGAACAGTGTATAACAGCCCCCCTCCTTGCAGCCCACAGCAGCATCAAACCAGACAGGGAGCCCAATAGTGTGAACAGACATGCAGGGTTACACAGTCCCAGACTGACACCCACTAAACAGACAGGTCCCCACACAGAGTACACTTACCTTCTGAATGGCGTGGGGAACCCGCACAAGCGATCAAGCCACTGCACATGGGACAGAGAGAGTCGCAGCCAGGACGCAGTAGAACTGCGGTGCGAAACCGCATGGCGTCCAGTGAGGTAGCCACCTCACCACAGCATCCCTGCAGCGAACAGGGATGGGTCGTTCACATATGCCAGGAAAAATACCTGACTGAACGCTCGATGGCAGACTGAAGCCACTGGCCCACAACCTGCGACCAGGGGGGCCAGCCCGAGACCCAGCCCGCACGATCCTCTTCATCAGAAGAACTAACTAATGCTGACAAAAGCAACAGCTAAGTAAAGAGAGAAAAAAAACTCAAATAAAATCAAAGAGAAGATAAAGGCTGAGACAAAATGCCCCAGCACAGAAACAGCCAGCTAACTCCTGAAAGCTAGACAATGAAACTGAGGTATGGATACAGGAAGTAGGAGGGTATTGACTGAGGGGACCACCCCCTGGGGGAGGGCTATGTTAAAAGCTTTAATATTGACATATTCTGTTGCCTAGCTACTCCTACGGAGCAAAGGTCAATTACCCCATTGTGACGAATAAGAGGCGGCGACTGTCGGAGGACGTAAGAGAAACATGGTTTTAAAGAACATCACATTCAGCAAGTATTTAAAGTAGCATTAAAGTCAAAAGCAAACATATTACAGCTTACTAATTCTTAGATGTGGTGGCTGCATCTGGTTTTCTTTTTTAGGCTACGTTTCCACTAATGCGCCTTCAAAGTCACGCGATTTAAATGGGCGACTAGCTTCTATGAGGAACAAGTCGCACTAAGTCGTCCAAAAGTAGTGCAAAAATTAAAGTTACTTACTGGTAACGTCTTTTCCAGTAGTCTTTCAGGACAGGCACTTCTGAGAGAACCTGGCTCCTCCCTTCTTAGGAAACACCGCCCCAATTTATTGGATTTAAGCCTCCCTCCAGCTGGCTGCTTCAGTTCTTTACGAGTACCTCCGGCCACTGGGGAGACACAAAGATATATCATACTAACCTCCATCCTCTGATCATCTTATATTCAGACCTTCTTCGGGTGGGTATTAGTGCTGTCCTGAAAGACTACTGGAAAAGACGTTACCAGTAAGTAACTTTAATTTTCCCTTATCGTCTTTCAGGACAGGCACTTCTGAGAGGATAAGAGAGTACTTACTTTCAGGGTGGGACTACCGCTTGCAGGACTTTTCGCCCAAAAGCCTGATCTTTAGCGGATAGCAGGTCCAGTCTATAGTGTTTGGAAAAAGTTGTGTAGCTGGACCAAGTTGCTACCCGACAGATCTGCTCCGGGGTAGCACCAGCTCTTTCCGCCTGAGAGGCCGCCATTGCTCTTGTAGAGTGCGCCTTAATACCCATAGGGACCTCCTTACCGGAAAGCCTATAAGCATCACAGATGATTAATCTAAGCCATCTGGCTATTGAACGCCTGGACGCTTTAGTACCCTTCTTTGAACTATTAAATAAAACAAAAAAAAAAAAAAAGAGTCCGACTTCCTGAACTCCTTCGTGATGTTTAGGTATTGCAGAATGCATCTTCTGACATCTAAACTATGAAAACGAATTTCCTGTTCCTTCACAGGCTCTGAACAAAACGTCGGTAGCACTATCTCCTGGTCTCTATGGAACCTTGAGACTACCTTGGGTAGAAACGCTGGATCGGTTTTAAAGATAACCCGATCTGCAAAAATTTGTAAAAAAGGTGCTTTAACCGAAAGGGCCTCTAGCTCACTAACCCGCCTGGCGGTCGTGATTGCCACTAAAAAAAACCTGTCTTGAGGGTTAAATTTCTCACCGAACAAGACTCCAATGGCTCAAATGGCTCTTTAATGAGAGCCTGCAAAACTAAAGACAAATCCCACATTGGAAATGGGAGATTTCTTGTTGGTCTTTGCCTATTCAGGGCTTTGAAAAAACGGATCACCCAGGGATCTTTTGCTTAAGGTATTTCGAGGAATACGCTAATGGCTGAAATTTGGCCTTTTAGGGTGCTGATGGCTAACCCTTTGTTAGCCCCCTCTTGTAGGAACTCAAGTACTGATACTGTACTTCCTGCGTCTAAAGAGCTTGCTTTGCACCAGTTTCTAAAAAACTTCCAAGTTTTTAGGTAGATGCTCTGTGTCTCTTTCTTCCTGCTTCCTAGCAGAGTCTGCACCAGTTGGCCCGAGAAACCCTTGCTCTTTAACAGTTCTTCAGTAGCCAAGCTGCAAGGTTCCAATGTTGTGTCTGAGGACAGAGTACTGGGCCCTGGGAGAGGAGATCTTCTCTCACTGGTAGCAACCAGGGGGGCTCTACCGCTAAGCGATTTAGGGTCGAGAACCACGGTCTCCTCGGCCAATGTGGTGCTATAAGTATTAGCGTCGTACTTTCCTCCTGAAACTTCCTCAAGACCGCTGGTATTAGCACTGGTGGGGGGGGGAAGGCATAGGATTAGGGGAACACCCAGGGTTGAGCTAGAGCATCCACCCCTAGAGCTCCGTCCCATCTGCTCAGGGAAAAATATTGAGGTGTCTTTGTGTTCTGCCGTGAGGCAAACAGGTCGATGTTTGGCATTCCCCATCTCTGGGTAATTCCATTGAACACCTCCTGATTTAACGTCCAGTCTCCTTCTCTTACCTTCTTTCTGCTGAGAAAGTCGGCTAGTTGATTTAACTCTCCCTTGAGATGAACTGCCGAAAGAGAGAGAACTTGGACCTCAGCCCATTGCAAGATCTTTTTTGCCAGACCCCATAGGAGATTGCTTCTGGTTCCCCCCTGTCGGTTTAGATATGCTACCACTGTGGCATTGTCTGACCGTACCTGAATTCGGTGTCCCTGCAAGTCCTCCTGGAAGGCTCTGAGGGCTAACTCTACCGCCCTCAATTCCCTCCAATTGGAGGATTGTTTTGCTTCCTCCAGTCCCCAGGTCCCCTGGGCTAGCTTGGATCCCAGATGGGCCCCCCAGCCTATGCCGCTTGCATCTGTGGTGATGATGGTGGAGGCTATCTGAACCCAACAGAGGCCTTGTGATAGGTTTTCGGCTTTTCTCCACCACCACAGAGATCTTTTCACTGCGGTTGGGATCTGTATGAAGGAATCCAGGGAATCCTGGCTGCGGTCCCAAGTTTCCAGGATGAATAGTTGCAGGGGACGAAAGTGCAGGCCTGCCCACTGAACTGCTGGGATGGCTGCTGTTAGTAACCCCAGTATAGACATGGATTGTCTGACTGAGATCGCTTGGTTTGCTTGCAACTGTCCTACTGCCTTGTTTATTTTCTGCTTTTTGTCCGGGGGTAAGAAGATTTTTTGGACCCTGGAGTCTCTCGTACCCCAAGAACAATATCCTTTGTGTTGGTACTAAGGAGGATTTTTCTAAATTTTAGTAGCCAACCCAGGTCTTCCAGAATCCGTGTTGCATCCCGGAGATCCCTGGACAATTGTTCTTGGGAGTGGGCGAACAACAGCAGGTCGTCTAGGTATGTGATTACCGACAAACCCTGTAGTCGCATAAAAGCCAAGGTCTCTGCCATTACCTTCGTGAATATTCGGGGGGACGAGGAGAGGCCAAAAGGGAGGGCCTGAAATTGCCAGTGCTGAATGTCCTCCCCTGTTTTTACGGCTAACCTCAGGAATTTTTGGCTTTTCTCTGCAATGGGAATGTGCAGGTATGCATCCTTGAGATCTATCGAGGCCATATAGCACTGTGGGGAAAGGATGGTTCTTATCGAATAGATAGAGTCCATCCTGAACTTCCTGTATCTGATTGAACGATTCAGGGGTTTTAAGTTTAAGATTAACCTGTAACTGCCTGAAGGCTTTATCACCACAAAGATGTGGGAGTAAAAACCTTCTCCCACTTCCTTTGCTGAAACTCTCCGAATGACGTTTTGTATTTTTAGTTCCTTGAGAGAGGAGAGTATGGCCCTGGACTTCTGTTCGCATTTTGGCAGATGGGTGATTAACATTCTGGCAGGAGGGGGGCTTGAGAACTCCAGCTGATAACCCTGTCTTATTATCTGCAGGATAAAGGGGCTGGAGGTGATCTCTTCCCACCGAGGGAGAAAGGTCCCCAGTCTTCCTCCCACAGTGGTGAGGTTGTCATTGAGACTTCTTGGGCTGTTCAGGAGGGCGAAAAATAGCCCCCCTGCGGCCCTTCCCTCTTTGATTCCAGGATCTTTTCTGTCCTTCAGATTTCTTTGGAGCCGAAAAATTTTTCTGGGGATAGGACTTTCTATTGAATCCCGTCTTTTTCCCCTGTTTAATTGGGAAGGATTTCTTTCGGTCTGCCGTGTGATCCAGGACTGTTTCTAATCCTGGACCAAATAAGCGGTCCCCTGTAAATGGGATCCCACACAATTTGGCTTTAGAGCCCCCGTCTCCTTGCCAAGTTTTTAACCAGAGGGCTCTTCTAGCCGAATTGGTTAAGGCCGATGACCTGGCCGTCATGCGCACCGACTCCGCAGAGGCATCCGCTATGTATGCTACTCCCCGTAGTAACATGGGAAATGAGGATAATATGGTCTCCTTACCAGTCTCAGCCTCAATATGTGCCTTTACTAAAGGCAAAAAAGAACAAAAAAAGGGCGCACCGACCTAGCGCATTATCCTCAATAGAAGGCTTTATTTAAATAACATAAAAAATGGCTACTCACAGACGTAGATAAAGGTATAGCATATCAAGCTGAATTGCTCAAAAGTCCGTGTTTAGTCCATATAAGCGTCCATGATGAGATGACTGACGCGTTTCGAGGACCAGCCTCTTCCTCAGAGTCACTGTGTCATAACTGTCTCTTTGATTTAAATAATGATGTAGTGAGGTGGCGACCCAGTCACTGCCCCCAGGTGGGAGTGCCTCCTCCCCCGGGGGTGTGGCTAGAGCACCACCCACCTTCTCTTGTGACATTATTGGTAATTTGCAGTGGCAAACATCAATCATAAAATTAAAAATAAATATAAAATGCAAGTGCTAAAATGGTAATATTATATACGTGAAATAAAAACATATGCATAAGAACAGTGCAACAAAGTCTAAATGAAGAAACACCATGAGCTAATGTTAAAAACAAATAAAAATGCTTTCTCGGTGCACTTAAAATCATTGCGAACATTCCCTGGACTGACAGTAGAGAGCAGCCTATACAAGTGTTATTATTAGCCCTTATGCGCCCTTTTTTTGTTCTTTTTTGCCTTTAGTATCGGTGGACTACCCCAGTCCGTAAGGGCAGCAAGACCTTAGCCATCTGAGAAGCCAGTTGTCAGTCCCGTGAAGTGTGTGGTCAAGGGGTCTGGATACCAAGCGCAGGAGAAGGGTGGCTACACCTTATTGTTTTTTGGAGCTTTCAATATGTGCCTTTATCTGAGTTAGCCAATACTCCATGTTTCTGGCTACTACCGTAATTGCCATGGCAGGCTTAAGATTTCATAGAGCTGAGTCCCAGGCTTTCTTCAGGAGGGAGTCTGCTCGCTTATCCATGGGATCAGGGAGTGATCCCATATCCTCGAAAGCCAAGTCCGTATGCCTGGAGACTCGCGAAAAGGCTGCGTCCAGTTTAGGTGATTTGTTCCAGACCGCCGAATCATCCTCAGAAAAAGGAAATCTTTTCAGAGCTCCTGAAAAGAAGGGTTTCCTTTCTGGATCCTGCCACTCGCTTTTTATAGTGTCTACTAGGACTTCGTGTACTGGAAAAACCTTTTTCTTTGGTTTGCCCAGACTTGCATACATTTGATCATGCAAAGATAATGTTTTCTTCTCTTCCTGGATTCCTAGAGTGGTGTGGATAGCCGCTATCAGGCCTTCCACCTCTTCCAGAGACAGCTTGTATCTAGAGGTTCTTTTGGATTCCCCATCCGACCCCTCTGCCTCAGATTCCCCTGGGGAATTGGGGGGTGTGCTATCGCACTCTTCCCCTTGATGTACAGAACCCGCAGGTGCCTCCCCACTTGTAGAGGGTAGTAACTGCGGTGTTGGAGCATTTTCCTGCCGTGCCGACTGGGGGGGAACTCTGTGGAAGCTGGGTGTTAGCAAACAATTCCTTAAAGGATTGGAAAGTGCTAGCAAGCTCCTTGACAGAGGTGGCTAAATCTGCGTTTTGACTTTCCGTGTGTTCCTTCACTAAACTCTCCAGACATTCTTTGCATAAGGGTTTAGTCCAAGTTTCCCCCATATTCTCTTTGCAGGAAGGTGCATCTCTTCTTGGAAACATGGGCTGGCTTTTTCTCTGAGGCTTTCTGTAATTTCAAATATAAAAGGCATAGTTTAAAATCCACTACCTAATGCTCCCCAGCCTGCACAGCTTGCCCCACCAGAGGGTGTTGCTAGGGACGACCATCACCAAGAAGATCCCACAGTGTGACCCTCAGCCTCCCTACTCCCCTTAACTCTAAGGGAACAGAAAATGGAGCTAGTGGGAGAAGTAAGGGAGAACCACCCCAGGCCTCCTTACCTTATGGTGGCTGGTGCTGTTATCTCCCGGAGCGGTAACTGAGGTATGTGCCTCCGACATGCTTCCTGGAGTGGCTCTTAACCTGGCAGCTGTCCCCCAGCTTGCAGGACGCACCAGCCTTTCATATCTGGCGCGCTCACCGCCGCGACCCGGAACCGGAAGTCGCGGTTTGCCGCCGGAAGTGCCCGCCCCTACCGGAAGTGACGTCCCCCGTCATCCGGCCCGGCTGCTCCACACCGCCGCAAGCGGGGGGCGGAATGCACCATGGCGGACGCTCTCCCCGAGCGTGGTGAGCGGGCCCCCCAGCCAAGAAACTCCGCTGAGCGAGGCTGTGGTGATAAAGATTTTCTGCGGCCGACAGGTAAGCGGGTCCCCCCCGGTGCTGTCTTTCTTGGCCGCCTTCTGAGAGTACCTGACTCACTCTAACTTCAGCCTCCTGGCTTCAGCTAAGGCTCCTCTTGGACGGTGTCTCCCCGCTGGAGGAAACACCAGAACTGAAGCAGCCAGCTGGAGGGAGGCTTAAATCCAATAAATTGGGGCGGTGTTTCCTAAGAAGGGAGGAGCCAGGTTCTCTCAGAAGTGCCTGTCCTGAAAGACGATAAGGGAAAAAACTTCTCAAGTCGCTGCGTCTTGAGTTGCAGCAGTTAGAATGGTCCTAATTGAAATTAATAGGTTGACTTGGTCATGCGACTTGACATGTGTCAAGACGCACAACAAGTCGCACTAGTGGAAACGGGGCCTAAGGCGCTCTTCCCATTTTCATCTGGTGTTCAAGCCTGTAAGTTTGTGGTTTTTCAAGAGAACAAGCTGTCCTAGAGATGTACCAGTTACAGGGATGAGTCAAACCACTTAAAGTGGTAGTATACTCAACCCGTCTCTTCTGGGTTTGGTGGCTCCAGCGCTGTGAGTGGCCGGAGCCGCGATGACATCACCCCGCGCACGCATGCAGGGTTTTAACTTCCCGGCAAGGAACTCTGAAGGTCCGCCAGACTTTCAGAGTGCATGCGCCGCTAGCGTCAACATGCAGTGCAAATATCCCCTAAACCGTGCAGGTTTAGGAGATATTAATTGTACCTACAGGTTAAGTCTTATTATAGGCTTACCTGTAGGTAAAAGTCACAACAAATTGGTATACCACCACTTTAAAACTGGCAGAGGTGCTTAGAATGATCAGCTTTTATAGATGGAATATATATTTATATGTAAACATATGTAATATTTATGTTTTTGCTGTGACTGCTTATAAAGCATTAGCTGGAATTTGGCTTAAAATTTGTTATTGTATTAAAATTGGCTAGTACGAGGGTGCCCCTGTGCTCATCATTAATCCAAAGTGGGGGTACTTTAATACAGGATGCATTTTACTGGCCAGATCACCAGGTAGAAAAAGCCTTTAACAAAAAAAAAAAAAAAAAAAAAAAAAAAAAAAAACACACAGCAATCACATCTAATGATTGGCAAGCTGCAATATATTACATTTTGTGGTTTAATACACTTTAAAAAGGCATCAAACTGTTTCCCTGCAACTTTTAAAACGGTGTCAGCCCCTGCCATACACAAGTTTCTACCACATACTTTTCTACAATGCAGTGATTAGCAATACAGCTTGGTCAAGACCGTTGAGGAAGCAGCTCAAAATCCAGTTATTCAGAAGTATAGGACTATACATCTACAATTACCTTAACAGTCTGGTCCAAAGAGGAAGTTACTGCCCGAGCTTGAGGGCCTCCAGAACCACACTGTACATCTGTGATAGGCAGTGTGTGTTGGGTTCACCTGTCTGGGTTCAGGCCCTCACATGCTTCAGCCTGCAATACACTGAATAAGAGACATTTATTAGTCAAGATAAACCAGGAACTATAGACAACCTTGTTTGGCAGCTACAACCACAGAATTTCAGGCTACAGAATTATTTAGAATAAAAGTGTATGTCTAGCCATTTTTTAACCACTTTAGCCCTGGAAGGATTTGCCCCCTTTGTGACCAAGCCCTATTTTGCAAATGTTAGCAACTATGGTCACATCATAAACATATAGGAAATACACTCACCACTGTGCAGACTGCTTCTTCCTCTAACCACTAGTGCTACCAGACCGCTCTCTTTTGAGCCCAACGTGTTCTAACGAGTCTTTTAAGTAGTTGAGATGTCCAACCCCCTACGTCACTTCTGGGCGGAGAGCGCGGCAAATTGCTGCTATTACCCTATTGGTTTACCCAGTCACTCTGCTCTGATCGGAACTCCGCCTCCCGCCTCCCTAGCGCAAGTCGCCGCTACTGCGCATGCAGAGCAGACCACGTGACCTGGCTAGGAGCCCTTAGAGCTGGTGCTGAGCGCGGATGGAGCCGGCCAGCATATCTTCATGCTACACTGGCCAGGTGCTCAGGATGGGAGGCTCACAGCGCCGTGCTGTCACTTACTGGGCAGGGAACAGTACACCGCACCCTCTGGAGCTGACAGCTGGGGAAAACGACCTGAATGTGTGGGAGGGAGCTGCAGAGAAATGTGAGTGAGACATCCCAAGGTAATGTGTGTGTCTGTGTGAGACATCCCAGGGTAATGTGTGTGTCTGTGAGAGCTGCAGAGAAAGGTGAGTGAGACATCCTATGGTAATGTGTGTGACAGACATCCCAAGCTTCCCGCAACTTGCAGGAGTCTCCCCCTTTGCTCGGCGGCTCACTGACACCCCCAAGTACCGTGCAATCTCCCGCCTTCTGTGAGAGACTCGGGATGTCTGCCGGTTTCCTGTGTGATGGATGGATGGATGAGCCCACCTCCGAGGACACACATCGTCTATCACGTCTGGAATCAGAACTGTCATTTGCTACCGGCGCCCTCTAGTGGCCACAGTGCATCAGCGCGGCTTGTCTCTGTCGTAAGATCATGGTGCAAGTGTATATGACACAAAGCCTTAAGAAGGGGGAGACTTGGTCCAGACTCCAGAAGGAGTCTACTATGACACAAACAGCCAGCTCTGTGCTGGGAGGGGAGCCCTATAGAGCCTGGGTACTAGAGCTTGCACTCACTTCCAGCCCTGAGTGGGAACAGGGTAAGGTGGGGAGGGCACAGTAAGGAGGAGAGTGCACAGGGGTAGGGTGGGCCTACGTGCAGTGGGAGAGAGCACAGGTTGGCACAACGTAAAGTGCAGAGGGCACATGGGGAGGGTGGGTACCAGTTAAAGAGGGCATGAGGTAAGGTGCTTAGAGCACAGGTGGGCACAAGATAAGGTGGAGAGAGCACAGCGGGTACGTAGAAAGGGTGGGCACAGGGTGAGGTACAGAGAGCACATGATGGCGCAGGGTGGGCACAGCATAAGCTAAGAGGATACAGGTGGGCAGAGGGTAAGCTAGGCAAAGCACTGGTGGGCACAGCGGTAGGGTGCACAGGGCACTACCCGCTATCAGTACCCACCAGCAGTCTGCAGAAGAAGTAGAAAAGGTATGTGCATTAGTGTGTAAATTGTTTGTTTTTTAATAAGTAGTTGTGTTCTGTCATATGTCATGTCCTTGTTCATACATGTAATGTCCTTATTTATACATTTTCTGGCTGCCTAAGTCATATGTGTTGGGGTAGGGGTGCAACTATCCCCCAGCACATAACTGGAAATGTCCCAGCATGTGCAGTGTTTGACTCATACCACCATCATCACTTCAAATCATTGAAGTAGTCATGGTGGTTAGAGTGTTCCTTTAATATCTCTCGGTAACTAAACCTCTGTATACTGATTCCATTTCATTTCATCATCCTCTAGTTGTGTTAAATTAGTTGCGCGGAGGAAGGGCGTCGGTTGTGCAGAGTGCCACCTCCCTGAAATTAGTTTTTGCAGGTTGGGATGTCTGTGTGTGTGTGTGGGAGCTGCAGAGAAAGGTGAGTGAGACGTCCTAGGATAGTGTGTGTGAGGAGCAGGCACTGTGCTATTGGGGGTTCTGATCAATCATCTTTCTACCCTTCATAGGACCGGCTGCAGCAGAAGATAATGTGCCCAGCGCCAGTCACCTGTCTAACGGCCTCTCCTAGTGGACTGTACGTGGCGGTGTGGATTATTGGGGAGAATATCTGCTTGTGGGAGGTAAGTCGGGTAAACCTTGCTGAGAAGTGATCTAAAGATGGCCATTAACCACTTAAACCCCGGAAGATTTTACCCCCTTCCTGATCAGGGCCTATTTTGCGATTGGCACTGCGTGACTTTAACGGACAATTGCGCGGTCGTGCAATGCTGTACCCAAATTAAATTGACATCCTTTTTTTTTTTTCCCACAGAGCTTTCTCTTACGCCCTCCGACAGTCGCCGCCCACTCATAGTCTTCACCAATGGGTTATTGACTTCATCTCCACAGGAGTAACTAGGCATAAGACTTGTTAAACAAACATTTACATAGACCCACCCATGGGGGCTGTCCCACTGGTCCAATATCCCCCTGCAATCATCCATCCCAACTCAGTTTGTCTTCTGCCTATTTAAGAAGTAGATGGGCTTCCCTGTGCTGGGGCTACAGTCTCAGCCTTCTATTTTATGATTTTATTTTACTGCAAATGTGTTTTTTTTCCTTTGCATTACTACCTGCTTATTTTGTCAGCGTTAGTCGGATCTTCGGATGAAGACGGCGCTTGCGGAGCTGGGAGTCGGACTGGTTCTCCAGGACAGAGGGCCAGATGGAATCCCAGCCCGCCATCGAGCATTTAGCAGGCTGTGTTCGCCCTGGCCTCGCAAACGACCCATCCCTGTCCTCAGGGATGCAGCCTGTGAGGTGGTTACCTCGCTCGGACGTCTCCTCCAAGGTTCTCCATGTACTGTTAGCATCCTGAGTTTTTTGGCTGACGGCACCCCTGCCATCTTGAGGGTGGGCTGTTTCCTGTGCAATGTGAGGCACCCCATGCCATCGAATACAGGTAAGTACATCATGTGTGGGGCCTCTGTCTGGGGCTGGCAGTCCTATGTGTCTGTGTTATTCCCTCATGTCTGTGCGTTTTTCGGGCTCCCTGATCCCGGTCCCTGCGGAGGTTTTCTCTCACCGCCAGTGCGCTGTGTGGGTCTGGGGGTCCCTCTCCTGTGTCACTTTAGGGTGCTTGTGGAGATAGACACGTGTGGGGTTAAACACCGCCGGTCCGCCATTTTAGGTGTGGGCAGCATGTCTGGCTTCACTGTGGGCGCTTATACAGCATGTATGTGGTGTGTTTTTGGCGCCTTGCGTCGCCATCTTGTGTGTGGCAAAACGTTTGTTCCGAGCACGTCGGCGGCCATTTTACCGAAGCCTCCCATTATTTTCTATTGGCAACCATTTTTCCTTAGCCTGAAGCCTCAGTTCAGTCTCTTGCGGTGACATCACTTCCTCTCTCTCAGGAAAGCTCGGCTGCGGTGGTAACACTTGTGGGTGTCTGCTGTCTTTTTTCCTTGTGCAATCCTTCTGGCTATCAGTTATCCTGCTTGGGGGTCTGTGTTTCAGTCAGTGTAGCGGTGTGCTGCGGGGGTTTAAAGGGCCAGTACCTCAAAAAAAAAAAAAATTATTTTACATGGAATCTCAGGACAGAAAATTTCCTCCAGCCTTGGTGGGTGACTCTGGTTCCTCTGAGTCCTTTACCCTGACTACTTTGTCTGCTGCTGTGGTGACTTTGGTGGATATTCTGATGACTGAACGAGCTGGTACATAGTTACATAGTAGGTGAGGTTGAATAAAGACAATAGTCCATCCAGTTCAACCTGTGTAGGTGTGTGTGGCTGTAATCATCTCACATAGCCCTTAATGTCCTGATCCTTGAGATGTAAGTCTGAGTCTTTTGAAAGCCACCATACTACCCGCAGAAACCACCTCTTGTGGTAGACAATTCCACAATCTTGTAGCCCTAACAGTAAAGAACCCTCCTCCTTGCCTGAGGTTAAAACGCTTCTCTAATCGCATTGTATGTCCTCGAGTCCTCATGCAATTCCTTCGAATGAACAGCTTTTTTTCTAAGCTGAGATCCCCATTAAGATATTTATAAATTGCTATCATGTCCCCCCTCAGACGTCTCTTCTCCAGGGAGAATAAATCGAGCGATTGCAGCCTCTCTTCGTAGTTATGGTCCTCCATCCCCCTAATCAGTTTAGTTGCCCTTCTCTGGACTCTCTCCAGCTCCAACACATCCCTCCTGAGGACTGGCGACCAGAACTGGACAGAATACTCCAGATGCGGTCGGACCAGACTTTTATAAAGTGGAAGGATTATAGTCTTATCTCTGGAATACATCCCTTTCTTTATGCATGCTAATAATCTGCTGGCTTTGGCAGCTGCCGCTTGACATTGCATGCTGTTGCCTAATCTATCATCAACCAAGACTCCCAGATCTTTCTCCATTTTTGATTCCCCCTAGAAAAAGGCCTCCGCTTTCCTTTTCTTCTGATTCTGAATCTGACGTGGGTGGTGGGCCCCTTGAAGGGTCTCGCTCTTCTCAGTCTGAGGGGGAGGCGGAGGTTACTGGGGTGGATGATTCCCCCTCTGGGACGCCCGAGGAACGCGCAGCTATGGATGCGCTGATCCTTGCCATTAAAGAAACACTGCATGTAGAGGATGAGCCCAATCCTCCGGGCATTGTGTCCTCCTTTGGTACACACAGGACCCGCAAGGCGGCGCAGGTGTTCCCTTGCCCCGCTGAGTTCCATGCTACAGTGAATGAGCAATGGCACAGTTTCAAACGCACCTTTGTGCTGCCCAAGAGGTTTCAACTTCTTTACCCTTTTGCGTCTCCTACGGCTTTGCGCTGGTGTATGGCTCCTCAAGTGGATCACACTGTGGCCAGGTTGAACAGGGATACTCTGGTACCCACCGAAGATTATCCGGTGTTTAGGGATCCTACGGATAGGAGGTTGGAGTCCCTTGCCCGCCATGCTTACATGGTGGCCGGTTCCTTACTAAAACCTATTTTCGCTTCTGTCATGGCAGCTCAGGCTGTGGCGGATTGGACGAAGATGCTTAGATGCACTCTCGTGGCTGATTCTGCTCCCCCTGCTACAATGGAGATGGTGGACCAGATTTATCAGGGGGTCATATATTTGTGCGATGCGGCCTTGAATGAAGCCCCATTAACTGTCGCCTGATGTGGTTGAAAAGCTGGTCAGCTGACCAAACGTCAAGGAAAACGGTGGCTGACATCCCCTATGCGGGGTCTCGCCTTTTTGGTGAATTCCTGGATGAATTGGTGAAAGGGGTCACTGGGGGCAAGAGCACTCTGTTGCCCCAGAACCCTAAGGGTAAGTCTTTCCGCGGTAAGCGGGGCCCTTCCTTTAAACTAAATCATTAGTCCTTTCGTGCCTTCAAGACACAGAACAAGGGGAAACCTTTCAAGGGCCAGAGAAAACCCTGGGCGGGCAAACCAAAATCCGGCCAAGCAGGGGCAGCGGGCCAGTCCGCCTCTGCCTGAAGGGGCGCCCTCACCCATTTCAGTGGTGGGGGGGCGTTTGCGCGGTTTCCTCCAACCTTGGCTGCTCCGAAATCCTGGACAGGTAGGTTTAGGAAATCATTCGATCAGGGTTTATAAGATCGAATTCCTTTCACGGCCGGAGGACAGATTCTTTCCCTCAAATCCTCATTTGACCCCAGGGCGGTTACAAGACCTGCATCAAGCGGTGCAGGATCTTCTCGCTCAGGGGGTGATCGTCCCTGTGCCTCATCGGGACAGGTTTCAGGGTTTTTATTCCAATCTGTTCACTGTGCCCAGAAAGGAGGGCAAAGTGCGTCCGATTCTGGACTTAAAAGCGCTGAACCGCTTTGTGCGCGTTCAAAAGTTCCGCATGGAATCGCTCCGTTCGGTGTTGGCCTCCCTGAATCCGGGGGAGTTCCTGGCCTCTATATACCTGAAGGATATCTACACATCCCCATTTTTCGAGGGTCATCAGAGGTACCTCCGATTCGCTATCGCGGAGGAACATTACCAGTTTTTGGCGTTACCTTTCGGTCTCGCTTCGGCTCCATGGGTCTTTACCAAAGTGTTGGCGCCTGTTCTGGACCTGTTGCGGGCACAGGGCATTGCGGTCTTGGGATATCTGGACGATCTCCTGTTAAGATCGAGTGCCAGTCAGAGCCTGCTGCACGATCTGTCCACTACGGTCCAGGCGCTTCAGGAGTTCGGGTGGACAATCAACATTCAGAAGTCGACCTTGTCGCCTTCGGTTCGTCTCCCGTATCTGGGAATGGTTCTGGACTCTGCTCTAGCAAAGGTGTTCTTACCAGAGGACAAGCCCTGGACCCTACAGAACGAGGTCAGGTCCCTCAGGGACAACAAATCCTCATCACTCAGGACCTGTATGCGGTCCCTGGGATTAATGGTGTCGGCCTTCGAGGCGATATCATTTGCACAATTTCACACGCGCTCTCTTCAAGCGGAGATCCTAGCCAGGTGGGACAGGCTACCTCAGTCTTTGGACCTGAGAGTGTCTCTGAGTCGCCAAACCAGAATGGATCTCTTGTGGTGGCTTCAGTCCCCGGCGGTGTCGGACGGAAAATCCTTCTGGCCAATTCTGTGGACGGTAATGACCACGGATGCCTGTCTGCCCAGGGCACTTGGTCGGAGGAGGAATCCTCCCTTCCGATAAACATATTGGAATTGAGAGCGATCAGGCTGTGCCTGATCCATTGGTCGGATCGTCTTCAGGGCCGTCCTGTATGGGTGCAGACGGACAATGCCACTGCGGTGGCTTACATCAACCACCAAGGGGGCACCAGGAGTGCCCGGGCGGCCCAGGAAGTGACCAGTATTCTGTCTTGGGCCGAGACTCATGTCCTGTCGATTATCGACGGTTCACATTCGGGGTGTGGAGAATTGGCAGGCCGACGATCTCAGCCGCCAGACCCTGGAACAGGGGGAATGGTCCCTACACCCAGAGGTGTTTCAGATGCTGTGTGCGAAGTGGGGATCCCCGGATGTGGATCTGTTTGCGTCTCGGCTAAACCACAAGGTGGAAAGGTTCGCGGCAAGAACGCGCGATCCCCTGGCGGACGCCTCAGATGCGCTGGTGGTGCCTTGGCGTCAGTATCGACTGATTTATGCCTTGCCTCCAATTCAATTGTTGTCCAGATTCCTTCGCAGATTGGCCTTGGAACAATCGCTGGTGATTCTGGTGGTGCCGGACTGGCCTCGCCAGTCCTGGTACGTGGACATCGTTCACCTGGCTGTAGAGCCCCTGTGGCGGCTGCCAATGCGAGAAGATCTGCTGTCCCAGGGACCGATCCTCCATCCTGCTTTACAGTCCTTGGCTTTAACGGCATGGCTGTTTACAGCCAGGTCCTGAGAGACAAAGGTCTCTCCTCAGAGGTCATTCCTACTTTGATCAAGGCTAGAAAAGCCTCTTCTGGTAAGATTTATTGCCGTACATGGAAAGCTTATTTTGCCCGGTGTGAGTCCAGGGGTTTCTCTCCTCGTGCCTATTCGGTGGCAAAGGTGTTGGCTTTCCTCCAGACTGGTGTGGACCAGCGTCTTGCGTTGACCACGATTAAGGGCCAGGTCTCCTGCACTGGCTATTCTTTTCCAGCGCCCTGTGGCGTCTAATTCCTTGATTCGCACCTTTTATTCAAGGTGTGCGTCACCTGGCTCCCCCTAGAAGGGAGCCCTTACCTCCATGGGACTTGAACTTGGTTCTTTCCGTGTTGCAGCGTTCCCCTTTTGAAAACATCAGGGAACTTTCCTTACCTATGCTATTTAAGAAGATTGCGTTCCTGGTAGCGATCACTTCTGCTCGCAGAGTGTCAGAGTTGGAGGCGTTGTCTTGCCGCTCCCCTTACCTGGTGGTTTATAGGGATAAGGTGGTCTTGCGACCTAATCCGTCCTTTTTGCCCAAGGTGGTTTCGGAAATTCCACCTGAATGAGGACATTGTTTTGCCTTCGCTTTGTTCAAATCCTAAGCATCCAAAGGAGGTTGCCTTGCATTCCTTGGATTTTGTCCGGGTGATCAGGGTTTACCTGTCGTCGACTGAATACTTTCGAAAATCAGAATCTTTGTCCTTCCTGAGGGACCTCGGAAGGGTATGGCTGCGTCTGCAGCAACCATTGCCAAATGGATCAGACAGACCATTGTACAGGCCTATTCGTTGCGGGAACGGGTTCCTCCCTTCCCTGTCAAGGCGCACTCTACCAGGTTGATGAGTACGTCCTGGGCCTATCGGCATCAGGCTTCGGTGGCCCAGGTGTGCAAGGCTGCGACTTGGTCGTCGGTGCACACTTTCTCAAAATTCTACATAATTGATGTTCTGGCATCAGCTGATGCATCCTTTGGCCGCAAAGTTCTCTCTGCGGCAGTTCCATAGGGAACCCTGGTATTGTACGGGTCCCTGGCTGTTGGGGTTGTTTTCCCCTTGGTTATTTGTTTTCCTGGGTTGTTGCTCATGTTGAGCCCTTTTTTGTTACCCAGAAGGTTACCTTCTTGTACATGTAAGGTTCCTTTCTCTGATGTGGGTACTGCGTTGCTTTTCTGGCGGTTGTGTTGCCCACCCCTCATGTCTACACTGCTTTGGGACATCCCCATAAGTGAAGACTGTGTGAATGGGCGGCGACTGTCAGAGGACGTAAGAGAAAACTGAATTTTTGTAAAATCTTACCGTAAAATTCCTTTCTCTGAGTCCTCTGACAGTCGCCGCCCCTCTTTTTGGAGTCTTTTTTTATACACTTTCACTGCTTGCGACCAAGCTGAATTGGGATGGCTATTGCAGGGGGGTATTGGACTAGGACTAGGACAGCCCCCATAGGTGTGACTATGTCATTTTATATGTCGATTTATTGTTCTTTTAGTCTTAAGCCTAGAAACTCCTGTGGAGATGAAGTCAATACCCCTTAAGTGAAGACTGTGTGAATGGGCGGCGACTGTCGGAGGACTCAGAGAAAGGAATTTTATGGTAAGATTTTACAAAAATTCAGTTTTTTTTCATGTAAACCAAGTCACAGAAAAGGCTTGGTTTTCAAGTGGTTAGAAGAGTGGGTGATGTGTGGCTAAGATTGAGCATAAAATGCCGGGACAGTTCAAACACGCCCCCCCCCCCCCCAAATGACCCCTTTTTTGAAAAGTAGACACCCAAAGCTATTTGCTGATAGGCATATTGAGTCCATGGAGTATTTTATATTTTGCCCTAAGTTTCGGGAAGATGACAATTTGTTTTTTGTTTTTTTTTTTTTTACAGAAAGTTGTCACTAAATTATATATTGCTCACGCATGCCATGGGATTATGTGAAATGACACCCCAAAATACATTCTGTTGCTTCTCCTGAGTACAGGGATACCACATGTGTGAGACTTTTTGGGACCCTAGCTGTGTACACGAGCCCGAAAACCAATCCCCATCTTCAGGTTTTCTAATGGCGTAAATTGCTGATTTCTCCTTTCACCCTTCCAGGACGGCCCACATATGAGAGATTGTGGCTCCAACTCACAGGAAACACAACTATTTTGCAGCTGTTAAAAAGGTCCCACCCATCCTTGAGCTCACACCGGAACGTTTTTTTTTTTTGCTGACCTGAAGGCAAATGGCTGTCTGATAGGTAACCCTGGAAGGCAGGTACGGACGGCCTAATGGCAGGTTCCTCCCTATCTGCATCCTGGAAACAGGAACTTGCAGGTCGCCAAACATTTACCACTGCACTACCTATCATAGTTTCAGAGGCCCTGAAATTTCAAGATGGCACAAAACCCCCCCAAATGACCCCATTTTGCAAAGTAGACACTCCAAGCTATTTGTTGAGAGGCATGGTGAGTCCATGGAATATTTTGCCACAAGTTTCTGGAAAATTATTTTTTTTTTTTTTGTTTTTTGTTTTTTTTGTTTTTTACACAAAGTTGTCAGTAAATGATATAATGCTCACACATGCCATGGGTATATGTGAAATGACACCCCAAAACAAAATACATTCTGCTGCTTCTCCTGAGTACAGGGATACCCCATGTGTGAGACTTTTTGGTAGTTTAGCCGTGTACAGGACCCGGAAAACCAATCCGCCCCTTCTGGCTTTCTAAGGGCGTAAATTGTTGATCTCACTCCTTACTACCTATCACACTTTTGAAGTCCATGAAATGCCAAGATGGCACAAAACCCCCCCAAATGACCCCATTTTGCAAAGTAGATACTCCAATCTATTTGCTGAGAGGCATAGTGAGTATTTTGCAGCTCTTCTTTTTTTTGTAAAATGAAGAAAAAACAGGGAAATGCGTTTTTTTTTTTTTTTTTTTTTTTTCCAAATCTTTGTGACAAAAGGTGAGATCTGCAAAACACTCAACATGCCTCTGCAAATAGCTTAGGGTGTCTACTTTCCGAAAAGGGGTCATTTGGGGGGGGGGGTTTGTGCTGTCTTGGCATTTCATGGCCTCCGAAACTGTGATAGGTAGTCAGGAGTGAAATCAACAATTTACGCCCTTGGAAAGCCTAAAAGTGGGGATTGGTTTTCGGGGTCCTGTACTCGGCTAGACTGCAAAAAGGTCTCGCACATGGGGTATCTCTGTACTCAGGAGAAGCAGCAGAATGTATTTTGGGGTGTCATTTCACATATACCCATGTCATGTGTGAGAAATGTATATTTTAGTGACAACGTTGTGTAAAAAAAAAAATTGTAATTTTCCCCAAACTTGTGGTAAAATATATAATATTCCATGCCTCTCAGCAAACAGCTTGGGGTGTCTACTTTCCAAAATGGGGTCATTTGGGGGGGTTTTGTGGTATCTTGACATTTCAGGGCCTCCTAAACCGTTATAGGTAGTGAGAAAATGCAATGAAAAATGTACGCCCTTTGAAATTCTGATGGTGATTTGTTTTCGGGGTCCCATACACTGCTAGGCTCCCAAAAAGTCTCATATGTGGTATCCCTGTACTCAGGAGAAGCAGCAGAATATATTTTGGGGAGAAGCAGCAGAATATATTTTGGGGTGTAATTACACATATACCCATGGCATGTGTGAGCAATATATCCTTTCAATGACCACTTTGTGTAAAAAAAAAAAAAAAAATAAATAAATAAATTCAAACACCTGTGACAAAAAAATGAAACATTCAATGAGCTCAACATGCCTCTCAGAACATTCCTTAGGATGTCTACTTTCCAAAAAGTGGTAGTTTGGGGGGGGGGGGGGGTTGTACTTCCCTGCCATTTTAGCACTTCATGAAATGAGATAGGCAGTCAGAAATTAAAGCTGCGTAAATTTCAGTATTTACACCATAGTTTTTAGACGCTATAAATTTTGCGCAAACCAATAAAAATACGCTCGTTGAAATTTTTTTGTCAAGGACATGTAGCTAGATACATTTTGGCCAAAAAATATGACATAAATTGAGTATATTGGATATTTTTTAAAAGACAAAGTTGAAAATGTGTTTTTTTGCTCTTCTTTAATTATTGCAAAAAATAAAAAGCGCAGAGGTGATCAAATACCACCAAAAGAAAGCTCTGTCTGTGGGGAAAAAAGGACGTAAAGTTCTTTTGACAATTGCGCGGTCATGCAGTGCCGTACCCAAAGTCACGAAGTGCCATGTTGAAAAAGGGGTCTGGTCAGGAAGGGGGTAAAATCTTCGGGGGCTTAAGTGGTTAACATCTGTTTCAACACATATGCATGTTTAAAGCAATCAGCCAAAGCTACTTTAAATTTCTAACTTTAGACTAGTCAATTTAAAAAGTGTGTTCCACAAAACCTCTTCCAGGGAGCGGTAATATTTCATGTTTTAGGTAAGAGTGTAGATGGACTTAATTATTACTAAGATGTACACTGTGCACCAGGAGAAGTATAGCACTCGCGTTTTAGAGATCAAGCACAAAGAAATGGAAAATGTAGACAGTTATATGGCTTAACCCCTTCGCTGCTTCGTACGGATTTGACAGCCGGGGGTTCCACACACCATGCGGTGGCTGCAGCCACAGGGATTGTGTGTAAAACTGACAGGCAGATGCATTCAGGTCCGCTGCCGCCCTGATTGCCTCCACACATCCCTGGTTTTTTAGACCCTCATGTTCATTACCACTTCTGTACCAGAAGATTTTTTTTTCCCCATTGGTGACCAAACCATTTTTCGGCACTACATTTTTTAGCGGACAATTGTGCGAAACTGTAACCAAATAAAATTGATTTTTTTTTTTTTCCCCACAAATGGAGCTTTCTTTTGGTAGTATTTGATCACCTTGTTTTTTGTTTACAATTTTTTTTTTTTTTTTTTTTTTTTATAGCACAAAAAATAAAAACACATTTTTTTTTTTTTTTTTTTGTCATTTTAGTCCAATTTGTATTCTGCTACATATGTTTGGTTAAAAAAATGGCAAGAGTGCCGGGTCGCACTTGTGCGATGCGGGAATGCTGCGAATTCGCAGCCTGTTCCCGCATCGCAAACGCACATCTGGCAGTTCACACTGCCATATGCGATACGCTGGGGGTGTCAATGAAATGTTAACGACACCTCCAATTTGATCGCATATCGCAGTGCGATCTGACAGTTCGCACAGGATTGGATCGCACAAGTTTGAACCACTGTGCGATCCGATCCTGATGCGGCTGAAAAAATGCCTCATGTGCAACTTTTGTGCGGGTGCAGTGCGAATTTAGCCATACAAAGTGTATGGCTGAATTCGCACTGCACATCCGATCGCATGTAATTGCCGCACATGCGGAAGTGTGAACCGGCACAGAAGCTTATTTTGATTTGTTAGCGCAAAAGTTATCACGTCTACAAACTAGGGGAAAGATTTGCTATATATATATATATATATATATATATATATATATATATATATATATATATATATATATATATATATATAATATTATTTATTTTATTTAACTTGTGATGGCGGCGATCTGCAATTTTTAGCGGGACTGCAACATTGCGGCGGACAGACATTTTTAACACTCTTGGGGGGAGCAGTGACATTACTACAGTAATCAGGGCTAAAAATATCCATTGTACTAATGACACTGGCAGGAAAGGGGTTAACCCAGGGGCAATGAAAGTGTTCAATGTGAGCCTAGGGGGTGTTTTCTAATTGTGAGTGGGATAGGCTTATTGGATCAACACAGGGACCTGTGTTCCTAAATAGGAGGAACACCGGAGTCCTGTGCTGATCGCTGACAGAACCACGGTCTGCTGTGTTTACAACGGCAGACTGCTGTTCTGTCTTCAGGGGAAGTGATCACCGGCCCTGCAGAGGCGTGACGTATGGGTACAGCGATTTTAGCAGCCGAGCCAGCCTGCCGCAGTATATCTACAGCAGGCGGTCGACAAGAGGTTAAAGAGTACCTGTCGCCTAAAAATGACCACATAGGGACAGTTTAAGTTAAGCCTACGTGTAAAAAGATTGATTGATACATGTTGCATATCGCCGCTTACGCTGGAGTGAGAGCAATAATTCTAGCACAAGACCACCTCCGTAACACTAAACCGATTTACCTATAGGGGGCTTTTGAAGTGTCGCCTATAGAAAATGTAAGGTACCAAAGTTTTGTCTAAATGGTGGTGTGTGTTGCCATTGTTTAAAGGCTAAGTTCACCTTTTCGGGCAGAAGACTTTTCATATATCTTTTCTGCCCAAGCAATCCCAATGTGCTCATCTCCACTTACCTAGTCCTTGGCAGGTCTAAACCTGCACCTTTTAGTTAAAAATGGGGAAAAAAATGATTCCATCACTACCTGTATCATGTGATCGAGGAATCCTCCTATCTCTTCATGCACCGCCTTACTGCATCATAGAAGAAGGCGTGTTTTACTTCTCTGGACCACACCTTCCTCATTACTATACCATGTTTTTTTTGTTTTTCCACCAACTTTCCTACTTTCTTTAACCAGTTCCTGACTGCCCACCCCATATGTACTGCGGAAGAATGACAGAACGGTGGTCTGCCTATGTAAACAAGGCAGACCGCTGTTCTGTCAGGGAGTAAGAGAGATTGTGTTTCAGCTAATCTGAAACGCCAATCTCTATTCCTCCAGTGCATCCACTCTTCTCTTCTCTCCCCCCCCCCCCCCACAGTTGGAAAGCACTCCCTAGGAGTACACTTAACCCCTTGATCGTCTGATATTAACCCCTTCACTGCCAGTGTCATTTATACAGTGACAGTGCATTTTCTTTTTAACACTGATCACTTTGATGTCACTGGTCCCCAAAAAAGGTCAGTGTCAGATTTGTCCGTCGCAATGTCGCAGGCACGCTAAAAATCGCTAATTGCCGCCATTTCTAGTAAAAACAATTTAAAAAAGTCTCTAAATGTATTGCATAGTTTGTAGACCTGTGATCCGAGTACCCGATGGGCTGGTGACAGGTACTCGGGTACTCTGATGGGCTGGTGACAGGTCCTCATTATTGGGGGGGGGGGGGGTGCAATCGTGTTTTTATTGTGGACTGTAATTGGTAACTAGCTGTTACCGCAATCTCCTCCTCACACAGGATCGGTGTGTGAGGAGAAGAACACGGTAACAGCTAGTTACCGTGGTTTCTGTTGACATTCTGTGACCGGCTGTGATTGAAAATCATTATAGAACATACAATGACCATAAACTGATAACTGTATTGTTGTCCCTTTTTTAAATTTGGGGCAGAACGGCCACATAGAAATGACTGTTATAAGGGACAGGTGGTTGCCGGCTCCTCCCTATCCAGACAAAGCTACACTATGCCCCTAGCTAAACGCATTGACGTCACAAGCATCATGGAACCCCACCTGTGGAATGTCCTGGTTTACAGGGCCTGGGAGTCGAAGCGCAGCTGGGATTGCCACATAGCGGCATAGGTTGAGGACTCAACAACCATCTGAGAATTTGAGAAACCGTTGGGGGGCGCTAATCACTCTGCATTGATTGGGGGGCGCTAATTCATCTGCATTGATGGGGGGCACAAATTCATCTGCATTGATGGGGGGCAAACCTCGAAAACCAGTTGCCAGTGGCAACATCATCAATACCCGCTAACATCACACACCTCACCAAAGAGAAGCAGTTGCAGCCATCACATTAGGGGTGAATTGATGAAATGTTTGACCAAATATAACAGGCACATTTTTAAGTTGACCATTTTGTACGGCCCCCGAATGATTTTATAAATGGCCCTCGGCAGAAAAAAGGTTCCCCACCCCTGATGTAGATCAACAATTCTTTTTTTCAGATCCTCAGATTTCTTTGCCATGAGGTGGTATGTTGAACTTCCCATGACCAGTACGAGAGAGTGAGAGCGATGACGCCAAATTTAACACACCTGCTCCCCATTCACACCTGAGACCTTGTAACACTGAGTCACATGACACTGGGGAGGGAAAATGGCTAATTGGGCCCAATGTGGACATTTTCACTTAGGGGTGTACTCACTTTTGTTGCCAGCGGTTTAGACCTTAATGACTGAGTTATTTTGAGGGGACACCAAATTTACACTTATACAAGCTGTACACTTACTACTTTACATTTTAGCAGTGTCTTTTATTCAGTGTTGTCAGATGAAAAGATAAAATATTTACAAAAATGTGAGGGGTGCACTTTTGTGAGATATCGTGTGTGTGTGTGTGTGTGTGTGTGTGTGTGTGTGTGTGTGTGTGTGTATATATATATATATATATATATATATATATATATATATATTTAATATTATTATGTTTGGGGGTTCCAAGTAATTTTGTAGCAACAAATACAGATTTTTACTTGTAAACAAATGTCAGAAAAGTCTGGTCAGCAAGCGATTAAAAGTTAAGCATTGTGAGCACCTGCCAGTGGCAAATGGTTGGTCTCATCCCTGTAAACTGATACAATCAGCAAGTAAGCTTGTTCTTTTGAAAGACAACGTACATGTCAGATCAGTAGATGAAAATGGAAGAGAATGAATGAGTTGGTGAGCTGCAATATGTTTGATTTTGGGTTCAATACTGCTCTAAAGATTTCCTCTAAATTTTTTAATTTCCCCAGGTCCAGTAACAAATGCCTTCATCATACCTGCACCTGGCAACATCGAGCAGACAGTAAGCCTAACTTTCCCCTGCCTCGATTCAGCAAACACTTTCACGGAGCTGAGGGCTCTGATGGGCCAGAGAGTGATGGAATTATTCTGCGACTTGGGAAATAACATGTGAGTAGTGTGTATTAGTTTACCAACTTTTTGTTCTGGCCAATAACAGTCCAAGGTCTTGTTAGTAAAGTTTTCCCGTTCTTCTTTTTCCTGTGGAGCAAATGATAGATGAGTGTTTAGAAGCAACACATGCTTGGACTGAACAGAGGTTTAAGAAGAAAGGGAGGGGGGGGGGGTCACAGGTGTAATGGGGGAAGGGCATGGCTTGTCTGCCATATATAGGGGTGGGGGCACACACTCTTGTCTCATAACTAACGTGTGGCATAGTATACTTCATTATCAACCAATAGCAGATATAATGGGGAACATGATGATGAGCTTGTATGGGTTCCAGCAGAGAAAGCGACGAAAACCACATCCTACTAGACTACACTTTGACACTGACACAGATAAAGTTGTGGTGATTGTACATGATTGAAGAAAGCCTGGGAAATGGTTGCTTTCTACTATTCATGCACTAAGATACACACACCCTTTAGCATTTAGTAAATGCATGTGCATTGTTTGGTCCAGTAGACTCCCAGGGTTTATTCAAAGCCTACTAAACACTAAGGCTTCTTTCACACATTCGGTCCATTTTTCATCCATCCGTTGACGGATGAAAAACGAACATCAATGCATGATCATCCGTTTCTGTCAATGTCCGTTTTTTGGAACGGATGAATGCCCTATTTTTCATCCGTCAAACTGATATGAACTGAGATGAAAACAGACGTTTGACTGAAGACAAAAACGTGACTGAACAGACTGTATGTGAAAGGGGTCTAAGGCTTCTTTCACACGGTCCGCCTTCGTAGGCAGACTCCGTGCTGCTCAGCGGGGGATTGATACACAGATCCCCGCTGAGCAGGCAAGTGACAGCTCCCTCTCTGCTCTGTGTGTTGAGAGGGAGATGTCAGAGCCCCGCTGCTCTCTATGGGGGAATCTGATGAGAACGGACCACCTGTCCGATCTCATTCAATCCCATCCGATCCCCTGGACAGATGAAAAATAGGGTTTCCATCCGTCAGGATTTCATGTACACGATCGGATGTGGATGGCAGCGGGTGTCAGCAGAGAAGTCACCGCTGACATCCGCTGCCCCCATAGGGATGCATGGAGGATCCGATCAGATCTGCCTAAAAAAAAAAAAACTGACAGGCGGATCTGATTGGATCGCTTGTGTGAAAGGACCCTTACTAGTTTCACTCAGCAACTGCAGATGGCAGTCTTAAACAAAAATCGTCCCACTCACATCTCTGCCTTGCAGACACATGGGGGGGCTGCAGGCAAAATAAAGCTAGTAGGATTATACCACTAAATCATAAACTAGATAAAAATATAAGCTGTGGACATCCAATTCTCAGGTTGGGGGATTTCTTCCATAGATTTGGCAGGTGCTATCATTTAAGCGTATCTAAAAAAAAAAATGGGTAATTAAAACACACTTGATAGGGACTCCCTTTGTGTGATAAAGTTGTTGATTTTTTTTTTTTTTCATTTTGTGTTAGGAATTTTGCTGTTTAACCACTTGACCTATGATAGATTTACCTCCCCTTCCTGACCAGGCCATTTTTTGCAATATGGCACTGTTACTTTAACCACTTAAGGACCAGGCCTATTTCTGACACTTAAAATTAGTATTCTTTCTAGAAAAATACTTGGAACCCCCAAACATTATTTATTTATTTATTTATTTATATATATATATATATATATATATATATATATATATATATATATATATATATAAATAATATAATATAATTTTTTTTTTTCAGCAAATGAATAAAATGGTGGTCGTTGCAATATTTTTTTTGTCATGCAGTATTTGTGCAGTGGTCTTTAAAATGCAATTTATTTCGATGAAAATGCATTTCATTGCATAAACAGTAAAGTTAGCCCTTTTTTTGCTAGAATGTGAAAGATGATGTTAAGCCGAGTAAATAGATACCTAACATATCATGCTTGAAAATAGCGCATGCTCGTGGAATGACGACAATCATTGGTACTTAAAAAAAAAAAATCTCCATAGGTGACGATTTCAAAATTTCTACAGGTTACCACTTTAGAGTTAGAGGAGGTCTAGGGCTAGAATTATTGCTCTCGCTGTAGCAATCGCGGTGATGCCTCACGTGTGGTTTGACCGCTGTTTACATATGGGTGCGACTTGGGTATGCTTTCGCTTCTGCGCGCAAGCTCAGAGGAACGGGGCGCTTTAAAAAAAATTGTTTTTATTATTTTACCTTATTTTTACACTGTCCCTTTTTTAAAAAAAAAAAAAAAAAAAAAAAAAAAAAGTTTGATCACTTTTATTCCTATCACAAGGAATGTAAACATCCCATGTAATAGAAATAAGCAGGACAGGTCCTCTTTAATGTGAGATCTGGGCTCAAAAAGACCTCAGATCTCACATCTACACGAAGAAAGGGCCCTTTAAGGCCGTTAGTAGGAAGCGACGTATGACGTTGCTCCGTTCCAGGAGGGGAAAGGATTGGATCGTTTTCCCCGTTACCGATGGCTCTGGTAAGCGGGGAAAATGCCCGGGAAGGGGTGGGGG
The DNA here is from genome assembly GCF_965119305.1 of Pelophylax lessonae. Lineage (NCBI taxonomy): Eukaryota > Metazoa > Chordata > Amphibia > Anura > Ranidae > Pelophylax > Pelophylax lessonae. The sequence goes on along the minus strand of NC_138768.1, from coordinate 473,666,794 downwards.
GGTAGGAACTCCTCCCGCCACCCATAAAAGTGATCCCCCGGCGAATCCGCCACTGGGGCCACCTTTTATGTGCAAGAGGAACCGCCTGCCCAGTAAAAAAAATACCAGGGTTATGACTAGGCTTGTGACGGTATCAGATTTTCATGCTGCGATTAATTGATTAAGGTTTTGCCACGGTATACGGTATTATCACGGTATTCTATTATTAAATTTAAATTATTAAATTTCCACCTCACTTCAATTTCATTGCTGAATTTAGGGGCTTTGGTTCACTTATGCACATTATTATATAGTCAGTCAGTACAGATTCTGTGAACCAGGCCTAAAATAGGTCATCAAGCAGTGTCTGGCCTAACTGGTGATAACTGGTCCTGGCGCTCGGCTCCGATCCGATGGTAAAGTCCTTAATTGGTTAAACCTGCAGGAGGACCGGTGTTATCTATTAATGACTTTACTATTGCTTTAGGCCTGGTTCACATGTATGCGGGTTGGGGGCCCACATTTGCACAGGCATAGCAGCCCATTGATGTGAATGGGCTTGAGCTGCTATGCCTGCGTTTTCAGCTGAAAAAAGGTGCATGCAGAATTTAAAAAAATGCAGTGGCCATGAAATCCATCCTCCTTTTGCACCATGCGACTTACCTGCCTTTGCTGCACACGCAAACTGTTTTTAAATGCCGTGCCCACGTATACAAAAAATGCAGAAAGCTTGCCAGAGCAGGAACTGCAGGTTAGTCGCATGGTGCAAAAGCAGGATGGATTTCAAGGCCACTGAATTTTAAAAAAATGCTGCATGCACCTTTTTTCTGCAGAAAATGAGGGCATAGCAGCCCGTTCAAATCAATGGGCTGCTATGCCTGTGCAAATGTGGGCCGCCAACCCGCATACATGTGAACCACAAACCCGCATACATGTGAACCAGGCCTAAAGCAATAGTAAAGTAATTAATAGATAAAAGCCCTGGTCCTCCTGCAGGCTTAACCACTTCTGGATCGCAAGGATTTGCCCCTTTAAAGACCAGGCCATCGGATCAGAGCGCCAGGACCAGTCATCACCAGGTAGGCCAGACACTGCTTGATGGCTATATAATAATGTAATGTGGGCTGCTATGCGTGTGTGTGTGTGTGTGTGTATGTATGTATGTATGTATATGTATATGTATATATATATATATATATATATATATATATATATAAATAATATATTAGAGCTGCACGATTCTGGCCAAAATGAGAATCACGATTTTTTAGCTTGGAATAAAGATCACGATTCTCTGTGTAACAAAAAAAAAATTGGGATAACTTTACTGTTACGTTTTTTTTTTTTTTTTTTTTTTTATTCATTGAAGTCTATTAATTGCGTTTGAAAGACTGCTGCGCAAATACAGTGTGACATAAAATATTACAACAATCGCCATTTTTTTTCTGTAGGGTCTCTGCTAAAAAAATATATAAAATGTTTGGGGGTTCTAAGTACTTTTCTAGCAAAAAAAAAAAACTGATTTTAACTTGCAAGCAACAAGTGTCAGAGAAAGGTCCAGTCTTTAAGAGGTTAAACTTCCTTTCTCCCTGGCAGAGGGAAGGAAAAGATACAAATGTAATCATTTTTGTTTATACTTACTGGGAGACATAGGCCTCATGCACACTGGACGTTTTTACAGCTGCTGTTAGCAGCGTCAGACGTTTTTTTTTGCAGCTGCAGAAAGCCCATCCATGTTATTCTATGGCCTCATGCACACCTAGAGCTTTTAGGAGCTCCAAGTGGCATAGGCGTTTTACAGCTCCAAAAAAAACCCAGGAACTGTGGGTTCAGGAGCTCTAGCGTCAAGCTGCAAAAAACATCTGACGCTGCTAAAGGCTCCATAACGTTGCTTAACGTGCGTTAAGCCACGTTATACGTTTTTTTTTTTTCTTCCATTCAAAATCAATGGCTCCCTATGGGAGTCTATTGATTTGAATGGAAGTCACACCGCAGGTCGGATCAGGGTGATCCGACTTGCGGTGCGACCTGCACTGTGAGAATCTTGAGGGGGAACTCCACGCCAAAATGGGGAAAAAAACGGCGTGGGGTTCCCCCCCAGGTTCCAAACCAGGCCCTTCGGGTCTGGTATGGAATTTGAGGGTAGCCCCACGCCGAAAAAACGGCGTGGGGTCCCCCTCAAAATCCATACCAAACCCTTATCCGAGCATGCAGTCTGGCATGCCAGGAAAGGGGAGGGGACGAGCGAGCGGCCCCCCCCCCCCCCCTGAATCATACCAGGCCACACGCCCTCAACATGGGGGGGGGGGGGTGTGGGTGCTTTGGGGCAGGGGGGGCTCTGCACCCCGCACATCAAAGCACCTTGCCCCCATGTTGATGAGGACAAGAGCCTCATCCCCACAACCCTGGCCGGTGGTTGTGGGGGTCTGCGGGCAGGGGGCTCATCGGAATCTGGAAGCCCCCTTTAACAAGGGGGCTCCCCCAGATCCCGGACCCCCTCCCTGTGTGAATGGGTATGGGGTACACTGTACCCCTACTCATTCACCCCATAAAATGCAGTGTATGGAAATAACGACAGGAGACGTTTTGGAAAATTTATTAAAAAATCTTCATCCGGCTCTTGTCCTCTCCGGGGGTCTTCTGCTGTCTTCTCCTCTCCGAGGGTCTTCTGCTCTTTTGCTGTCCGCCCTTCTTGTCTTCTCCTCTCCGGGGGTCTTCTGCTGTCTTCTCTCCGAGGATCTTCTGCTCTTTTGCTGTCCGCCCTTCTTGTCTTCTCCTCTCCGGGGGTCTTCTGCTGTCTTCTCCTCTCCGAGGGTCTTCTGCTGTCCGCCCTTCTGCTGTCCAATCTTCTTGTCTTCTCCTCTCCGGTCTTTTGCTGTCGGCTGTCCTTCTTCCTCCGGTCCTCCTCCGACGACGTCTCCAGCGATTATGCCGGCCTCTGGTCTCTGCAGCTTATTATATAGCCATTAGGGGCGTGGCCGCCAGATGACGTCATCGGGAGACCACGCCCCCTTGTGTCACAGATGACGTCATCTGGGGCTACCCTCAAATTCCATACCAGACCCGAAGGGCCTGGTTTGGAACCCTGGGGGGGAACCCCACGCCGTTTTTTTCCCCATTTTGGCGTGGAGTTCCCCCTCAAGATTCTCACAGTGCAGGTCGCACTGCAAGTCGGATCACCCTGATCCGACCTGCGGTGTGACTTCCAATTCAAATCAATAGGCTCCCATAGGGAACCATTGATTTTGAATGGAGGCAGAAAAAACGCTGCTAACAGCTACTGTGGCCAAACGTGCAATAACGTTAGTAGAAAAAGCTACTGAAAGCACGTTTTTACAGCTGCTGTTTCCCGGCGTTATGTAAACAGCTTTGGAGCACGTTTTTATGACGCCCTGTGTGCATGGAGCCTTAATGCTGAAAGGCGTTAGCTGTGTGAGTGAATGAGTCATCCAGCTCACTGAAATGTATCAATTCACAAGTCAGACCCAGGAGCAGAGAAACTCGGTATTTTAAAAATGCCACAATAACAATACCGTGGCTATGCAATACCGCGATATATCGAATTACCGAAAACCAGCATATGTCTAGTTATGACACCTTATCTGCTGTCCTTACCCCGGTATGTAACGTCAAAGGAGTGACGTAAAGCTGCGGCAGGCGGTCCGGAAGTGGTTAACAGACAATTAGGCAGTCTTGCGGCGCTGTACTCAAGTTTGTCTTTTTTTTTTTTCTTTTTTTTTCCCACAAATAGCTTTTCTCTTACGTCCTCCGACAGTCGCCGCCTCCTCTAAGTCCTCACAATGGGGTATTGTCCACCTGTCCGTAGGACCAGCTAGGCATATAGACTTAGTCAAAAGAAAAAAAGCATTAGCATATACACACCCACGGGGGCTGTCCCATCTGGCCAATACCCCCCTGCATCACCACTCCCAACTCAGTTTTAATCTGCCTAGCATCAGGACTAGTTAGGCTTCCCTTGTGCTGGGGCTTTAGTCTCAGCCTTCCTGATCTTTTATTTGATTTTCTTTGAAAATGTCAGTTTTTTTTTTCTCTCACTTTACTAGCTGTTTATTTTGTCAGCTTTAGTGTTAGTTTAGTCTTCGGATGAAGATGGATCATGCGGTGCTGGGATTCGGACTGGCCGCCCTGGTTCTCCGGGGCACTGAGGGTCAGATGGACCCCCAGCCCGCCATCGAGCGTTCGCCCTGGCACTAAGAACGACCCATCCCTGTTCGATGCAGGGATGCAGCCGTGAGGTGGCTACCTCACAGGACTTGTCTGCGGTACTGCAGCGTCATGTCCCTGGCTCACGGCACTCCCTGTCAGATGAGGACAGAGGTTTATCCGTGCATAGAGGCTTCCCCACGCCATCGGGTACAGGTAAGTACTTTCTGTGTGGGGCCTCTGTCTGGGGTGGCAGTCTGTGTTGCTGTGTGTCCCCATGTCTGTGCCTGTGTGACTCCCTGTGCGATCCCTGCGGGGTTCGTTTTTGTACAGATATGTCTGATTGCTGGGGGTCCCTGTCCCTGTGTCACCTTAGGTGCATGTTTGGGGGTGCAGCCGTGTGTCTGGTGCGGCGACCGCTGCGGGCGAAAATTCGCGCGGTCCACCATGTTTTTTGCTATGCACAGTGTGGCCCCTCTGGGGCGAGTATACCGCTCGTTTTTGGCACCATCCGCCGCCATTTTAGGGGCGGGAGAACGATCGGTTCGGCCGCATGTCGGCGGCCATTTCAGTGAAGCCTCCTATGCTTCCCTATGGGGCAGCCATTTTCCCTGAGGTCTGGCTTATAGCCAGCCCCTCCCAACAGCATTTCCTTTTTTCTCTGTGACAGCACAGGCACAGGTAGCAACGATCTGCGGGCTCTGCAGTGTATCCCTCTGTCTTCTTCTGCATACTGCTTCTGGCTCAGTTTTTCTTTCTCCTTTGGGGGTCTTCATTGCTGTGACAGTAGCGGTGGGCTGCGCACTCCGCAGCGCTATTTAAGGGGACAGTACACTGATTTTTTGCACTGTAATTTTTTACTGTATTGAGCCGTGGATTCTCAGGAAAACAAGTTTCCTCCAGCTTTGGTGGGGGGGCCCCAGTTCTCCTGTGGCCCCGCTGCGACCTTATCTGGCTGCTGTAGTTGCGACTTTAGTGGCAAATGTGGAAATGCTGATGTCTGAACGGGCTGCGAGAAAACGGCCCAGGCTGTCTCTCTCTTCTGATTCAGATGGGGATATGGCTGATGCTGCTGCTGCGAGCGTGCCCTTTTCAGGGTCCCGCTCATCCCTGGACCCCCCGGGGTCTGAGGGGGAGGCTGAAATTGAGGGTGTTGACACATCCTCCCCAGGGTCCCCTGATGAACGGGCGACCATGGCTGAGTTAATTGTTTTCTGTAAAAGAATCTTTGCATTTAGAGGGTGAGCCCGATCCTCCGGGCATTGTGTCCTCTTTTGGGAAAGTCTGCGCAGGTTTTTCCCTGCCCAGCTGCTTTTCATTACACTGTTAATGAAATGTGGCGCACGTTAAAACGTCCGTTCGTGGTGCCTAGTCGGTTCAAATTGCTTTATCCTTTTGCGCCGGCTACGGACTCGCGTTGGTGTGTGCCTCCACAGGTAGATCACACTGTGGCCGTGCTGAACAAGGCTACCTTAGTTCCTATTGAGGATACTCGGGTTTTCCGGGATCCCGCGGACCGGCGGTTGGAGTCTCTAGCCCACCATTCCTATACGGTGGCGGGTTCGTTGCTCAAACCCGTTTTCGCGTCCGTTATGGTGGCTCAGGCGGTAGCTGATTGGATCAAGGTGCGTCGTAGCTGGTGTCTGATGCCGTGCCGCATGCCCGACTGGAAATGGTGGATCAGGTCCACCAAGGAGTCATGTGTCTGTGTGATGCAGCCTTAAATGAGGCCCCCTTGGTGGCTCGCCTCTCGAGTGTTGCGGTGCTTAACCAGCGACTGATATGGCTGAAGAGCTGGTCGGCCGACCAGTCCTCACGGTGAACTGTTGCTGATTTTCCCTATGTTGGCTCTCGTCTTTTTGGTGAGGCGTTGGATACCCTGGTAAACGGCGTCACAGGGGGCAAGAGCACTATACTGCCCCAGAACCCGAGAACAAGTCCTTCCGAGGCAGGCGGGGTTCTGCGCCTAGGTCTAATCGGGGGTCCTTTTGTGCCTTTCGGAACCAATCCATGGGCAAGCCTTTCATGGCCCAGGGCAACCAGAGGAAGCCCTGGGCGGGTAACCTGAAAGCCGGCAATGCCGGCTCAGCGGGACACTCCGCCTCTGCCTGAAGGGGCGCCCTCACCTGTTTCTGGGGTGAGGGGACGTTTGCGCGGTTTCCTCCAAACCTTGGCTGCTCCGGATATCGGACAGGTGGGTCCAGGAAATCGTTCGATCAGGATGCAAGATCGAATTCCTTTCAAGGCCGGCGGGCAGATTCTTTCCCTCCAATCTGCATCTGCTTCCGGGGCGTCTGCAGGATTTGCATCGGACGGTGCAGGACCTGCTTGCTCAGGGAGTGGTTGTCCCGGTGCCTTATCGGGACAGGTTTCGGGGTTTTTATTCGAATCTGTTCACTGTGCCCAGGAAAGTGGGCATAGTGCGTCCTATTCTGGACCTGAAAGCACTGAACCGCTTTGTGCGAGTTCGAAGGTTTCGAATGGAGTCTCTCCATTCAGTTGTGGCCTCCTTGAGGCCGGGAGAATTCCTGGCTTCGATAGATCTGAAGGATGCGTACCTGCACGTCCCCATTTTCGAGGGTCTTCAGCGGTACCTTTGGTTTGCTATTGCAAAGGACCACTACCAGTATGTGGCGTTTTACCTTTCGGTCTCGCTTTGGCACAAAGGGTGTTTACCAAGGTGTTGGCACCGGTCCTGGGCCTGCTACGGGCCCAGGGCATTGCGGTCCTGGGGTACCTGGACGATCTGCTTCTGAGATCGAGAGCCAGCCAGGACCTTGTGCGCGATCTGTCTATCACGGTACAGACGCTCCAGGAGTTCGGATGGACCATCAACGTTCAGGAATCAGCATTGTCTCCGTCGCTTCGCCTTCCCTATCTGGGAATGGTTCTGGACTTTGCTCAGGCAAAGGTATTCTTGCCGGAGGACAGCTCCGGACTTTGCGGGACGTACTCGGGTCCCTCGGGGACAATCCGTCCTCGTCACTCAGGACCTGCATGCGGGGCCTGGGGTTAATGGTGTCGACCTTCGAGGCGATTCCCTTTGCCCAGTTCCACACGCGGGCTCTCCAGACGGAGATCCTGGCCAGGTGGGACAGACTTCCTCAGTCCTTGGATCTGGACGTCTCCTTGAGTCGCTGGACCAGATTGACTCTTCTGTGGTGGATCCAGTCCCCGTCGGTGGCGGAAGGCAAGTCCTTCCGCCCTGTGGTGTGGACAGTGGTTACCACGGACGCCAGCCTGTCGGGCTGGGGTGGAGTCCTGGGCATCCTATCTGCCCTGGGCACTTGGTCGGAGGAGGAATCCTCCCTTCCGATAAATGTACTGGAACTAAGAGCGATACATTCCGGGTGTGAAATATTGGCAGGCCGACTATCTGAGCCGCCAGACCCTGGACCAGGGGGAATGGTCCCTTCACCCGGAGGTCTTTCAGTTGCTGTGTGCGAATTGGGGATCCCCAGATGTGGATCTGTTCGCATCCCGGCTACACCGAAAGGTGGAAAGCTTCGTGGCAAGACCGCGCGATCCGTTGGCGGACGCCTCGGATGCGTTGGTGGCCCCTTGGCATCAGTATCGTCTGCTGTGCGCCTTTCCTCTGATTCAGTTGCTATCCCGGTTCCTTCGCAGATTGGTCTCGGAAACGCACATGGTGATTCTGGTGGCACCGGACTGGCCTCGCCGGTCCTGGTACGCCGACGTTGTTCGCCTGGCAGTGGCACCTTCGTGGCGCCTGCCTCTGCGGGAAGATCTCCTGTCTCAAGGTCAGATCTTCCATCCTGCTTTACAGTCGCTGGCTTTAACGGCCTGGCTGTTGAGACCCAGGTCTTGAAGGACAAGGGTCTATCCTCTGAGGTTATCCCTACCTTGATCAAGGCTAGGAAATCTTCCTCTGGTAAGATCTTACTGTACCTGGAAGGCCTACTTTACCTGGTGTGAGTCCAGGGGGTTTTCCCCTCGTTCTTACTCGGGGTCGAGAATCTTGGCTTTCCTCCAGTCTGGAGTGGATCAGCGCCTGGCGCTGGCCACAATAAAGGGCCAGGTGTCAGCACTGGCGGTCCTTTTCCAACGTCCTGTGGCGTCTCGTTCCTTGGTGCGCACATTCATTCAAGGTGTGCGACATTTGGCTCCTCCCAGGAAGGAGCCTTTACCTCCATGGGACCTGAACTTGGTCCTGTCCGCGTTGCAGCGGGCTCCCTTTGAATATATCAGGGTGATGTCGTTGCCTCTGCTGTTGAAGACAGTTGCTGTACTTGTGGCGATCACTTCGGCTCGCAGAGTGTCGGAGCTGGCGGCGTTGTCTTGCCGCTCCCCTTACTTGATAATTCACAGGGATAAGGTGGTTTTGCGACCACCCCCATCCTTCCTTCTCAAGGTGATCTCGGATTATCACCTTGATGAGGACATTGTCCTGCCTTCGCTTTGTTCGAAGACAATACATCCAAAGGTGATTGCCTTGCATTACTTGGATGTTGTCAGGGCGATCAGGGTTTACCTGTCGTCTACGGAGTCTTTTCGGAAGACGGATTCCCTCTTTGTCCTTCCTGAGGGACCTCGGAAGGGCATGGCTGCGTCCGCAGTGACTATTGCCAAGTGGATCAGACAGACCATTGATCAGGCTTACGCCTTGACGGAACAGGTTCCGCCCTTCCCTGTTAGGGCGCCCTCTACCAGGTTTTTGAGTACTTCCTGGACCTATTGGCATCGGGCCTCGGTGGCCCAGGTGTGCAAGGCGGTGACTTGGTCGTCGGTGCACACGTTTTTTCCAAGTTCTACAAAGTAGACGTTCTGGAATCAGCTGATGCTTCTTTTGGCCGCAAAGTTCTCAGTGCGGCTGTGCCATGATGGACCCTTGAGTTTTTTTCTCTGGGTCCCTGGCTGTTGGCATTTGCTTTGCTGGGCTGTTGCTCCTGTTGAGCTTGTTTTTTTCTCTGTTGCCCAGTTGGTTCTTACAGTGCATGTAAGATTCCTTTCTCTGATGTGGGTACTGCGTTGCCTTTTCTACGGTTGCGTCTCCCACCCTTCATGTCTATACTGCTTTGGGACATCCCCATTGTGATGACTTAGAGGAGGCGGCGACTGTCGGAGGACGTAAGAGAAAACGGAATTTTTGTAAAATCTTACCGTAAAATTCCTTTCTCTGAGTCCTCCGACAGTCGCCGCCCCCGCCCCTCTTTTGTGGGGTTCTTATTACCTACTGCTATGCTACCAAACTGAGTTGGGAGTGGTGATGCGGGGGGGTATTGGCCAGATGGGACAGCCCCCGTGGGGTGTGTATATGCTAATGCTTTTTGTCTTTTGACTAAGTCTATATGCCTAGCTGGTCCTACGGACAGGTGGACAATACCCCATTGTGATGACTTAGAGGAGGCGGCGACTGTCGGAGGACTCAGAGAAAGGAATTTTACGGTAAGATTTTACAAAAATTCCGTTTTTTTTTTTTTTGTGTTATTTGATCACCTCCTGTGACTTTTTATTTTTTGCACTATGAACAAAGACAGACCATTTTGGAAAAAATATATATATTTTTACTTTCTGCTATAAAACGTCCTCTTGACAGTCGCCGCCCACTCATTCAGTCTTCACCAATGGTATTGACCTCATCCATAGGAGCAAGCTAGGCATAAGACTTGTTAAAAACAAAGTAATTTACATAGACACACCTATGGGGGCTGTCCCACTGGTCCAATACCCCCCTGCTATCAGCCATCCCAACCCAGTTTGTCTTCTGCCTAGTTAGGAGTGAGATAGGCTTCCCTGTGCTGGGGCTACAGTCTCAGCCTTTTCTTCTATTTTATGATTTATTTTCTGCAAATGTGTTTGTTTTCTTTGCACTTCTAGCTGTTTATTTGTCAGCGTTTTAGTTAGTCGGATTTTCGGATGACGACGGCGTTGCAGAGCTGGGAGTCGTACTGGTCGTCCTGGTGCTCCAGGACAGAGGGCCTTATGGAATCCCAGCCCGCCATCGAGCGTTTAGCAGGCTATGCGTACGCCCTGGCCTCGCGAACGACCTGTACCTGTCTTCAGGGATGAAAGCCCGCGAGGTAGCCACCTCGCTTGAAAGTCTCAACCTTGGTTCCATGCGTTGCTAGCGTCCTGCGTTTTTGGCTGACGGCACCCCCACCGCCTGGGGTGGGAGGCTTCCCGCCGATGAGAGGCGCCCACGCCATCGGGTACGGTAAGTACGTTCTGTGTGGGGCCTCTGTCTGTGGATGGCAGTCTGATGTGTCTGGGGTATCCTCTGTCTGTGCGTTCGGGGCTCCCTTAACTCCCGGTCCCTGCGGCGGCTCTACCGCGTCTGGGACGATATGTGGGGGGGTTATGGGGGTCCCTCTCCTGAGTGCCACTATTTGTGTGTGTTGGGGTGCAGACATGTGCGGCGGCCGCTGCGGGGTTAAAAACCGCGGGTCCGCCATTTTAGGTGTGGGCATGCTGCTGGCTTCACTGTGGGCGCTTCTGCAGCAATGAATGTAGTGTGTTTTGGCGCCTTACGGCGCCATCTTGTGTGTGGCAATGTGTTCTTTCTGTGCACATGTCGGCGGCCATTTTCTCGGAGCCTCTCATTACTTTCTATGGGCAACCATTTTTCCTTAGCCTGTTTTTCCTAGTTCAGCCTCATGCAGTGACATCACTTCCCTTTTCTGTGCAGTGGAGATCGGCAGGAGTGGGTAACACTTGTGGGGTCTGTCTTGCTTTCTTTTTGTGGGTAATATCTCTGGCTGTCAGCTCATTCCTACTTGCGGGGTCTGCTAGCATAGTCCTCATAGCGGTGTACTGCGGTGGGATCGCTGAGTGCTTAAAGGGCCAGTACCTTGGGGTAAAAAAAAATTTTCTTGATGGAGTCCCAGGACAGCAAATTTCCCCCCAGCCTTAGTGGAGGATTCAGGTTCCTCTGGATCTTCTGCTCTGACTGCTGCACTTGCGACTTTAGCGTCCAAAGTGGATCTGTAGGCTGACCGGGATACTAAGAAGAGGCCTAGGCTTTCTTTCTTCTGATTCAGATTCTGATATGGTTGCTGTAGACAGTGTGCCCCTTGCAAGGTCTTGTTCTTCCCAGTCTGATGGGGAGGGGGGAGGATGAGGATCGTGCAGCTATGGCTGCGCTGATTACCGCTATTAAAGATGCACTACATTTGAAGGATGAGCCCAATCCTCCGGGCAAGCAGTCCTCTTTTGCTACCCGCAGATCCCGTAAGGCGGCCCAGGTGTTCCCTTGCCCTGCTGAGTTCCACGAAACTGAACGAACAATGGCGCAATTTTGTGGTGCCAAAACGGTTTCAAGTCCATTACCCCTTTGCGTCTCCTACGGATTTGCGCTGGACTGTGGCTCCTAAGGTGGATCACACTGTGTCTAGATGAACAGGGCCTCTCTGGTACCCACCGAGGATTCCCCGGTCTTCCGGGACCCTACGGATAGGAAAGGAGGCTGTAATCCCTTGCCCGCCATTCCTATATGGTGGCGGGTTCCATGCTGAAACCTATTTCTCTTACGTCCTGCGACAGTCACTGTTGGGTATTGACTTCCGCTCCACAGGAGTAGCTAGGCATAAAGACTTAGTCAAAAGAACAAAGGCATTTGCATATACACACCCATGGGGGCTGTCCCATCTGGTCAATACCCCCCTGCAGTGACTAGGGATGATCGAACGGTTCGGGTCGACCATCGGTTCGGCCCGAACATTGGGTGTTCGAGGTTCGGCCGAATTTAGAACTTTTTGCCCAAAAAGTTCAGAATTCGGCAACCAGAACCGACCAAAATGCAGTGGGACAGGAAATGGGCTTTAAAAGCCTGTGATTGGACCAGAACCATTAGCAAAAGCCAATTGAGGGGGCAGGAGAATGCTAGGAATGTGATTGGAGTGACTAGGGGGTCCATAGTCCAATCATTAGTGAATACGCCCCCCAGTATATAAGATAGCCCCCGCCAAATTCCTAGCATTCTTATACGGGACATGGAAGAGAGTGGAATGCTGTTCTGTTACTTCTGTTACAAAGTGTCATTTAGCATTTATTAGTGTGAGGAAAGGAATATCTAGTGTAGTTGGAGTGCTCTTTTACACTTTAGTTAGCTTTAATTTATTCAGTTTCTGTAGGGAAAGTGTTAAGTGTAAGGGGACCGTAGTGTAGTGTAGGGTTAACTGACAGTGACTGCTATGGAAGGGTGACAAAACCCTTCCAAAGCAGGGTGACCGCTATAGAGAAATGATCATTTCTCTGAGTTTCTTCGGAACTGGAATATGGCTTCTCCCCTGTCAGCATTTTTTATGCTGCAGGGGTTGCCAGTGCTTTTTTGAGGACATGTTTGATGTCAGACATGACATCTGAACATGTGTATAGGGGGTATATATACACAACCATGTCTGTATATATACACCTAGACATATATAGGTGTGATAGTAGCAGAAATATATACTTGCGCTAATGAAATCATTTACACTAATCTATTTCTGCTACTATCACACCTATATATGGCTAGGTGTGTATATACATATAAGTATGTGTGCATATACACCACTATACACAAGTTCAGATGTTTTGGCTGCCTCCAAAGAACCCCAAAAAATGCCCAAAAAAACGCTAGCGTTAAAAAAAAAAAAAACGCCCAGGTGTGTTGTTGCAGGCATTTTTTGGGGGTTTTTGGAGGCATGCAAAACATCTGAACTTGTGCACAGTACCACTATACACAAGTTCAGATGTTTTTCCTGACTGCAAAGAACCCAAAAAAATGCCTGCTATTAAACCGGCAAGGTGCTGTGAAAAGCGAGAAGCCATATTCCAGATCTATTATTGCACTAATACAAACAATCTTTTTTTTTTTTTTTTTTTTTTTTTTTTTATGGTTCTGGACATGCTACAGAGCTGAAACTTCACAGGTACACATTTTAGACCCCCCCCCCCCCCCAGACACAAAATCACACAAAAAAGTTCTTAAAAATTGTCATTTTTGATAAAAAAAAGCCAATTATTGAAAAAGAAAAAAAATAGATTTTTTTATTTTGACTTTTGATTTAGTATCTGGGGGGTCTAAAAGGGTCAGGAGTAGTTAGGCTTCCCTGTGCTGGGGCTACAGTCTCAGCCCATCTAATTTTTTTTATTTGATTTTCTTTTGAAAATGTCAGTTTTCTCTTACTTTACTAGCTGTTTATTTTGTCCGCTTTAGTTTTAGTCGTTTCTTCGGATGAAGATGGATCATGCGGTGCTGGGATTCGGACTGACCGCCCTGGGTCTCCAAGGCAGAGGGTCAGATGGACCCCCAGCCCGCCATCGAGCGTTCAGCTATGGTTCGCCCTTGCACTATGAACGACCCATCCCTGTTCGCAGCAGGGATGCAGCCGTGAGGTGGCTACCTCACAGGACACATCTGCGATGCTGCAGTGTCATGTCCCTGGCAAACGGCACTCCCTGACAGATGAGGACAGCGGCTTTCCGTTCATAGAGGCACCCCACGCCATCTGGTACAGGTAAGTACTTCTGTGTGCGGCCTCTGTCTGGGGTGGCAGTCCTGTGTTGCTGTGTGTCCCCCATGTCTGTACCTGTGACTCCCTGATGCGGGCCCTGCGGGAATCGCTTGTGCATGCGCTGCGGTGCTGTATGTTTTTTGGGGGTCCCCTTCCCTGTGTCACTTCGGTGCTTGTTGGGGGTGCAGACTGTGTGCGTGGCGGCCGCAGCGGTGTGAATCCGCACGGTCCGCCATTTTAAGTATGGGCAGGCATGTTTGGCTTCTCTATGGGCAATCTACATGCTGTTTTAGGTGCCATCCGCCGCCATTTTGCGGTATCCGAACGATCGTTCCGACCGCATGTCCGGCGGCCATTTTGGCGGAGCCTCCCATGCAATCCTATGGGGCAGCCATTTTCCCTGGGTCATGCAGCCTATAAGTTCAGCCTACTCTAGCAGCACTTCCTTTTCCTCTGAAGCAGGACACTCGGTGGCAACACTCTGCGGGGCTCTGCAGGTTATTGCTCTCAATATCTTTCTGTATTGTCATTTCTGGCTCTCCTGTTTGGGGGTCTTTGTCACTGTAGCTGAAGCGGTGGGCTGCGCACTCCGCGGCGCTCTTAAAGAGACAGTACTAACTTTATTGCACTGTTTTTTGTCACCTTGAGCAATGGATTCTCCGGACAGCAAATTCCCCCCAGCGCTGGTGGGGGTCCCCAGCTCTCCTGTGGCCCCTCTGAGACCTGATTTGGCTGCCGTAGTGGCGACCTTGGTGTCAAACATGGAAATGCTGATGGCTGAACGTGCTGCTAGAAAGAGGCCCAGGTTGTCTCTCTCCTCTGATTCAGATGGTGATATGGCTGCTGCTGCGAGCGTGCCCTTTTCAGGGTCTCGCTCCTCCTTGGACCTGCTGGGGTCTGAGGGGAGGCAGAGGTGGAAGGGGTTGATACCTCTTCCCCGGGGTCGCCTGAAGAGCGGGCGACCATGGATGAATTGTTTCTGTTAAGGAAACGCTGCATTTGGAGGATGAGCCCTGTCCTCCGGGCGTTGTGTCCTCATTTGGGACGCACAGGACCCGCAAGTCGGCGCAGGTTTTTCCCTGCCCCGCTGAGTTTCATTACACTGTTAATGAAATGTGGCGCACTTAAAACGTCCATTTTTGGTACCTAGTCGGTTCAAATTGCTTTATCCTTTTGCACCGGCTACGGAATCACGATGGTGTGTGCCTCCACAGGTAGATCACACTGTGGCCGTGTTGAACAAGGCTACCTTGGTTCCTTCTGAGGATACCCCGGTTTTCCGGGATCCCACGGACCGGCAGTTGGAGTCTCTAGCCCGCCATTCCTATACAGTGGCGGGCTCGCTGCTCAGACCCGTTTTCGCGTCCATTTTGGTGGCTCAGGTGGTGGCTGATTGGACTAAGGTGCTTAGGAGCAACCTCGTGTCTGATGTTCCGCCTGCCCGGCTGGAAATGGTGGATCAAATCCATCAGGGAATCGTGTATCTGTGTGATGTGGCCTTGAATGAGGCCCCTTTAGTGGCACGCCTCTCTAGTGTCTCGGTACTTAACCGGCGAATGATATGGCTAAAGAGCTGGTCGGCTGACCAGTCCTCACGGAAAACAGTTGCTGATTTTCCCTATGCTGGCTCTCGCCTTTTTGGCGAGGCATTGGATACCCTGGTGAAGGGCGTCACGGGGGGCAAGAGCACCATGCTGCCCCAGAACCCGAAGTACAAGTCCTTTCGTGGCAAGCGGGGTTCTGCGCCTAGATCCACTCAGGGGTCCTTTCAGAACCAATCCAAGGGCAAGCCCTTCAAGGCCCAGGGCAGTCAGAAGAAGCCATGGGCGGGTAAACAGAAGTCCGGCAATGCCGGTTCGGCGGGTCAATCCGCCTCTGCCTGAAGGGGCGCCCTCACCCAGTTCAGGGGTGGGGGGACGTTTGCGCGGTTTCCTCCAACCTTGGCTGCTCCGGATCTCGGACAGGTGGGTTCTGGAAATCATTCGATCGGGATACAAGATCGAATTCCTTTCCCGGCCGGCGGACAGATTCTTTCCCTCAAATCTTCATTTGACTCCTGGGCGTCTGCAGGACCTGCATCAAGCGGTGCAGGACCTTCTGGCTCAGGGGGTGATTGTCCCGGTGCCTCTTCGGACAGGTTTCGGGGGTTTTATTCAAATCTGTTCACTGTGCCCTGAAAGGAGGGCAAAGTGCGTCCTATTTTGCACCTGTAAGCGCTGAACCGCTTCGTGCGTGTTCGGAAGTTCCGTATTGGAGTCTCTCCGTTCGGTGGTGGCCTCCTTGAGTCCAGGGGAATTCCTGGCCTCGATGGATCTAAAAGATGCGTACCTGCACATCCCCATTTTCGAGGGTCATCAGCGGTACCTTCATTTTTGCTATCGCAGAGGACCACTACCAGTTTGTGGCGTTACCTTTCGGTCTCGCTTTGGCACCAAGGGTGTTTACCTAAGTGTTGGCGCCGGTTCTGGGCCTGCTGAGGGCTCAGGGCATTGCGGTCTTGGGTTACCTGGACGATCTACATCTGAGATCACGTGCCAGCCAGGACCTAGTGCGCGATCTGTCCACCACGGTACAGACGCTCCAGGAGTTCGGATGGACCATCAACGTTCAGAAATCGATGTTGTCTCCGTCGCTTTGTCTTCCCTACCTGGGAATGATTCTGGACTCTGCTCAGGCAAGGGTGTTCTTGCCGGAGGACAAGCTCCGGAAATTGGGTGACGAGATCAGGTCCCTCAGGGACAGCCCATCCTCGTCACTCAGGGCCTGTATGCGGGGCCTGGGGTGATGGTTTCGGCCTTCGAGGCGATACCCTTTGCTCAGTTCCACACACGGGCTCTCCAGGCGGAGATCCTGGCCGGGTGGGACAGACTGCCTCAGTCCCTGGATCTGAGTGTCTCATTGAGTCGTCAGACCAGATTGGCTCTTCTGTGGTGGCTCCAGTCCCCGTCGGTGGCGGAAGGCAAGTCCTTCCGTCCGTTGGTGTGGACGGTGATTACCACGGATGCCAGCCTGTCGGGCTGGGGTGGAGTCCTGGGCAACCTGTCTGCCCAGGGCACTTGGTCGGAGGAGGAGTCCTCCCTCCCGATAAATGTGCTGGAATTGAGAGCGATAAAACTCTGTCTCTTCCAGTGGTCGGACTGTCTTCGGGGCCGTCCTGTCCGGGTACAGACGGACAATGCTACCGCGGTGGCTTGCATCAACCACCAAGGGGGCACCAGGAGTGCCCGGGCGGCCCAGGAAGTGACCAGTATTCTGTCTTGGGCCGAGACTCTCGTCCCAACGATTTCGGCAGTTCACATTCCAGGTGTGGAGAACTGGCAGGCCGATTATCTGAGCCGCCAGACGCTGGACCAGGGGGAATGGTCCCTGCACCCGGAGGTGTTTCAGATGCTGTGTGCGAAATGGGGATCCCCGGATGTGGATCTATTCGCATCCCGGCTAAACAACAAGGTGGGAAGGTTCGTGGCAGGAATGCGCGATCCCCTGCCAGACGCCTCGGATGTACTGGTGGTGCCTTGGCACCGGTATCATCTGATATATCCCTTTCCCCCGATTCAGTTGTTGTCCAGGTTCCTGCGCAGGTTAGTCTCAGATCCAAAGTTGGTGATTCTGGTGGCCCCGGACTGGCCACGCCGGTCCTGGTACGCGGATATCATTTAACTGGCCATCGAGCCTCCATGGCGGCTACCGTTACGAGATGATCTACTGTCGCAGGGACCGATCTTCCATCCTGCTTTACAGTCGCTGGCTTTAACGGCATGGCTGTTGAAAGCAAGGTCCTGAGAGACAGAGGTCTCACATCTGAGGTCATTCCTACTTTGCTCAAGGCTAGAAAAGCCTCTTCTGGTAAGATCCATTACCATACTTGGAAGGATTATTTTGCCTGGTGTGAATCCAGGGGCTTCCCTCCTCGTGCCTACTCGGTGGCGAGGATGTTAGCCTTCCTACAAACCGGTGTGGATCAGCGCCTGGCGTTGACCACGATTAAGGGCCAGCTGTCTGCTCTGGCCGTCCTTTTTCAGTGCCCCTTGGCGTAACTCTTTGATTCGCACCTTTATTCAAGGTGTGCATCACTTGGCCCCTCCTCGGAGGGCGCCTTTACCTCCTTGGGACTTGAACTTGGTTCTGTCCATTTTGCAACGTCCTCCCTTTGAAAACATCAGGGAAATTTCTTTGCCTCTGCTGTCTAAAAAGGTTGCTTTTCTAGTGGCGATCACTTCAGCTCGCAGAATGTCGGAATTGGCAGCCTTGTCTTGCCGCTCCCCTTACCTGGTGGTTCATAGGGATAAGGTGGTCTTGCAACCCAATCAGTCCTTCCTTCCAAAGGTGGTTTCTGAATTTCACCTTAATGAGGACATTGTTTTGCCTTCGCTTTGTGCGAATCCTAAAGATCCTAAGGAGTTTGCCTTGCATTACTTGGATGTTGTCAGGGCGATCAGGGTTTATTGGTTGTCCACTGAATCCTTTCGGAAGTCGGATTCTTTTTTTGTCCTTCCGGAGGGACCTCGGAAATAGTCATCCTGCTACATATTTTTGTTTAAAAAAATCCCAATAAGAATATATTGATTTGCTTTGTGTAAAAGTTATAGTGTCTACAAACGCGGGGATATATTTTTTACTAGTAATGGCGGTGATCAGCTACGTAAAGCAGGACTGCAATATTGTGGCTGATAATTAGACTCTGACATTTTTGACACTTTTTGGGGACCAGTGATCAGTGCTAAATATATGCACTCACTGTACTAATGACACTGGATGGGAAGGGGTTAACATCGGGGGCGATCAAAGGGTTAACTGCGTGCCTAGTTAGTGATTTTGTATACATGGTGGGTGCTTTTACCAAGGGATTTCATGGATCCATGTCCCTCTGTGTGTGTATGTGTGTAAATATGATCTGGTGCACAGGTGCTGCCCTGTAGCAGTAAAGCTGCTATGGGATGGACCTGAAGAGGGTAATAAAGCTTTGATCATTGTATAGGGCATACTCAGTGTGGTGCTTGTCTCATTATTTTGCCTCTTTATTGGATAACAACTTTATTACTTCCTGCAGACCTGTTGTTTTCAGTATCTTATTTAAATGAGGGAATCTTACAAAACATTAGATTCACATGTACCCTAGAATAAGATCACTACCCTTGGATAAGCACACTTGAGGTGAGATTTAGGCAAACTGATTTGACTGTTTGTTTTGTTTTTTTTTTTTTTTTTTTCCATATTTTTTTAATTTTTTTTACAAGGTGTCAGATTTGGGGCTGCTTTGTGTCATTAATAAAGTTGCACAGAAATAGTAAACTCTCTGCTGAAAACATTGGCCCCTTAAATTGTACTCCTAAAGCCCCGTACACACGTAGCGATCGTCGGCCGAACGATCGGCCGTCTTTTGTCCAGAGCTGTCCTGTCGGTTGAAAACTCCAAAAGACTGCACACGAATTTTGTCGGCTAACAGACTGCAGAAGTGGTGTCATGTGATGGTTAACGTTCCGTGTGTTTTTTCTTTTCTGAGCATGCCCAGTCTTGCAAATCTGCTGATTGTCGGCCGAATTCTGTACTGACTGGCGAACAATCGGCCGTTCTGGTGACGGCCAACAAATATTTCTCTTACGTCCTCCGACAGTCGCCGCCTCTTCATATTCGTCACTAATGGGGTTATTGACCTTTGCTCCGTAGGAGTAGCTAGGCAACAATATATTAATATCAAAGCTTTTAGCTTATCCCACCCCTAGGGGGTGGTCCCCTCAGTCAATACCTCCCTGCTTCCTGCATTTCCAACTCAGTTTCTAATGCCTAGCTCAGGAGTAGGTTGGGCTGTTCCTGTGCTGGGGCTCTTAGTCTCAGCTTCTTTTCTCTTTTTGATTTTATTTGGAGTTTTTTTTCTCTTTCTTTTACCTAGCTGTTTATTTTCAGCGTTAGCTTCTTCTGATGAAGATGATCGTGCGGAGCTGGGTCTCAGTCTGGCCACCCTGGATCCCAGGGCTCAGGGCCAGGGGCTTCCCAGCCTGCCATCGAGCGTTTAGCTTAGGTTTTGCCCTGGCACATTGAACGACCCATCCCTGTTCGCTGCAGGCATGCTATCGGTGAGGTGGCTACCTCACTGGACGCCATTGCGGTTTCGCACCACTATTCCACTGCGTCATGCTTGCGACACTCCCTGTCCTCAGTGCAGCGGTTTGGTCGCTGGAGCAGGCTCCCCACGCCACCCGGACTGGTAAGTGTAACTCTATGTGGGGACCTGTCTATTTGGGTGTCAGTCTGGGACTGTGTGACCCTGCATGTCTGTGTGGCTGCTGTGCTCCCTGTCAGTTCCTGTGTGGACTTGCTGCCTGTGTGTGGGCTGTGAAGGGGGGGGGGCTCTCCCGCTCTGCTGGGTGTCAGCATGAAGCAGTCAGATTAGGGAAATGCTGTGCGGTGATCGCTGCGGCGACCCGCCATTTTTTTGGGCAGAAATCATGGTGGCCGGTCCTGTGTGGTTAGACACGGCGTTTTGGCGCCAAGCGCCGCCATTTTAGAGGCGATCGATCAGGCCACATGTCGGCGCCATTTTCTGTTTGCCCAGAGAATCCTCAGCCGAGCGGCCATGTTTGTGTAGCCTTGCATAGGCTTCATAGGGGCGGTCAGTCTTGCATCACTTCCTTTTGCTCTGGGACAGCGATCGGTGCAGCAGCCTGTGTGATCTCTCCAGGTTTTTACCTTTCCTTTTTTCCTGTATTCCTTGCCCAGTTTCTTGTCCCTGTGGGGGTCAGTGTATTGTGTATAGTGGGTGCAGTGGGCTACGCTCGCCGCGATCTTAAAGGGGCAGTACCCTTTTCTTACTAATTTGCTGGGGCATTGATTCTCAGGATTGCAAGTTTCCTCCCACCTTGGTGGGGGGCCAAGGGGCTGCTGCTTCCCCCGAGGGGGCTGATCTGGCCACTATTGTGGCAAATTTAGCTGCTCAGGTGCAGATGCTGGTGGCTGATCGATCCACAAAACGGCCCAGAGTGTCTATTTCCTCTGATTCAGAGGGCGATGGGGCTGCTATGGCTGGAGTGCCCTTCTCAGGGTCTCACTCATCCCTAGACCTTGTGGGGTCTGACGGGGATGCTGAGGTGGAGGGGGTTAATAATTCTCCCCCTGGCTCGTCTGAAGAGCTTGCACTCATGGATGAGTTGGTTGCTTCTATCAAGCAAACGCTGCATTTACAGGATGAATCATGTCCTCCAGTTTTGATGTCCTCTTATGGGACGCAAAGAAAGCGCAAAACATCGCAGGTTTTTCCTTGCTCTACGGAATTTCAGCGCGCTGTTGATGAGCAATGGCGCAATTTAAAGAAGCCTTTTGCTGTGCCGAGTAGGTTCAAGCTGCGTTATCCATTTACACCCGCCACTGATGAGCGTTGGTGTGTGCCGCCTCAAGTGGATCACGCGGTGGTGATTTTGAATAAATCCACTGCGATCCCTTCTGAGGATAACCCGGTGTTCCGGGACCCGACGGACAGGAGATTGGAGTCTCTGGCCCGTCATGCTTATACGGTTGCTGGTTCTATGTTGAAGCCTATTTTTGCTTCCATTATGGCAGCCCAGGCTATTGCGGATTGGACGCAGGTGCTCAGGCGCACCCTGGTGGCTGATTCTGCCCCGCCGACAACTTTGGCTATGGTGGATCAAATTCATCAGAGTGTCATGTATTTGTGTGATGCGGACTTGGATATGGTCCCTTTGGCTGCACGCCTTTCTAGTGTGGCGGTATTGAACCGTCGCCTGATATGGCTGAAATGTTGGTCTGTTGACCAATCTTCTCGCAAGACTTTGGCTAATTTGCCCTACGCGGGATCTCGCCTTTTTGGCGAATCCTTGGATACCCTGATAAAGGGTATTTCTGGGGGTAAGGGCACTCTCTTACCCCAAACGCACAAAAATAAGTTTGTTCGTGGTAAGAAGAATACATCGTTTAGGGCCTCTCAGGGGTCCTTTTGTGCCTTTCGGTCGCACTATAAGGGCAAGCCCTTCAAGGGGCAAGGCTCCCAGAAGAAGCCGTGGGCGGGTAAGCAGAAGTCCGGCCAGTCCGGGTCTGCTGCCCAGAACAATACGGCCTGAAGGGACGCCCTCACCCGGTTCTGGGGTGGGGGGACGTTTGCTCGGTTTTCTTCAACCCTGGCTGGACCGAATTCGGGACAGGTGGGTTCAGGAAATCGTTCGATCTGGATACAAGATCGAGTTTCTCTCTCGGCCGGTGGGCAGATTTTTCCCCTCAAACCTTCAGCTGGCTCCGGAGCGATTGCAGGATCTGCACCTGGCGGTGCGGGACCTGCGGGCCCAGGGAGTGGTGGTCCCGGTGCCTCATCGGGACAGATTTCTGGGGTTCTATTCCAATCTGTTCACTGTGCCCAGAAAGGAGGGCAAGGTACGTCCGATTCTGGACTTGAAAGCTCTGAATCGCTTTGTGCAGGTTCGCAAGTTCCACATGGAATCCCTGCGCTCGGTGGTGGCTGCCCTGGTTCCGGGGGAATTCATGGCCTCCATCGATTTGAAGGATGCATACCTTCACATCCCCCATTTTCGAGGGTCACCAGAGGTACCTTCGTTTCGCCATTGCGGAGGATCATTACCAATTCGTAGCGTTGCCTTTTTGGTCTCGCTTCGGCTCCGCGGGTTTTCACCAAGGTGCTTGTGCCGGTTCTGGCTTTATTGAGAGCCCAGGGCATTTCTGTCCTGGGGTATCTGGACGATATCCTGATTCGGTCCGCGACCAGTCAGGGCCTGGTGAACGACATGTCCATCACGATGCAGACTCTGCAGGAAACTTTCCAAAATCAACGTTGTGTCCGTCGGTTCGTCTTCCCTACCTGGGGATGATACTGGACTCTGTTCAAGCGAAGGTCTTCCTGCCGGAAGACAAACTTCGGACGCTTCAGTGCGAAGTCAGGTACCTCAGGGACAATCAGTGCTCGTCCCTCCGGACGTGTATGAGGTGTCTGGGATTGATGGTTTCGGCTTTCGAGGCGATTCCCTTCGCCCAGTTTCACACGCGGGATCTTCAGGCGGAGGTTCTGGCCAAATGGGACGGGCGTCCGCAGTCTCTGGATCTTGCGGCTGTCGTTGAGCCACCTCACCCGCAGGGGTCTTTTGTGGTGGCTCCAGTCCCCGGCGGTGTCGGGGGGCAAGTCTTTTCGTCCTTTGTCGTGGACGGTGATCACCACGGATGCCAGCCTGTCGGGCTGGGGTGGTGTTCTGGGCGTTCTGTCCGCTCAGGGAACTTGGTCGGAGGAGGAATCCTCCCTTCCGATCAACATTCTGGAATTGCGAGTGATAAATCTGTCTTCTGCGTTGGACGGACAGGCTTCAGGGCCGTCTGGTTCGGGTACAGACGGACAATGCCACAGCGGTGGCCTACATCAACCACCAAGGGGGCACCAGGAGTGCCCGAGCGGCTCGGGAAGTGGCCGACATTCTGTCTTGGGCCGAGACGCACGTCCCGGCGATATCTGCAGTTCACATTCCGGGGGTGGAGAACTGGCAGGCGGATTATCTGAGCCGCCAGACCCTGGACCAGGGAGAATGGTCCCTCCCACCCGGATGTCTTTCGGATGTTGTGCGCGAAGTGGGGGTCCCCAGATATGGATCTGTTCGCGTCTCGTCTAAACAACAAGGTGGAAAGGTTCGTGGCAAGAACGCGCGATCCTCGGGCAGACGCCTCAGACGCGTTAGTGGCGCCCTGGCATCAGTATCGTCTGATGTATGCCTTTCCACCGATTCAGCTGCTGTCCAGGCTCCTTCGCAGGTTGGCCTCGGAACCGCACACTGTGATTCTGGTGGCACCGGACTGGCCTCGCCGGTCTTGGTACGCAGACCTCGTGAATCTGGCGGTCGACGCTCCGTGGCGTCTGCCACTTCGAGAAGATCTCCTGTCTCAAGGACCGATATTCCATCCTGCTTTACAGTCGCTGGCTTTAACGGCCTGGCTGTTGAAAGCCAGGTCCTGACGGATAGGGGTCTCTCCCCTGAGGTCATTCCCACGTTGATCAAGGCTAGAAAAGCCTCCTCAGGAAAGATTTACTACCCTTACTTGGAAAGCATACTTTGCCTGGTGTGAGTCCAGGGGATATTCCCCCCCGCTCGTACTCTGTGTCGAGAGTGTTGGCTTTCCTTCAAACGGGCGTGGACCAGCGTTTGGCGTTGGCCACAATTAAGGGTCAGATTTCTGCGCTGGCCGTTCTTTTTCAATGCCCTGTGGCGTCTCTTTGGTTAGCACCTTTGTTCAAGGGGTGCGACATCTGGTCCCTCCTAGGAGGGAGCCTTTGCCTCCATGGGATTTGAACCTTGTTCTGTCCGCATTGCAACATGCTCCTTTTGAAAAGATCAGGGAGATCTCGTTGTCTCTGTTGTCCAAGAAGGTTGCCTTTTTGGCGATCACTTCGGCTCGCAGAGTGTCGGAGCTGGCGGCCTTGTCCTGCAAATCCCCGTATTTGGTGATTCACTTGGATAAGGTGGTCTTGCGACCTAACCCGTCTTTTTTCTTCCGAAGAGGATCTCAGAATTTCATCTAAATGAGGATATTGTCCTGCCTTTGTTTTGCGCGAAGCCTAAGCATCCGAAGGAGGTGGCATTGCACTCCTTGGATGTTGTTCGGGCAATCGGGGTTTACCTGTCGTCTACAAAATCCTTTCGCAAGTCGGATTCTCTCTTTTTCCTTCCTGAGGGACCTCGGAAGGGCATGGCGGCGTCTGCTGCGACCATCGCCAAATGGATCAGACAGACCATTGTGCAAGCCTATGCTTTGAGGGGGAAGGCTCCTCCTTTCCCTGTGAAGGCGCACTCTACCAGGTCTCTGAGTACGTCTTGGGCCTATCGTCATCAGGCTTCTGTGGCCCAGGTGTGTAAGGCGGCGACTTGGTCGTCCGTTCACACCTTCTCAAAATTTTACAAGGTGGATGTTCAGGCATCGGCAGATGCTTCCTTTGGCTGTAAAGTTCTTAGTGCGGCAGTGCCTTAGGGTCCCTTGTTTGGGCCCTTGGCTGTTGGGGTGTTTTTACCCCTAGGTTACTTGTTTTTTCCTGGGTTGTTGCTCCTGTTGAGCACGTTTTTTCCTGTTGCCCAGTTGGTTCTCTTATTGTGGTAAGGTTCCTTTCTCCGATGTGGGTACTGCGTTGCTTTAGGCGCGGCTGCTTTTTTCCCACCCCTCATGTCTACACTGCTATGGGACGTCCCCATTAGTGACGAATATGAAGAGGCGGTGACTGTCGGAGGACGTAAGAGAAAACTGAATTTTTGTAAAATCTTACCTGTAAAATTCCTTTCTCTGAGTCCTCCGACAGTCGCCGCCCCCGCCCCTCTTTTGGGGTTTTGTTTATGTACTCTACTGCTATGC